>NC_050068.2:55551791-55856487 GCF_009764565.3 Dermochelys coriacea
ACCTCTGTCGTGTCATACATTGAGGTACATGCACCTTGCTTCAAGTATGTAAAGGAAACAGCAGAGGGAAGTATTTCAGCATTGAGTTGCTCATATGTGCCTGTAAGAAGCAGTTTGAAGCCTAGCACCATTACTAATTAAAATTCTATTTCCTAGTAACTGCCCCATAAACTTGTGTGGCTATAGTCTGTTAGTTAGTGCTTGGTTAGACTTTAGCAAAACCTAGATAGTGGAGGTAGTGTCAGTATTCTCCCCTTGCACTTGTAACTCAACTACTGCTTTATACCAGTAGAGGAGTTGTATGTAGGTGAAAAATAAAGGTCAGGAGTGCTTGGGTATTAGACAGTGATTGGTCCAAGACCAGAAGGGCTAGACTGCTATCTGGGAAGGCTATTATAGTCCTTCTCAGTCTGATTTTCTAAATTATCTTGTATATAACAAGCTACTTTTCTTCTTTGGAGGCTAAACCAGTACCTTTCCCTCTATCCATATAGCAAGTGCTCTTAAATGCTGTATTCTATAGGTAAAAACCTTCTGTCCTATATGGAGGCAGGGGCGTAGTCTGCTTAGGGGGCTGTAGCCTGCACTCCGTTTGGAGTCTTTCCTTTCATAAAGCCTGCTCCTACAAAGGTCTATATCAGTTCAACTGAACCAGCAAGTGTTAAACAATTCATGTAAACAGTCAGGTTTAAGGCCTTGAGATTTTCTGTGAACCAATTTCTACAAACAGGAGGAAGCGGACCACTATTTTTTGTGTGGGCAGCTCTGCAGCTGTTGCCAAATTCCTGCTGCTTGACTCAATGAACAGGCAGGAAATACTATTCCATTCCAACCTCCAGGGGTTGGAGCTTTGATTTAGGAAAGCACAGAGCCCCATACTAAAGTGAAAACCTAATCTGGATGGGAGCTTGCCTTTAGCCGTGGTAATGACCATGCAAGAGAATGAAAGGAGAAACTAGTACATGCCTCAGAGGGGTGGCCATGTTGGTCTGGATCTGTAAAAGAAGCAGAGTCCTGTGGCACCTTATAGACGAACAGACATATTGGAGCATAAGCTTTTGTGGGTGAATACTGCATGCAGTAGGGCTACTTGATTTCCACCCTCCGATTCAGGGACTCACTGAAATCCCCCTAGCAAGGGTTCTGTATACCTCCCATACCAGCATCTGAGTATGCCCCCCTTCTTTTCCCCCCCACACCCTGGGAGGAGTTTGGTGTGCTCCTACCTCTCCCTGCACACCAGGCTTGAACTTGTTTTCCCACTCCCCCCATAGCAGGCTCTCCCCCCATTGGCACAATGTTAGGGAGGAAAAAATGAAGCCTTCTCTCTCTTCTTTTGCTGGCTAAGGGTACCTCTACATTGAAGGGGGGGAAAAAGGCCCCTGCCAATGAGCCTCAGATGTCAGGTCAGCTGACTTAGGCTTGCACTACAGGGCTAAAAATAAGTGAAGCTGTTCTGGTTCAGGTTGGGGCCTGGGCTCCGAGACCCACCCACTCTTACCAGGTCTCAGAATGCTAAACTCTACACTATTTTCACTGTAGCATAGGCCTGCATTAGCTAACCTGGGCTCTGAAACTCATTGCTATGGGGTTTTTTGTTTGTTTGTTTTTTTTTTGCAGTACAAGCGTTCCCTAAGTATCCAGCTCCTCTATTCAGCAGGTAGAGCTGTTACTTTTGTCACTCAGGCTATCAACATGTTCATGCTCTATGGGGAGGACGCACAGGGGTACATGCTACAGGGTGTTAACGAGCACCCTTTAGAGGACAGGGGTTGTGCATCCCCCCCTTCTTTCTTTTGGGTTGTCCCTCAAATTAATAGGGGTCTGGCCAGTGCTGTCTAGACTATTTCCTGAAACTTTGGAACTAACATGATGCTGTGTTCAGAAGTAATCATATTATGTACAGACAGAGTGCTGGTCAGTTGAGTGTAAGGCCATGCAAACTCAGCTAATCATGGGAGGTAAATAAAAGGTTACAAGGGGTTAAATTTAATTTTAGCTGTGTACATTCAGAATTGATGGAATATGCTGAATAAACAGACAATTGAAGTGTGACCATGAGGAACTAATGAACTTTGCCTAATTCAGACATGTATTGGCCTGCTTAAGGCAACATGGACACAGCCACACTGCAAAAAGCAGTAAATTTTTAATAGCAGTATTTTGATGGACTATAGGCAACAACAGTCTTTGGCAGAAATTTTATAACAAGCCTTTGAAAGTTACAAAACATATTACTCTAGCATACCTTATTGAAACTGTTAAATTAGTTTTTATATACAGTTTCTAGTTTGTTCTCAGATTGCTGTGCAGTGTAGAAAGCCTTAAAGGAGATCATTATACAGCACTGTAACTGCCCAATGTAGACACTGCTGGCATGTTCTAAAAGGTATTTAGTTTGCATTAGAGTCCTCTGTAAATAATGCCCCCTCCAGAACACTTTGCTGCCATGCAGATAAGGCAATAGTTTACTAGAGATATCAAAATGAGTGCGCTGTCTTTCTGGGCTAATCAAAGATTGATACCTTGTGGCCATGCTACTGCCCAAAGGAGAAATAATGAGGTCTAGCTTTTAAACCTTTAAGGAGATTTCACAACAAAGGTGTCCCAGCTGCGTGATGTGCACATAGTGTAAAAAAGGAGTATGCCCTAAAGCCCTTTACGTTTGTGTTCAAAAGCATCCAATTTAGGACTGAACACAGATTGATTTAAAGAAACTTGTGTTTTCAGTCTGTTCTCTATATACGTGGAAATACAGTCAAACAAAAACATGATCTTAGCTGAGGTAGTAGTACAACAAGCTTCTAGCAAGAAACAGAGTAGTAGACTCTAGATATTCAGGCCCGCCTGTAAAGGTCTATACTTTAAGAATTTAGGTATATTTTTATCACTTAGCTAGTTATAGAGGTATAAAACAAAGAATCAAAACCACAAGTCTCCCTGTGTATGGGCCTTCTCCTGCTAGGATAGCCTGAGGCTTTGTTCTTAGGCTAAGGCCTTTGGCTAAGCAGTAGGGACAGCCAGTAGGTCACATCCTCACTCCCAAACCAGTCACACTGAAATAAGATGGTATTGGGCTGTTAGGAAGGCGATCCTGTCCTGATGGCGCCCATCACCCCCAGATAAAGAAACCGATCTTAAGATGATTAAAGAAAACTTAGTTTGATAGCATCCTGTCTGGCAAGAAATCACTTATCAATGGTTGTGGAACTCTCATTTCTGTATTGTCTTATCTTTATGGCCCCCACTTTTCTGTTAATCTCTCTGGTACTCTAATTGTTTTTGTCTGCTGTAGAATTAATTTTGCTAGGTGTAAGCTAATCAGGTAGTGGGATATAGTTGGTTAGAGAATTATGTTACAATATGTTAGGATTGGTTAGTTAAATTTCAGTAAAATGATTGTTTAAGGTATAGCTGAGAATATTACTATATAAACGGGTCAAACAGGAAGTGGAAGAGGAAATTGGAATCATGCTTGCTAATGGGAGGAAGGAACTGGAACAGGGAATACAGACAGAGGGTAAATGCTCTTCAGTGTCAGAGCTGGGAAGGGGGACACGGTCTAAACACTCTGTGGCATCAGAGGTGGGATGGGGGACGCAGGGTAGCATCAGAGCTGGGAACGGTGTCACAATATGGCTGCCCCCCGGGGGTCCCCTGGGTAAACACCAACATTATATATTACTAATGCTTTTATATGTATTGGAAAGGATCTCGGGAAGGGTTAAAGGTACAAGTGTGGAGTGAAAAATTTCTCTGCGCTGGGGAACAGACTATCGGCTTACAGAGATAAACCCAACTGGTGTGAAGGGCTTCGGAATATGCTTGCTTGGAAACACACCAATAAACATTGGATTGTCTGCACTTCTGACTTCTGGTCTTTTGCTGCTTGCTGTCTGTGTGACAAGAACCATGGAAGTGGAAGGGTTGAGGGAAAGCCCTCTAACAATAGATAACTTTAAGGTTATTGTAGCATTGAAGAGGAGCCTGGTAAACAAACAAAATCTAAAAAGCAGTAAGTAGTATGAGAGCTAAAGAGAATGTTTTGGGAATTGGATTCTCTCACACATACGAATAACAGTGAAACTGTACAACATGAAGATTTGCACAGACATTTATTTCTCAAAGGTTTAGGTTTTACATTAACAATCTATTACACTGTTTGAATGGTTAAATAGTTACTGAAAAGATGGCAAATTGTGGAGGGAAAATTCTAGACAAAGGGAAACTATCACATTCAGCAGCATTTTAATGGTACATTAATTGCAGAACTTACACACAGTTCTCATTACTGAATAATTTTATTAGTAAGCCAAATTCCTGTGCAACTGGAATTTCCTACTACCAGTGTAAAAAAAAATACCAAACCCCCGCTCCCATTCTGTAATAGTCTGACTAATGGCACGTGGGTGTCAATGTTCTTAGGGAACTAAATATATTTTAGTTAGTTTGCAGCGATTGAACACTATCCTTCACACCTGCCAGCTTTGTTGTGGTTGAAGGGAAAGTTTCAAAACAGAGATTCCAAAATGCATAGTGAATAACCACTAACGACAGAGGGCATTCGTCGATTTAACAGTGGAGATGAAGTTACATGTACCAGGTAATTTTATAAATTGAAGCATTGTTTGGACAAGAGTTTAAACAGAAATCATATGCAGTAGCTACATTTCCTAATCTAGCAGGCTGCAGAGATTAACTTAATGTCGTGTACTTTTCAGAGTGTTTTAGCTAAAGTAAGTTTGCAGCCATATAGAAGTCAGTATAATGTAAACTACCTAAAACAGCGCATAAAACTAAAAAAGTGCACTTGTCTTTTGGTCCATATTCCATATTTAAATGCCCCTTTACTTTCTTTCCATTCATAGGCTATAGTTGGAAAGGATCAAAATCAGGTTAGTGTAAAACTTAGTCACAGTGTAGGAAAATGCCAGTTGTCATATTTAGTAGTTGAAATGCATTTGTGATCAACAATTAAGTCTAGGGCAGTAATTCAAAACCAAATATGTAATTTTTCATAAAATTGGCATTATACTTCACTTAGCGCAACATTTAAACACAATTCTTCTCCCCTTTAAAAACATTCCTTTTTCCTCATCACAAGGTTGACTTAGGTAAGTAATCACGAAGCAAGTGAGATGCTTTATTTTAAAATATAATGCACATTAGGTTATACGTATCATATAAGCAAATACATTCATTGTCATCTTAAATTCTAGTGGCAAGAGACACTAGTGATAGACAGAGAGGACCAGCACTTGTCAAGCAATGTACTTTAAGTACTTTAAAAACTGAACAGCCAGACACAGGAAGGCAACATAAATGGTTAGTGAACTGGTGAAGTTATTCTTCCAGGATATGTAACTTTTAGCCTGAGTCTGTAATGCCAACACAGCTGTTCTCCCTCACCTCAACTCCTTTCCTTCAATCAGTCTAGAGCTTTGATGCTACCTTCCAAGATGCACTGCAAACTTACTTTTAATTGGCTTATTTGGAAAAAACCCCATGAAGTCCTTATATTTTTCCTGACTCTTAAGAGCTCCTGGTCAATAGTTAAGGGGCTTTGCGCTCCTATTTATGTAAATAGTCATTTTGCACAGGCCAGAGAGCAACACCATTAACCACACTTACTACCCTGCACCCGCTCAAGACACACATGTTCCTGTTTAGATGATAACCACCCCTTGCAGGCTCTGAAGATGGGCGTGCACCATCAACACTACAGCAGAACTGATTATACAGCATTTTGAGCTCTATCAACCAGGGAAGCAAACTTGAACACTTTACTCTGTGATAGGAATGCTGTTGCATGTAATAATGGTCAGGTGATTTTTCAAGTTGACAGTGTCCCTGTCCTGAATTCTGCATCTGGGGCAAACTTGTTCCATGTAGAAATTTAAGACTATCTAAAAAACCTGTAAACAACAATAATTGTAAACAAAGTACGCTGCCTTCTAGCACCAGGGCTCTGCCGATAACAATGGTACCATATCACATTTGGTGACGTTATTCTCAAAAGCAGGTGGAGGGCACATCCAGTAACTTTGTAGTGACCACACATTTTTGTAGAACGTACCACTGAACCGGAAAAGATTTTATAGTGCAGATCCTTCATTACAATTACTTGAAGGAAACTCAAAGTACCATCTATGGTTATTTGTCTGCTTCTGAAATGCCAGTTTTCTATACTATGTATAAAATGAGAATTTCTCAGATTACTATTATACCATGGTACAAGTAAGGTTGCAAGGGAATATGTCCCTACGTCACTCAGATTAAGGGTGGTCTGTTGAAAAGTGCTCAGTAATGATTTCAGCGGGAGCAGAATTAGGCAAACACCGAATACATTTGAAAATCCCACCCTGAGACTGTGTGTAGATTTCTCCTCTAGGCCAATTAATACAATTTTCAACTCAATCTGATGACATTTTAGGAAAAAATTTCACTTGTTAAAATACAACATCTGTGGCAGTACAACGTTAGTCAATGTTTAATTTAGCAAGTGGAAAGTGAATGTTGTTTAATAACCCAAGCAACAGTGGATACAAAGGGATACTTGTAGAAAAATCACTGCTCACTGACTTCATTAAGGACTGGCAGCCTCTCACCATACCCTCAGCATTTGTAAACCATAGTAAAAGAAACCCATAGTCCTCAGTTGCCCTTCCAACCCCCCTACTCGGTATGTTCTCCCTTTCTTCTGCAAAGCTCTCTGATATAATGTTACCTCTAATGCACAGCACTATCATATTTTCCCAATTAAATTAGATCTCACTTTAATTCATCCAAAACTAGAGCTTGTCAAAAGTCTTCCCAGTGTCAATTTCGCAAGATTTTGGAATTTGGATGAAAATGGGGGAGAGACGTCTAAATCTGAGTGTTATTTCCCTTGTTTTTCAACCAGTTTGATTCAACACTACTTTATAATCCTACTTTTGTGGGTGAGGTTGCTTTTGATGGATTTTCACTTACTTTGCACTTGGACAGACATCAGTGACTGATTGAGGAAAGAATTCTGGGAAGTGAATAAAGATGTCTAAGAACATTGTATGCAGGCAACAGCCACTATGGCACTAAATCAAAAAGACAAGTGGAAAGGGAAGGTACCTGAAAGGAAGGAAAACCAAGAAAGAGCTAAGTAAAGTTTAACAAAAAAAAATGGCACCTCCAGTATAAACGTGTCCAAACCCAAGAAGTATTTCTAGAGTAGGGCAGTATCAATATTTTATATTCCCCTATGCGGATTCACAGACCTAATTCCTAAAGGGAGGTTGTCAGCTAACATTTACAGATAAAAAAAAATAGCACGTTCTCTCCCTGAACCAGGCTATCTTTTAACCTGATAGGCTAAATAAGGCAGGCTTTAAAAAGATCTGAGGACAGAAGAGCCAAAGACTGCAGTAGTAGAAAGTCAGGTATTTGGATTTCTACAGTACTAATGTCAAAGAAATTGGAAGACAAACAGCAGCTGATCAGGAGACATTATAGCTCAGTCTAGAAGGTGGCACTGTTTCTAACAGGATGAGCCCCAATCAGTCCAAGTTTCCACAGCGGCTAGTTTTTGCAGAGATAGGTGAAGAAGGGAACATTGAATAATTTAGGCTCTTCACAGTTTTTCTTCTTTTGGGCTAGGAGCGTGAAGTTTGACTGGCAAAACTAACCCTTTATCAGGCCCCCCCATCCCCCACTACTGTTGGATTTTAAGGATTACCTAAAAATACCAGCCCCTCTCGCTCCAAAGGAAACAGCCTCAAAGGAATCCTAGGGCATGTCTACACTACAAAGTTAAGTCAAGTAGACATCCAGCCGCCACAGTAATTAAGTCAGTTGTACATGTCCTCACCATGCTCGTTGTGTTGGTGGAGTGCGTTCTCACTAGCAGTGCACCGGGGTAGCTATCCCACAGTGCAACTAGCCGTAGAGGGTTTTAAGAAGGGCTTGCAATGCCTCCTGGGACCAAAACATTGTCGCAGGGGGGAAATGGGAACATGGCTTTGGCTGTCCATGATGCAGTTTCCTCCCTCCCTCCCCTGTTATGAATGACAAACAGCCTATACTTTCTCAAGTCTTTTTTGAAAGCTTCGCTTAGCCATGGCCCCCTCACCTGTGCAATCTTGTGAGAATTTTGAACACTTCGCCTTACCCTGCCGTATTTCCAGAACCGAGACAGGAGCTACTGCACGGAATACAGCGATGTCATTGAAGCAGCCCTGCTGCAAGCCATAGAACGATTCCTGGTTGCTGCTGGCAATCATGCAGCAGTTGAACACGGTGGAGCGCAGTTTCTGGTCCCGGGAAACAAGCACTGTCTGGTGGGATCACATCATTTACACAGCTATGCGATGACAAGCAGTGGCTGCACAACGGCTGAATGCGAAAGGCCATGTTCCAGGAACTTTGTGCAGAGCTTTCCCCAGCCCTGAAGTGTAGCAACACTAAAATGAGACCTGCTCTGACAGTGGAGAAGCGAGTGGCAATTGCTCTGTGGAAGCTTGCAATGACACACTGCTATTGGTCAGTGGGGAATCAACGTGGAGTAGGTAAATCCACTGTGGGAGCTGCTGTGATCCAAGTGTGCAGGGCCATTAATTGAATTGTACTAAGAAGAGCAGTAACTCTGGGCAACGTTCAGGATATAGTGGATGGTTTTGTCACAATGGAGTTCCTGAGCTGCAGTGGGGTGACAGAAGTCTGTATATCCCTATCTTGGCAGCAGACCACCTAGCCAAAAAAAGAGTACATAAACCATAAGGGTTATTTTTCAATGATGTTGCAAGTGCTGGTGGATCACAGTTTGATGGATAGAACATGGGATGGCCAGGAATGGTGCATGACGCGTGCATCTTTAGGAACATAGGTTTGTTCAGAAAGCTGCAAACAGGGACTCTTTCCAGATCGCAAAATAAGCGTTGATGATGTTGAAATGCTAACAGTGATCCTGGGAGATCCAGCGTACCCCTTGCTCATGAAGCCGTACCCTGTGCTCAGAAAGTCTTTTCTGGGGCACACAGTCTGTGTAGCTAGAGTCACCATTGGGAAGCAGATACCCACTGAACCTCACCTTTTTCTTCAGATTAAACATAAACATGTAACCCCGACAGTTTGATTGGAATTGCATACTCACCAAAAGGTGCCTTCCCTGGCATCACACTTGGCCACCATGCTGTCCTGCAACCAGCTGGGCTCTGGGGTTAAAAATACCTCTTGGTTTTTGGGAAAATGGATCCACCGCTCACCTGTCTCCCATTTTCCTCCTCCTCTTGCTTGTCCAGAATGTCCTCTCGTTGTTGCCTGAGGTGGCCCAGGACTCAGACTCCTGGGAGGTATCCACGCTGCATTTGGGGTTAGTGGTGTGGTCACCATCAAGCATTGCATCCAGCTCATTGTAGAAGCAGCATGTGTGTGGTGCAGAACTAGAATGACTGTTCGTCTTCTGGTACATCTGTTGAAGTTCTTTGATTTTCACACGGCAATGCTGCATGTCCCTGCTGTAGCCCTGCTCCTCCATGTCCCACGTGATCTTCTCGTAGATGTCTCTCTCGGCTGGATCAGAGCAGTGCCTGCACAGACTCTCCTCCCCTCAGACCAGTAATATCCACCACCTCCTGTGTACTCCAGGCTGGAGTGCATTTGAGTCGCTATGATCAGCTGGGCTGGTGAGCTCTCCACGCTGATCCAACAAGAAACTGGAATTCAAAAGTTCGTGGAGCTTTAAAAGGGAAGAGGCGGTTTCCTGTGTACCTGGCTGCTGTGCAATGGAGTTGAAAACCATCTCCAGAGTGGTCACAAAGGAGCATTGTGGGACACCTCCTGGAGGCCAATTCAGTTGACTTACATCAATGTTGATGGGTAGACAAAGAGGCAGTGTCGACACAGGACTGTGTAAGCACTATGCCTCTTGTGGAGGGGGAGTCATTAAGTTGACATTACAGGTGAGTTAGGTCAGCAGAAGAGACCTGGTAGTGTAGAGGCATACATTATTAGGGAGACATAAGGCGACTTCCATTGACCTAAATTTGTAGTATAGACCAGGCCCTAGATAATGGGCTGGTGTGGCTAACCTGGTCAAAGACCCCCCCAGCCACACCAATATGCCACTCAGCTGCTTAATCAAATGGTGCAGACAGGCTGATAAAATAAAGGGAGACCTTGCAGAGCCTGTGTACCTGGGCATCACCACAAGAGGAGCTTTCAGAAAAGCTGGGTTTTTCCTGCTTCTGCCAGTTTGTCTGCTATTAACTCTTTAATAAGTAAAGACAAGAAATTCACTCAGGAAAAGTTCTGGAGCCTTAGTGGGAGCTGGGAAGTTATGCTGCCAATCAAGATGATGCCAAGAATCTGGCAGCCCCCATATCCTACTCTCATTGGCTACTCAGGCCCTTCCAAGTGTGATAAGTGAAAACCCATCTCATTTAAAGAAGGACCTTGTTCACTCATTGTTTAGAAGAAGTCAGTTTTGTTTCAGCATAGACAGAACAGGCAGATGTATATCAGATGAGACTGTATATCCGAATTTCCTTATTAAAATTTAAACATAAAGCAAGAGGATGGAGAGGTTAAAGAGATTTTGATGGAAATAAATTTAGTAAATTGTTAAAACTCGTTCTGAAGAACATATTAAAGTATCTTGGAGACATGCATTTACATATGGGAACCACAAGACAAAGTGGTAGCTGGATTATAAACTGAATTATAAACTACCAAGTAGAATAGTTAGAGGAAAACTGGCTGGAACAGAAATCAGTAGGAGCTTTTTCCTGTTTTTAAAACTAATTCTATACCAATCTGAGGTTAGCAAGAGCTTTATTTGGTCAACATAATGAACACAGACAACAGACTGAACAAAATAAAGGGAAAGTGAAAAATAATGCTCATCCTTTGGAAAAACGAATCATACCATTAGCTGTTCAATAAAAATCAACTTTTCTAAGGCAGAAATATTACCACATGGATGCCTGGTAAGTGCAATTTATCACCAAGTGGCTCGTATGCTTTTGTCCTTGTCTTAAGGAACCATCAGGACTACATATTTATCTCTGATGCAATATTATTTTTGTACTGAACATTTACCAAGGCCCAAACTGGAGGGAATGAGTTTTACGAATGTGCTGTAAGTGACCAAATACACAGTGTTAAAGACAAACTATTTATTTTACTCCACCCTAAACACCAGGGGTCCACTTCATCCCTGTCTATCTACATTTACTTAGCTCCATTTTTCCATGTTCATCAGTACTCCACTGACTGGGAACCACAATCCCAAGTAATTACCAGTGACAACTTTTTGGTAGAAGGACACACAAGTGCTATTCATCTTCTTAGAGAAATGGCAAGGGGCATTTTAGATCTGCTCAAGGAAGTCCTGACTGTTCACAAAATATTAGTTATATGGCTCCCATTACTGTAGTATTGGAGTGTCTCAGTCTAATGTATTCTCTCCATCCCATCCCAGTGAGGTAAGGAAATGCTATCGCCCCCACTGTACAGATGGAGAACTTCGGCACAGAGGGACTGTGTGAGTTGCACAAGGTCACACAGGAAGTCTCTGGCAAAGCAGGGAATTGAACTCCAAGTCTCCAGAGTTTCAGGCTAGCACTAACAACCAGGACCATCCTTACTCACCATAGGATCCCGATCCTGACGGGGACCTCTGGTCATGCTGTGATTAAAAAGAAGGCTAAAACAGCAGAACTGGGTTCAGCTTTGTATCCTGTTGACTATTATGCAACTCCACTTTTAATTCAGTGCGAGAACATTCAAAGAAAACAGTGCTGAAAGAGAGAATTATTTTGCCAATAGTTCTCTGAGTTTGTCCCCAACAGGAAAGGATTTCAGTCTCACTGAACATAAAAACAGAATGCAGAAATTCAAAGATGCCTGGGGAAAAAAAGTGTAACAATGTAAAACAAACAAACAAAAAAAGTCCATCAAACTGAAGATACTGAAGTAGCCACATAAAATTAAGGGAGAATCTCTTTGAATCTTGATTACAATTTTGGGTCTTTATTGGTCCCAAGCTGAAGGCAAAGTTTTTCCCACAAATGCATGCAGGATTCCCACTGTCATTCATGTGTGAGATCATGAGGAAAAATCTGGCACCATCTTTCCCATCTGGCCCCACAGCACACAAGTGATTCTGTAACATATCTGCTCTCACACAGTGGTTTGCCAGACTTTTGGCTCATCCAAAATCAGCAAGCTTGCATATAATAAAGTGATACTTATCTCTTATGCCCAAACCACTTCAAGTTAGAGCTCAGGGCAGTCAGCACTCCAGTCTTCCTAGAAATATGGTTAGGGTTGTGGTTTTTGTTTTAAACATATCTGAGTGTATGCACGGCATATAGTGAAAAGATGAAAAAGACTTTATTGAAAAAATATGCAACATTTGTTTAACGCAGTCTTCTGTAAAGAATCAGGATACTCACGTGGAATATGTACACATTCATTGCACAGTTAGTTCCTACATACTACAAAACAGAAAGATTTAAATGCTGATAATTAATCTGGTCCTTTTTTCCAAGCTCTGTTGTAAACAGGAAGGACATTCTTGCACAGCATTCTAAAATAATAGTTAGAGCAGCCCTAATGTTTTGGACTAAGAAAAATCATTTCAATATTTTTCACCTACATTTAAAAGTCTTATGAAATGAAGCAATCTGCTTATGAGAACATACAATATTTTCTCTTACAATAATTTCCTTTAGTTTGCTTAAACCAATGGTTTCTTTCTGCAACTAGATGGGGCTACACAGAATCAGTTTCAAATGTCTGACATCCCACCTTCTCTTCAGCAAACCAACCCAAGACTGAGGAAATATGCTCCCCACCCTCTGCCCAATACTGTATATATTTAAACAACCCAGCCAGGGCTAAGCTTTAAGAGTTATCCCCTTTGATACCACTTCAAGGATCATACCAGGTGGTGTTAAGGACCACCCCCATTTTTTTTTCTTGCTTGATACCAAGGTCAACAAAGCTTCAGGATCACCATCAGGTCATAGAAAATAGAGAGAAGAGAGTAACAAGAGTCTCTTGTTACTACTGCAGAATTCTTCCCTGCAGTACTGTTTGTTAGCATTCTGTCCAGTTGAAATGACCCATGCAATGAGTTTGTTTCTTCTATCCTCGGGAGACGACTGCTGTTATCTAAGAAAACTGTTGCTAGTAGTCAGCACCCATTTTCCTTTGCCTAATTTCATCTCATTTCTAGTTCCTACCTTAGAGAAAAACAACACTCTTCTCAGCTTCTCCTCCAACCCCAAACCGCAGAAATATCTTTCTTTAGTCATCAGTACTGAGCAGGAACACAAGTAGCTATATTAATATCTTGCCTCTGGTCAGTTGCCAACACACTCATTTATTGTCAGTGCAATGTACAATAATAGTGCGGCTTATTTTCTGTAAGCATTGCAGTAATCACTGGTTTTTAAGCCACACAGACTGGGTAGATTCCCTGAAGGGGAAAAAAGGTAACAGAGGATCGATGAAAATCTGATAAATTTAAATTTAAGAGTGGAGGAAGGCTAGTGTTTTCTGCATTCCTTTGATGCAGTGGAAAAATCCTGTAACTAAAACAAACAGCAACTGTAATCAACTGTAATCAACCAAGAAAATGGAGGATTTCTGCTTGTACTTCTTAGGATGTAATTTAACATCCTTGTTGAAAGATGCCCTTTGCTCACCTCCAAGTAAAAAGAAAAAGGACAATTGTATAGATTAATTGCACTGAGGGTTTCTCCTCACAGCTATAACTGAAAGAATGGAGTAGGCAACAGGAATTTTGGAATCCATGCTGATCAAAGGGCTGAAAGAAACTGACACTAAGGGCTTGTCTACACTTACGGGAGGAATCGACATGCGGCGATTGATAAATCAGCGGTCAATTTAGTGCGTCTAGTGAAGACCCACTAAATTGACTGCAGATGGCTCTCCCGTCGACTCCTGTACTCCACCGGAATAAAGCACAAGGGAGTCGACAGGAGAGAGTCTTCCGTTGACATAGCATAGTGTGACCCCCGCGGTAAGTAGATCTAAGCTATGTAGACTTCAGCTACATTATTCATGTAGCTGAAGTTGTGTAATTTAGATCGATCTCCCTGCATAGTGTAGACAAGGCCTAACTCTTATCCCAGAGATTGGACATTCTTCTTAACTCTACCAGTGTCGAATCCTTGTACTTTTAATTTGGGAGATAAAGGAGCTGCAGTTCAAGTGAGACCGGTCTATTTTCCCCTTCACATACACAAGACATAGCTCCCATGAGAGCTATGTGATTATAACAAGAGGAGAACAGATCCCCTTTAGCTCTTATGCATCCTCCAGTGAAGACAATTCTTTTTGTTAGTAGACTGAACCCTGAACTGCCCAATGAGAAGTCTTTCTAGGCACAAAGAGAAGCAAAAAAAAAAACAAACCAACCCACAGAATGGGATTTCTCAGTCTCTCATCCACAGCATTTAAGTTGTAAAGATCAAGAAGAGGACTTAATTACAATTTGCAGAGAAGTCTGTTTTCACAGTACAGTCAAACCCTCTTACAGCCAAATAGGGTTTGTGGATGTTGGAGTCTCTGGTTCTCCTCCATTTTGGAGGGTAAAAACTCTGCTTAATTTTTTGTTTGGTGGATTTGTACTTACAGCCCTTATGAGGGAGAGGCTGAAAGACACAGGGGTAAATCCTCAGATGGTGTAAATTGTTAGTGCCTCAGACTTCAATGGAACTATAATTTACACCAGATGCTGAACTGCCCTCTTAGTGTTTATCTTTGGGCATGTCTACACTACAAAATTAAGTTGCCCTAAGTGATGTCAATGTACAGTCACCACAGTAATTAAATTGCTTTTGCATGTTCACACTACGCTCCTTGTGTCGGTGGTACACGTCCTCACCAGGAGCACTTGCACTGACTGAACTGTCAGTGCGGGACATTGTGGGACGGTTTCTGGAAGGCAGCAACAGGCGATGTAAGTAATGCAATGTCTACACTGACACTGCCCTGACCTAACTACATTGACTGAAGCACTACGCCTCTCTCGGAGGTAGAGTTATTAAGTCGGTGTAGTGGGCGAGTGATATTAAAAAGTAGCTCCCACCAACGTAGACACTTACAGAGTTAGGCCGACATAAGCTGCCTTACACTGACTAATTCTGTAGTGTAGACAAAAGCTAAGTGTATACATTTTTACGAAAGATACTGGTCTGAGTTGCTTTGTCCAGTATTTCCGGATGTTTCACCCATCCCGCTACATATTTGTTCAGAGCAGCAGCAAAGTGGATCTTGTTTTTAGAAAAGTAGCCCGACCCTTCCAAGGTATTGTGGAGTAGCATAATCCAGCAGTTTCACCCCAGCTAAGCAACAAGCATTTGGACATTGGCAAACCACTGAGTCATCTTGCATAGCTTTTTCAGCAGAAGAAATTTCAGTCATCATTAAGGCTGCATGTCGGTCATGGATTCCAGGACTTTCAGTGACCTCCGTGACTTTGCCCATCAACAACAATAGTTTGGATGTGGAGGGAGCTCAGGGCTGGAGTGTGGGATGATGCTTACCAGCTCCCCAGAAGCAGCCGGCATGTCCCTGCAGCTCCTACGTGGAGGAACCAGGGGGCTCTGCACACTACCCCTGCCTGCAGGCACCACCCCTGCAGCTCCCATTGGCTGAGGTTCCTGGCCAGCAGGAGCTGCGGAGCTGGTGCTCGTGGGTGGGGGGGGGGGGAGCAGCACACGGAGCACCCTCTGGCCTTCCCTCCCCTCCCGCTAGAAGCTGCAGGGACATATCGGCTGCTTCCGGGGAGCCACACGGAGCCGGGTAGGGAGCCTGCCAACCTTCTCCCCTCCACCAAGAACCAGCAGGGGTCCTGGGCTGTGTGCTCGTGCCCACCCCCAGCACCCATGGAGGCCCCACCCCCCAAAATTACCCCGGCCCAAGTTTTCATTGGGATATAATACAAGTCATGGACAAGTCACTGTCCGTGAATTTTTCTTTACTGCCCACGACCTGTCCATGACTTTTACTAAAAATATCTGTGACTAAATTGCAGCCTTAGTCATCATACAATACGGAACAGGGTGTAATGACCCACCTTTGAAAGGTTTTCCAGTGGGAGAATAAAATCAGCAGCCAGTTACCATGAGAGAAAGCAGGATGGCTTGCAAAAGAATTAATATTTACATTAGAAAAGATTCTTTTAGCTAAGTCTTTATCATGTTTGAAAATATACGTTAAAATGGGCTGCTTAGAGAAGCAGATACTTGGCAGCATGTCCAATAAAGCGAGAGTAGGGTCATTTTAAAAAGGAGAATATGAGGATTGGCAAACCTATACATATAGAGTAAATAATGCAAAACACAGAATTGTCAGGAAGATGGACAAGTCGTGGCGTGCGCACACACCTACTTATTCACCCTTTACTAGGGCAACTGATGATGGGTGAAGAATTAATTATATTTTATTCACCCATTTTAAAAAAAAGTTACCTACTGCAGGCAAGGGGCAAGAGTAGATGTTTGCAGAGCTATAATAGCACACTTAGCACTACAGCACTTGACATCCGCAGCCTGCAACATGCTTTACAAGAGTGAGTGTGTATCATTACACTCCAGTTTACAGTGGGGGAATGATGCACAGAGAGGGGTAAGTCACTTGCTAGGTCTTCCATGTGGCCTTGTTGTGCCACTGACTTGCTGATTACCAGTTATGTATCCATGTCCCCAGATCATAGTGCCTACCTTGTGGATGTTGGAGTCTCTGGTTCTCCTCCATTTTGGTGGGTAAAATAGTGGTGGGTATAATAGTGGCCCCATATGAAAGGTCCGGCAGTCCTGCTGCAGTCTTTCCACTTTTAGTTTCTTCAAAGCACGGCCATAATAATTTATTTATAAACGAAACATTCAGGAATCCAGAAAGCAAGGACCTTCCAAATGGGACCTCTGTGGAAGGAGGACAATTTTCCCCACCTATGACCTCAACAATATCCCTTTAAAAAGGTCATATGGGCCAGGGTGGGTTTTTTAATCATTTTTATTTTTAAAAAGAAACTGCTAAACTGGACAGCAGGAGAACAGGTGTGAGTCAGCAACATTAGTTTCTGGACTATATACATGATTAATAAAAACCATCAGCAATTTTAAAATAAATATAAATAACTGGGTGGGGAGCAGGAATGGGAAAGTTTAAATTCTCTCCAGCAAAAGAGACAGACGTAAACACTGACATGATGCTTTGTGAGGAAGAAACAGGCTTGTTTGGGCCCAACCAAGCATGTTTAGATGCCCTTTTATACAATTCCACAGTTCTACAAGCCGCTGCCAATTTAATTTGAAGCAGCCTGTGCGGCCTCATCAAATTCAAACTGGTCTAGACACTCCTTGTTAATGCTCTGGGCTGGAAAACTATTTCAGTTATTGTAAGATTAGTTGCTAAGCAACCCAGCCCCTTGATTTTGCAACCTGTGTGGCAAGGAAAGAGACAGAAGGAACTGAATTTCATCTTATGCAACAATAAAATGCCATCGCAAAGTGGTATTTGCTAGAACAAGTAGATGGAAGAGCCCTTTTCAGAAAGTTGCAATAGTTCCACAGATCCTTTACGATGCAGTAAGCAAAAGTGCTGCTCAAAGTTGCTCCACCGAAGAGGCTGTTAGCAAAAACATCACGAATAAATAGGTACTCTCTCTGGGGAGCTCTGATAGCTTTGTACAGTACGTTGTGATTGGAAACTTTCTTACAAGCCCAGACACAAAACAAAAAACCCTTTCACACAAAGCAACAAGTATACCAACATAATGAAATATAAAAACTAAATTGCACAGCACACAGATAAACTCAAAATAACTGAACCGATCATACAAACCGTTAGTTAAAAAAATACCTTCTCGGATATTTTGAGAACAAGTTGAAATAGAGTCTTCGTGCAAATGTTCAATCTTGATCGAGCCGATGCCTTGAAAAATCATCACAGATGTGTTAGCTCCTTCCTTATCAGCCATGTACATGCAGCATTTTATCTTCTGCAATACGATTAGAGTTAGGAAATCTGTTTCTTCAGTAAATACTGCCTGTAAGTTCCACTGGCGTATCATCAAGACACTACTGGTGTCATATCCCACAACTGTTAAAAACAACAAGAACGCATGTCATCGCCTAGAGGAAAGTATTGTGCTCTTCTGTTATAGAGAAGCATTTTCTCCAAAGGTTTAAAAACCTCGTTTTAACTCATTTTAACTTAAAACAGATCCTTCATTACGAGAAGCCAAAACATAAAACCAAGAACACAGCACCTTTGCTTACATGTCTGATTAGCATGCCCTGGCTGGGATGATTTAGTTGGGGATTGGTCCTGCTTCGAGCAAGGGGTTGGACTAGATGCCCTCCTTAAGTCCTTTCCACCCCTGAGAATCTATGATTCTAGGATTATGAGCTTTAATCCTTTCCTTTTGTCAAGGTAAGCTACATCTAGATAGCTAACCTCTGTTTTACTAGTGCTGATGCACCCCAGGTCTCAGTGTAAGAATTATTTTTAAGTTGCACAGGTGACAAAAATCTATCTTCCATCATTATTACACAAAAACAGCCAAGGCAATTGGGTAGTGTATAGAAGACTGAATTTGTACAATGATTTTTTGTGCTATGAGAACTTTAAAGTGTATTTTTAAATGAAATTTGAGATATTTGCTTAAAACAAACATTCCATCCTAGCAATCTATTGAGGCTGTACACCGCTTATTAGCGCTTAACACATTTTCAGTTTTTCAGGCACAGGAAGGATACAAAACAATTCCTTCAATTCTTCCAGCTGTTTGGAATTTATTTATTTATTCATTCATTTATTTTTAAGAAGGTACTGTTTTATTTCCCCCATTTCTGCCACATCAGAGCTCCAGGTATGAAGCTCAGTGAAGTGACTGGTTTTATGAATTTCTTGCTCATGGATGGCCCATGACCTGAATCAGGACCAGCCAGGATAAAAGACAGTTACCTTTTCCATAACTGGTGTTCTTTGAGATGTAATGGACATGAGCAACTCACATTAGCTGTGTGTGCTCGCCACATGCACTGGTGCCAGAAGTTTTTCCCTCTGTATCCGTAGGGGACCGGCTCTGGCACCCCCTGGAGTGGCGCATGTATGCCATGGTATAAGGGTCGCTGCCAGCTCCCCCCACCCTCAGTGCCTTCTTGCTGGAAACTCCGACAGTGGGGAAGGAGGGCGAGTCATGGAATGGACGTGAGCAACACATCTCGAAGAACACCAGTTATGGAGAAGGTAACCATCTTTTCTTCTTCGAGTGCTTGCTCATGTTATAGTTATAGTGACAGACCTGTTTACATGGGTAGCATCCAAGATACACACAATTAGTATTACTTCACAGATTTGCATTTCAAAGTTCACATACTTTCTAGCATGACTTTAAAGGTCGGCTTTGGGTCATCCAGCCTGCAAGCTGTTTAATCCCTTCTGGCCGTGATTTATAGTATAAGATTCATTGTATAAGATTCGTTGCAAGTATAACACAGTGGTAGAAATAATGGCTTGCATAATTATATTTTAATCAACGTCATAATGAGGTAATCCAGTTGGAGGACACCGAAAGGCCCTTCATCCTGTCCACTGTCAGGATGAAGAACTGCATCGACCTGCAAAGGGCTTGGTATACTCCAGGTAAAACGCCAAGGCATGGTGGATATCCAGGGTGTGTAGCCACCTCGCCACATTGGTCTTGTGCAGCTTAGGACAGAACACCGGGAGGAAGATGTCCTGGCTGATATGGAAGGAAGACATCACCTTTGGCAGAAAGGTCGGATAGGGTTGCCACTGCACCTTGTCTTTGTAGAAGACCATGTAAGGTGGTTCCGAGCTTAGGGCTTTAATCTCAGACACTCGTCAAGCCGACATCACTGCCACAAGGAAAGTGACTTTTCACGATAGGTGAGAAAGGGAACAAGAGCCCAAGGGTTCAAATAGCAGACCTGAGAGTCTGGAGAGAACAAGATTGAGGTACCATTGTGGGACAGGATCCCTAACGAGAGGGAAAAACCTTTCGAGGCCTTTCAGGAACCTGGAGGACATCTCATGAGAGAAAACCGATCTACCCTGGATCGGCAGATGAAAAGCCGAGATGGCAGCTAGATGAACCTTGATAGAAGAGAGGGCCAGGCCCTGATTCTTCAGGAGGAGCAGGTATTCCAAGACTGACTGCAGAGAAGAGCACGTCTGGGAGACGCTATGCTCAGATGCCCAATGGGAGAACCTTGTCCACCAGGTAAGTCACTCTAGTGGAGGGTTTTCTACTTCCCCAAAGGACCTTCTGCACCACCCTGGAGCAGGCTCGCTTCTCTGGGTTCAACCATGCAGCATCCACGCTGTGAGGTGGAGGAAGGAGAGATTGGGGTGCAGGAGGTGACCATGGTCTTGCAAAGGAAGGTCCAGGAGGGCGCCCCGGGTGTGTGTGTGTGGGGGGGGGGGGAGCTACTGCCAGATCCAACAGTGTACCAAACTAATGCTGGTGTGGCCATGCTGGTGCGATCATAATGACTCGAGCCTTGTCCCTCTTGATTTTTGACAGGACTCTGCTGACAAGTGGGATTGGTAGGAATGCATACATCAGGACCCCCGACCGGGATAGGAGAAAAGTGCCTGGGAAAGCAAGGCCAAGGCCCTGAAGGGAGCAAAACTGGTATTTCCTGTTCTGTCTGGTGGTGAATAGGTCCCACTTGGGGAGTTCCCCACCTCTGGAAGAGCATCTGGACCACTTCTGACTGGAGCGACCCCTTGTGGTGAGAAAAAGACCTGCTGAGGCGATCTGCCAGCGTGTTCCTGACGCCGGGAAGGTGATAGGCCTCTAGGTGGATTGCATGTGGGATGCAGAAATGCCATAGGTGGAGTGCCTCTTAACAGGGTTTCAGAGTGGTAGCCGTGTTAGTCTGTATCAGCAAAAACAACAAGGAGTCCTTTTGGCACCTTAGAGACTAACATATTCATATGGGCATAAGCTTTCGTGGGCTAGAACCCACTTCATCGGAGGCATGGAGTGAAAATACAGGAGCAGATATAAATACATGAGGGGTTGCTTTACCAAGTGTGAGGTCAGTCTAATGAGATAAATCAATTAACAGCAGAATATCAAGGGAGGAAAAATAACTTTTGAACTGGTAAGAGAGTGGCCCATTACAGACAGTTGACAAGAAGGTGTGAGTAACACTAGGGAGAAATTAGTATTGGGGAAGTTAAGTTTAGGTTTTGTAATGACCTAACCACTCCGTCTCTAGTCAGGCCTAATCTGATGGTATCCAGTTTACAAATTAATTCCAGTTCCACAGCTTCACGTTGGAGTCTGTTTTTGAAGTTTTTTTGTTGAAGAATTGCCACTTTTAGGTCTGTTATTGAGTGACCAGAGAGACTGAAGTGTTCTCCTACTGGTTTTTGAATGTTATGATTCCTGATGTCAGATTTGTATCCATTTATTCTTTTGCGTAGAGACTGTCCAGTTTGGCCAATGTACATGGCAGAGGGGCATTGCTGGCACATGATGGCATATATCACATTGGTAGATGTGCAGGTGAACGAGCCCTTGATGGTGTGGCTGATGTGGTTAGCTCCTATGATGGTGTCCCTTGAATAGATATGTGGACAGAGTTGGCACCAGGGTTTGTAGCAGGGTTTGGTTCCTGGGTTGGTGTTTTTGTTGTGTGATGTGTAGTTGCTAGTAAGTATTTGCTTCAGGTCATATGAAAACATCAAGGTCATATTTTCCATCAGCACTTGAACCATTTGGCCAGTTAACTGCGGGAGAAAAACCCCGCAGGCTAGGTGAACCGCCCTGAGTTCTTTGGCATTTATATGCAACATCATCGCCTCTGTGGACCATATACCTTGTGTCCACATTGCACCGAGGTGTGCTCCCCAGCTGAGGTCCGAGGCATCCGATATCAGCGACACCGAAGGATGTGGGCTGTTGAACAGGATCCATTGAGGACCATTCTGGGGTTAGTCCACCACTGCAACGTGGTGAGTACCTCCGGTGGGATGGTGGTAACCTTATCCAGATGATCCCTGGACAGGGCATAGACCATAGCCAGCCATTGCTGGAGGGGTCGCATCCGGAGCATCGCATGGCGGATGACATACGGGCACATCGCCATGTGGCCTAGCAGTCATAGGCAGACCCTGGCAGTCATGAGAGGGAACGCAGAGACTCCGGCGATGAGGTCCCTCATCGTCTGGAACCTGTCGTCTGGCAGAAATGCTTTTGCCCTGGTGGAGTTGAGGACTGCCCCGATAAACTCTATTCTTTGTACAGGGACTAATGTTGATTTTTTCCTTGTTTATCATCAACAGGCCCAGTCTCCTGCACACATTCAGCAGTATCACGACAGTGTCCTGGACCTGGGATCTGGAGTGACACTTGACCAGCCAATTGTTGAGGTACGGGTAGATCAGGATACCCCGACACCTGGGTAAGCCAAGTCCTTCAGCCTGTTTAGCTTATCGTCTGTTTTCTCCCCAAACAGAGCTTGACCATCAAAGGGGAGGTCCTGGATGGACTGTTGGACCTCCACCGACAAGCCCGAGGATGGCAGCCACGCCGCCCTCCTCATCGTTATGGCTGAAGCCATGATCCACGCTGCAGAATCAGCTGCATCCGAGGCTGCCTGCAATGCCGCCCTTGACACTTCCTGCCCCTCTTCCAGGATGGCCTGGGACTCTTCTCTGTGGTTCTCCAGGAGGGAATAGGCAAATTTGGCCATCAATTGCCAAATATTGAAATTATAGCAGCCCAATAGGGCCTGATGATTCACCACCCTCAGCTGAAGACTTGACGACAAATAAACCTCTCTCTAAAAAAGGTCCATTTTCTTCACCTCTTTATTTTTGTGAGTAGTCTGCAGTTGTTCCAGATTCTCCTGCTCGTTGACTGCAGACACTACTAACGAGTTTGGGGAAGGGTGGGTATAAAGATATTCATGCCCTCTTGCAGGCACATAGTACTTGCACTCCTCATGTTTGGAAATAGGGGGGGTAGCGATGAGGGGGTCTGCCAGAGGGCCTTGGTAATTTTTGCCTCCCCTTCATGTACTGGCAGGGTGACTCTAGCTGAAGCTTCTGAGCTGAGGAAGCTGCATAGGGTGTCCGAGGGCTCCTCTAGCTCCTCTGTCTCTAGCCCCATGTTCGAGGCTACTCTCCTCAAAAGCTCCTGATAAGCTTTGGTGTCATCCGGGGGGACAATAGGTGGGGGTCCCATGATGGCCTCATCGGGGATGAGGAAGAGAATGCAGATACAGCAGGAGTCACTGCCTCTGTGCCCTGCTCGGCATGGTCTTCTTCTGTCTGTTGCACCTGGGAAGGTCCCATGCCCGGGGGCCTCCGTCTCAGGTGGGCAGGAGACTGTGGCAGAGGGTGTTGGAGACTCCCGACACTGACTTATGCCCTTGTGGTGGCTGTGTGAACCCTAACAGGTTCCAACGGTGCCATGGCATAGGCCATTGACCCCGGGGCAACGATAGTGCTGGCAGTGCCAATGGAGGACCTTGCCCTGCCTGCAGAGGTTCTTAGTCCAACTCCGAGCCCAGGGATGGACGGCCATGTTCTGGAGACTGGAACCACAACAATGCCAACCAGGCCTCTCAGTCCTGGCTGCATACACTGCCACGCTCCGAGTGGGATTTGTACATGGTTGACAATGCACTGCGTTGAGATCCCCGTGACCGGCGTCTGCATTCGGCGGATCCACAATGGTACCCCGGCGATCCATGCTGAATGCTTCCCGACTGGTGCCAGTCCACAGAGTGGGAGCAAGAATGTGACTGACGCCATGATGATGAGAGCTGATGCTGGTATGGTGACCTCTGACTATAGGCCAGTGACCATTACCGAGAGTCCCAATGGAGGCTTCCCCTGGAGTGGCGTCAATCCGAAGGCGAGCGATGCTCCTGGTACCAGGGATGAACATACCTCAGTAGGTCAGCGTCAGTTGCCAGAGGTATGACATATACAGCCCGCAGAGCGATGGCTGAAGTCCAGAGACTGGCGCAAAGGGCTTCAATAGGTAGGTAGCCCTACATCCAAGGTGTGGTGGCTCTGTGCGGGCGAGCACTGGTGGGACACTCCCTGAGGTGATGAGTGGTGTCACATTGACGGGAATTGAGATGGTGGCCCAAAGACAAGCTTACCCCTTGATTTGGGAGCCGTCATCATCTTTGTGGGCAGCACCGGCAGGGACAAGATATCCTGTGCCACCTGCAGGGCCTCTGGGGTGGACGGCATTGCCAGGTGCTGGACTCCCATGCCACTGTCCAGAGTGGCCGGCGCATCCAGGGATAGGCTAATCCGCACAACTGAAGCTGGGGCCTGACTCCCACTTAGAGGTGATGAGCCGCCCTTCATGGGTCTAGGTTCGCCTCCTGCCCTCTCCTTGTCCTTGCGAGCAGGCGACCGACCTCTCCTGGTCTTCCTCTTTTTACTGGGCGGTGCCAGGGAGCTGGATTGCCATCTGACAATAGTACCCACAGGGTGCTCCGTACCGACACCAGGGTGCTGGGTACAGAGTCCGATCTCAGCTGCTCCAGTGTTGGTGTCAGTGCTGACTCCATAAGAAGTATGTACAATAGAAAGGTTTGCAATGAACAGTTCTACAGAAGAAAAGGTTTTCTGAAGCAAAGGAACGTTCCAGCACAGTCACTGGTGGTAAAAAGGAACTGAAGGTGAGGGGAGCCAGTGGCGCCCCTTATACTGTGGCAAACACGTGCCACTCCAGGGGGTGCCAGAGATGGTCCCCTACAGATACCACTGAGGGGAAAAACTTCCGGCACCAGTGCATGTGACGACCACACACACCTAACATGGAATGAACATGAACAAGCACTCGGAGAAGAAACTGGCATTTCAAATTAGTCTTGCACATTATTTTCTTATCAACTCCCTTGTTAGTACTAATACTACAATAGATAGCATATGTTTGAAATAATATTGTCCTTACTCAGATGGAAAGGCACAAAGGAACTTACTGACTTATGTGTAAAATTAGTCAGTTAAAAAACAGTGTCCCAGTCAGCCTAGTGGATACCACACACAGAATGACCAGTTTAATCTGAAACAATCTTCTCATCCTCTGCGATGCTGGCAGCAAGACAAGGCCAGACACTTGAGAGAGGAGAACGTGTTGCATCAACACAACTTTCTGATCGACAGGGTGAAATTCAAGAGAATTTTTGTACCAACTCCTTGATTGAACAATGCCATTGTAGAGGGCACCTGCTTGTGAAAGGAAGACGCAACTCCCAATGGAAGGACATTGATGATCCATACTGGGCAGAAACAATCTCTGAATGGCTGTGAAAAATACCTGGTGAGAAACAGCAGTGTATGATGAAAGCCTAGAGATTCCCTAGACTATGAGTCTGTTATTGGCAGGAAAGGGAGACAGACCTAAAATCATGTGGGAGGAAGAAGGGACATGGAAAAAGACAGAAAATGAACTAAAGCAGTCTCCTTAGTCCTACCTTAATAATCTTGTCTGTCCCGGAAGTCAATAACCATCCCCTGGTTGCGTCAAAGTGTACATGGACAATGTTGTGCTTACTGTCATGGAAAGTGGCTGTGGGTGCACGTCTAAAGAAAGATCAAAGATCAAGAGTCAAGGAGACAGCGTCTACAGTATTGCCCTGAACTATTCACAAAGGAAGAAATGAGAATTTGAACACTAATGTAAGGAACTGATTTTCTTCAGTGACTCCAGTTAATTATTGAGCGAGAGGAGATGGCTTCATGGTCTCTCTATGGCTATATCTACACGGTACACCACTAGTGGCGGCATGTAGCTACATGCTGCAGTGAAAGGTGGGCTGCTCCCATGCTGCGGTGTGAAGCTACATGTGTCAGTGAAATGCTCTGGCAGAGCTGCTGCTGCGGTGACTGGAGCCTTTCCTTGCTGCCTGAGTCTTCCATTCGATAGGGAAGCAGCGCGATGCTACACTGCTGGTTTTAGTGGTGTAGAGGGGGCAGGCACTGCTTGGGAGTGTACAGAGCTGTGGAGGGCACATATCCACAGAGTTCAGGGGTCTTTATTCATCTAAGCAGTGCCTCCCCATCTACATTGCTTTTTATAGCTTGCTAGGGATGTGTGCAGTGTATGTACTCTGCATGCCACCATAAGGACCATGCAGTATAGATATACCATATGAAGGATGACCTGTAGTTCCCTGGAACCACAGGTTTTCCTTCAGAGATACAAAGATCAAATTTCCCAGGCAGTTACTGTGCAGGAATCTTTCAGATGAGATATTGAAAACCTAAGTGTACCTGCTTTTGTGTGGACAATGAAGATACCTCTTAACAGAGCACTTCTGATCTTTCCTGGACCAATATTGCACTGCACTGTGCATCTCCCCAGGGGTGTCTGAGTTTTAGGAAGCCACAGGAGATAGAACTAGAAGACACCTTATGAGATCATTCAGTCCATCTCCACTGTCCAGGCAAGATGGTTCCCTATAGCACATTTTCTGGTGTTTCGTTCAGCCTAGTTTTAAATGTCCCAAACAATAGGGTTTGTAGCACTTACTTAAAAAGTCTATTCTATAGCCTAATGGATTCCATTTTCAGGAAGTTTTTCTTTTTAGTTAGCCTAAAGATGTTTCCTTTAATTTCATCCCACTGCACCTAGTTATACCCTGTTTTACCACACTAAACACAACAGACACCATTAAAAAGTCAGTTTCCTACAATTAATACAGTTATGTGGTATACCAGGTAAATGCTAATTTTTTAAAAAAAAATAATCAGCATTCTAATTAGCCTTTTCCTTTGGTGTGTTTGTAGACTGTTGTCTTTCCCACAGCCACTTAGCTGTCACTCAGCCAAATGGGACAGGTACTGACTGAAGGGAAAGTGAGTGGGCCTTAGTGAAGCAGTATGGTGCTATGACAGAAGCTCATCCTGCTGTCCCTGATTTTAATGTCCCAGGCTGGAATCTCTGAAACAGGGTGGGCTTCATCCCCCAAGAGACGGCCCAGTATTGCAAGATGACCATCTCTGGAAACCTCTCAATGACATGTTAGGCTGGGAAATGCAGTCCATCATGGTGGCCAACTTTGTAGGTATGTCTTTGGCAAGGCAGGCTGGGAGATGTAGTTCACAGTCTCTTTCTCCACAGGGGGATTTGTGGTAAGGCAAAATGTGAAAACAGCTCCCCTTTCATATTCAGGAAGGGCATATCAGGAAAGAAACAGGAAGAAACAAGGGCTGTTTAAAATCCACTGCTGGAGGACTCTTCTACTTTGCACCACCTCTTTAGAAATGATTCTTCATATTCCAATTTTTGCTATCTGTGTCCAACTATGTACTGCAGTCTTGGTAGAAGCCACAGTTTTAGCTTCAGGTAAAATTAACCCTTTATTTTGCATAAAAATCCCCATCTCCCGACACTCCATTTCTGGGAACATCCCCAGATATACGACAGAAGTGTACCACAAGTCCTGGTATTCCAAACAGCAGGACACTGCACCAAGTTACACACAAGAAAGAGAAATTAGGAGCTAATTAAATGAATTCCTCTGACCGCCAGAACATTTTTGTTGCTCTTTCCTGAACTCCCTCCAAACTGTCTCTCTTATTAGTAATGAGGTATGCAGAACTGAACACACCAAATGAGGCACAAGAACACTACAGTCATATAAAGGAGGATACTAATTTCCAGCTCTACACATAGCTATGGAGGCTGATGGCCTGATCTGTTAAAGAAGGAAGCACTTTACACAGCTCTGTGACACTCCCATCTGGTTGACTCTGAGCAGAGTGCAGTACAGAGGAGTACAGCTTGAGGAGTTCTGTAACTCATTAAGCCTCCTCTGAGGCAAGTGGGCTCATCGTTTAGACTTACTCCTCATCCGTTATCGATTCATGACAGGTATCGCAGACTCTCACTTCAAACTCAAATCCCATCAGAGGTATGGAGGAGCGCTTAGAGCTGCATTTGCCACACACTGCTTTCCCACACTTCCGGCAGTGATGCTGAAAGAGGCAAGCCAAAAAAGGATTGGTTAGAATGGACAAAGCAAAGCACAGCAGTGATCTCCTCTTAACTTCACCCATTCGCCTCAGCAGAACTCACCTGGGGCCAAAGCAAATTCTCTAAACCCCCATTCGGGACAGAAGGAGAAAAAGCTGAATAGTAGGAAAAAACTAGTCTCAATTTTGCATTTCATTACCTTTCACTAACAACTACATCAGCTAAGCATCTGGGGTAAGCCAACTATGGATGGCCAAATGGGGGCAGTGTGGCCTAGTTGACAGAGCACTGAAATGGGACTAGAGAGCTGGATTCTGGTCCTGGCTCTGCCTCCGGCTTCCTGGGTGACCTTGGCCAAATCGCTTCCTCTATACCCATTTCACAGACGGGGAAGTGAGGCACAGGGATATTGACCTTTATAGAGCACTTTGAGAGTGGTGGATGAAAAGAGCCACAAAAAAGCTAGTTATATTATTATGTGGTGAATTTAGATCACAGCTATTTTACTTACTTTAGTCCGTATCACTAGCTAGAGTAAATATCTTTGGAACCATTTCTCAGCCTGGTGTTCTGACCAGGCAAAAAGCCTCTGACTGGTTATTCCCTTTTGTATGTGGGGTGCAGGGGGAAAAGAGTATTCTCATTAGTGTGTGGGCAAATCAATGCATGCAAGGCACATCAGTGTTACGAGAATTGCCTGTGTATCATTAGGAGACACTATCTTTTTATCAGTATTATACAATTACTTTCAGGACACTGAGCGAATCCTTCTGCTTCTTCAAATATGATCTCAGATACGAACACACATGCAAATATACATTCCTGACAGGCAGCTCAATGTGGTCCCTTTTGCCACTTTTTCAGTCTCAACAAAAGGAGCAGCAATACTTCAAGCAAAATGAATCAGAGTAGGATCTCACACAGTGAGCTGGGCTCTGGGATCATATATTAGGATTACAGGGGACAGCGAGTTTCCCCTCTCTGCTGGCTTTGTAATACTGGAACGCTGCATTGGTTACTGTTGGAGAGCCAGATTACATCTCAGTGTTAAACTGAATGCCTGACATTGCCCATGTAAAGTCAAGTGCGCGGATTCTCCTCAGCTTTTTACAATCCTTCCTAATAAAACAGGCCTGGAAACGCCTTTGGCAATGTGACAATTGCTACCTAACACTGTCCATTTTTCTCACACTGCAAACTGGAGACCAGTTTTGCTAATAACTCTGGGCAGTTGGAATAGCAATTATGGACATTTGCCTTGGAATGGAAAGCAATGACCTTTTTAGTAGACTATTATACTGGTTCCATTAGAATCTTCAGAAGTGAGATTTGGGCCACGTTTGTTTGTACAGAATATTCTTGTTGATATTAAATGAGATTAATGTGGCTAAACCCACATGCAACTCAAAATTTACCCAAGCCAATGTACAGTATGCATTTTCTATAGAAATGGATTGCAAAAAGTGCTTCTGTTTGTGAGGGCCAAGATATTCACCCATCACCAGGCCTTTGCCTGCCCATTCCCCCCTCTCTTGGCATGAGGGTTGCTAAATGCCTTTAATCTCCAAGCAGCCAACAGAAAAGTTAAACAAGTTTCTATATATGTGAAAAGTGTTAAAATACTTCATTGAACTATCAGATATACTGTTCTCTTAAATTATTCCATCAATACAAAACAGAACAAACCTGTCTAAGGCCTATTTTCTTACTGTCCCACATCTGTTTAAAATTCCAGAAGAAAGGCTGGTCACACTTTTGACAGGAGTCACTGTCCAACCATTCTGGTGTCTGTAACACACAAAAGGGTTATGATAAATAGGCAGAAAAGCTTCAGGTAGGAATTAAATAGCAGAACAAGCCATGTGGCTTCTATTGCAATAATTAAAACAGTGTTTTGCTGAACCTGTCTAGAAAAACACTTTTTCAGCCGAAGGTGCATTGGAAAAAAAAAAAAAAAAAATCAAAGCGTGCCCCAAGATGTATTTTGCTGTGTTCTGAAAGTTCACACAGGAAGAACGTTTCTCATCATAAAGGAGGATTCTATTCTGAAAGAAAGGCCAACATTTGACAGAAACATGGATGCTTAAAATCAGATGCCTGAAATGAATGGTGTGATCCTGAGTACTCCAAACTAGCTCCTCTGAGAGTTGCAGGTACTTGACACTCCTGAGACTCAGACCAGGGTTCCTGAAACTCTCCCTGGACCCACTTGTGGGTGGTCAGCACTACTTAGAACCAGGTCATTCATTTTTAGGTGCCTAAACATTCAATGTTTGAAAATGTTGCTCAATCTTTTTAATTGTAATTGGCTTTTCTGAACCTCCTGCCGTCAGACTGTTGTGTTTCAAGTCACATGTGTGGGGGTGGCAGGCAGATCCTGAACAAGCCTGAACAAAAAGGAAGTTGGCTCTATCCTGCTTTTGCATTTATATACTAAAGCTAACATTTATTTTTAGTAAAATCTTGTATTTTCTAATGCAGTTTGATCGAATGCTATGCTCATCATGCTGTGAATGAAGTGGGTAAGAATTATTCCTGGGGGAATTCTGCGTCACTGCGCAAGGCAGAATTTTGCCGAGATTAACGTTGTGTGCGCAGAACACTTTCCCCACCACAGAAATGGGCTGCAGAGATGTTGGCCACCACTAGGGGCGATGACCTGGCAGAGTTCAGCTCACAAGCAGAAGACAAGGCCAGGGGGAGTGGGAGGGAACTGGAAGGTTCCCCCCAGGTGCCATTCCCAGCATGCCCTGAAGGAAGAAGACAGTGTGCAGGAAACTCAGTGCAAGCCCGGGACCCAGCATCAGGCTGTTTCTCCCTCTGGATCCCTGGGCTCTAGGAGGGTAGGGGGTGTGATTGTCTGGGCCGGGGGTGGGGGGAAGGAAAAGGGGGTAAGAGTGTCTGGGCCGAAGGGCCCCCCCGCCTGGGCTCTGTGAGGGAGGGGGTAGAGAAACAAGAACTGCGTTGTCATAGGGCTTTCTTTAACTCTGTTCCTGGGGGATTTTTGTGCATGTCTGTATTGTTACAGAGTTGCTGACAGGTATTCTGAAAAAATTACAAAAATAATTGTAACCGGCATGATTATGTAGTGTTATTTTGACAAATATAATTGGCAGAATTTTTAATTTTTTGGTGCAGAATTCCCCCAGGAGAAACCTCAGTAAAGACTATCCTCAATAGCCTGTCACCCTTACCCAAGTCCCAGCGTGAGGAGTGATGATGAGGACTCAATTCTCTACTGCGAGGGGAAGTCTGGTAAACTAATGCTTCCCCGGACCCTGTTTTGCTATCATGCCCCCTGCTGGCAGCAGACAACAGGGAAACAACTAAGTGATAGCAGCTGTATTAGCAGGGGCCTGAGCTCTTCAGGAGCGCTCCCACCTCCTTGCCACTGGTTTGTCTTTGGGAAGCAGGGGCACTCCTCTCCAATGTGCAGCTTCCCCCCTCATGTTTCCCTCTCTCTATCCTTTGTCTTTCTCCTGCCTCCCCATCAGTAGGGCCCCTCCTTGAAGTTGCTGCTGCCTGCTGCATTCTCTCATCCACCCTCACCCTCACCTTTTGCAAGGTTGCTCTAATATAAAAACACTTCACACCCATTCCTGACTATTAGGTGTAGAAGAGGATTGTTTAAAAGACTGCCTCATTAAGTACAAACCCAACTAACTGGAATGGCTTCAGAAGATGCACTAGCTGCTTGGGTATGAAACATTAAGGAATGAAATGCACAATACTGTGGTTAAATAAGGTTAGATTATGATGGAGTTTCGCAAAAGGAAAAAGCAAGGTAAGGCTGATGAAATCCTTAAACTCAAGCTTTCACTCCAGCCCCCTACGATGGAACAAGTCCTAAAGAAACTGAACTGCAGCTTGTTTTGTTAGGTTATTTCAAAAGTGCAGGTGCTTTAGGGGTAAGTCCCACTGTCTACTTTTCTAAAAGTAACCAAGTCTTTAATTAGATGTGTGTTCTGAGACAATAAGGTTTTCCTCTCCTACGCACTGAAGCACAACATTTGAAAAAGGTAGATATTGCTTGTGACAGTAACTGCTCAGAAGTAAAATGGATACAACTTCTATCCTCTTTCAAATGTTCCTTTCTTATGGCCTTTTAAGACTGAAAGATAAAATAATTTATAAGGATTAAAATATGAAATGGCTTAATTCCTCCCTTGTGCAATTCCAGAGACATGGTAAAGTGGTAATATCAAAGTGAATACTACACACACATCAAGTGGAAAATCTAATCAGTGAAAAATGCCACCAAAGCAACAGCCAGAAAATTTCAAGAAAAAAAGCACTTCAGAAATGAGCCCAAGGCAAAATATTTTATACTAAAATCTTAAGGATTAGTGCTTTGGAGTCAATGTAGCAATATATATATACTCCCTCCTGACAACAAAAACGAGCCAATATAGACATATCTATTAACACCTGATGCTAAACACTCATTTAGCTAATTATATTTCTTACCCACTTTTCAACCAACTCTCTAACAATAAAGCAGTTTGTTTTATAACAAAGCGCTTTTCAATTTTAAACCTTTGTGGTTGCCTTGTAAAACATTAAGTAACATATTATTTCTGGATGTTAAAGTTACACCAAAAGGGAAAGGGCAGTTAGTTACATGGAACTGGAGGCTCTTTGAGATGTGTGGTCCCTATCTGCATTCCACACATGGGATATGCATGTGCACCATGCACCCGAGTAATTTTTTTTTTTGCAAGCAGTGTCCATTGGCCTCCTCATGCTCTGAGCCACAGGCACAAAAGGTGGTGCAGGCTGACATTTCTCCAGTTTTCCATTCTTACCACAGTTCAATCAATCAATCTGCTACAGAGGAAACAGAGGATAGGTAGCAAATACAGATAGGGACCACACATGAAGAACTTCCAGTTATAGGTAGGTAACCTCTTTCTTCTTCAAGTGATGGTCCCTCTGTATATTCCACATATGGTAGATTAACAAGTAATAGTCAGACAGGCAGTGGGTGCAAAAGTTATAGCTGACAGTAGTACAGCAATCTCAGGTGTCATTAGTAACAAGAGTAGTGAAAAAAAATCCCACAGAAGTGAGGTTTTTAATGTGGGTTGTGTCCCTTTCAAGTGTAGTTCCATACTACAGAATGACCAGAAATGCCATCATGCAACTCAGAACTGCCCATTGCAGGCATTCAGTCATATAGAATCATAGACTTTAAGGTCAGAAGGGACCATTATGATCGTCTAGTCTGACCTCCTGCACAATGCAGGACACAGAATCTCACCCATCCACTTCTGTAACAAACCCCTAACCTATGTCTGAGCTACTGAAGTCCTCAAATTGTGGTTTAAAGACTTCAAGGTGCAGAGAATTCTCCAGCAAGTGACCCGTGCCCCAGCTGCAGAGGAAGGGGAAAAAACCCCAGGGCCTCTGCCAATCTGCCCTGGAGGAAAATTCCTTCTCGATCCCAAATATGGCGATCAGCTAAACCCTGAGCATGTGGGCAAGACTCATCAGCCAGACACCCAGGAAAGAATTCTTTGTAGTAACTTAGATCCCACCCCATCTAACATCCCATCGCAGGACATTGGACATATCTACTGCGAATAGTTGAAGATCAAGATGACCTTACTTTAGTGACTAAGGCTTTGTCTACACTCCAGAAATGGGCCAATTCAGCAGTTAAAGTGTAGTTACACCCCATATGATAGACAAGGACAAACTGAAGTTTGCAAAGATTGATTTATTCGGGGTTTACCCCAGTTACAAGGAAGTGCAAAACATGAGCTCAATGAGTGCAAACCCTGCATGTCCTTGTCTACACCTAAGGATCAGCACTGTTACAACTACAGAGACTACAGAACTGAGACTACTCTCAAGCCTACATAAAGCACAGAGTAGGTTTTTACTACTTTTTATGTCATTAGCCACAGAAAGCCAATACGTTATGAATGTGCAAGGAGGATTCTATTCTCTTACGCAGCAAAGTAATTGTTTATTAATTGCCAATCAGTTACTCCTGTCCAAAACTATGAGCAGTAGTGGGATTACACATTTGTAACGCAGGGCCTAATTTAGTGATTTTTGGCTAAGGTAGGGAAAAAAAACCCAACTCAAATGGCAATTTGAGTTTCCAGAACGAGCTGTTTAAAAATCAAACATCCATCCTTTTACTTGTAAACTGACAGCCCTGAGATTTGATTCACTAGGGTTTCCTCCCCCACCTCCATCATTGCTAAAACATTAAATTAGGCCTTTGCTGTAATCCCACTACCACTAAGCTTTGCACAAGTGTAACTGACTGAAATTTAAACAATCATTTTGATGCATAAGAGAACAGAAATCCTATTTGCACACTTGTAACTAAATCCTGAGTCAATGAAAAACACAGGCAGAACACATCACGATGCTTTCTTCAGAGAGTCACTTTTCAGAGCACTCAGAGCACAAACTATTTAGTAACATACATAAAACACAAACTCCCTGCTACATAACTATCCTGAACCACTAGATCACACACAAAGCCATACATCTTCACATGTATAACTGGAGCATTCCTAAAACACCAATTTATTTTCTAACCTTTAAAAAGATACCAATCAGATTCAAAATTACATGCTTTAGAAAGGCCCCAGCTTTTTAGAGGATGAGCAAGAGATAGATATCTACCTCTTGTCTCTCAACATCCATATTCCAGATAACAATTCCACCATCTGCACCACAAGAGATGAGCTGTCTTGTGTGGGGAGCATAGGAGAGACACTGAACTTTATCGCTGCAAAAGAAACATACGACATCAGTTAGTCAAAGGTTTAAAGATATGTCCCAAGGCAAAGTAACTAGTTTGCCATATTTTTCTCTCTCAGCTCATTCATGTATAAAATTCACTAGTCCAACCATTCCAATTAGTAGATTATATATTATGTACTGTACTATGTGCTGCCAGTTTAGTCCCCATTGGGTAGTGCACCACTTATTAGAGGAGGATTTAAAACAAGATTAGTTTCCAGACATAACTATTGCTTTTCCAGTTAATTAGGTTGGAGATCTTAGCTTCTCTGAAAGCCATGGTTGCACTGTAATTGAATGACCTCTGAGAGCATAGTCCCAAATACCTATAAGCACTATGGTAAAGTGTTCGCTCTCTCTCAGAACAAATGTGTGTCAGTTATTGGTTAATTTGTTAAATCCCCACATAGTGCCTGTGAACAAAGCCATGAAAAACCCAACGTTATCTGGCAACTTGAAGAGAAAAATACTTCCTAAGGTGCTTCAGTGAGCATTCGAATCTAACACTAACAAATGAAAAGAATTTCAAATAGAACAGAACTGATAAGGCTGTTGCCCCAGATCTTCTCAACATTTTAAGATTAAAGGTTTTTAGAAAAATGGACTATTCCTCCTTTTAGAAAAGAAGTACCCGTGGCACTTTAGAGACTAACAAATTTATTAGAGCATAAGCTTTCGTGAGCTACAGCTCACTTCATCGGATGCATTGCATTGCATCCGATGAAGTGAGCTGTAGCTCACGAAAGCTTATGCTCTAATAAATTTGTTAGTCTCTAAGGTGCCACGGGTACTCCTTTTCTTTTTGCGAATACAGACTAACACGGCTGCTACTCTGAAACCTATTCCTCCTTTTATTATTCTTTGTCAAGCATGAAAAAAGTGTGCTCAGCTCTATAGAAGAGAGAAATATCAAGGCCCAGAAAACTTACTATCTAGGAGACAGACACAGAAAGAAGACACTGATAACAAGGGGGAAGGAATTACTTGAGCTCACTTTGTTTTCTTGCACTGGTCTTTTTTTGGGGGGACTGAGGGGGCCTCCAGAAGAAATGGATGTTCAAGATGGGGGTGGTTCAGCACCCTGACATTAGGTCAGAATCTTCACCCCACACTTTGACACCAGCATTGCTTGACATCAAGCCAGGCTCATACTGAGAAGTGCTTTAATACTGGTCCCTTATGTTGTATATGGATGCTCCTGTATGTAGCAATGCTTTTAGAAGGCAATTTAGAACAGCACCACACTACTGTATATCTATAACTTGCCAATTCAAAGGCAGCACTGTGTGGAAATGCTATCTTTACCGTGGTTCTATCTAATGCAATGCATTACATCACTGAACCAGCACATTCTCCAACACTATCATATTGCAAATAAGATACAGAGGTTTGCCTGCGTGTTAGATGCTGTGACGCTACAACAATAAACCACGGCAGGGCACGCAGCAGTCGGCTTTAACATAAATAGGCATAAAGACTGAGTGTTTCAGTGAGGAAATCCCAGGCATGCACTGCTGGAGTGGTACAGAACCACAAAATCAAGGCAGCCCAACCAGTCAAGCAGAAAGTGCCTTTGAACAGTCAGTCTGCCCAGTCGCAGTAATTCAATGGTTGGAAAAGCAAGCATGTGTGAAATTAGGCTTTAATATTGTGTTAGACTACAAATACCAAGTCATCCTCTCCTCTCTGGGTCTAGTAAGTCTGGTTCCTACCTCTAGTGTATTCCCCTTTACAAGAGCAGGAGCCAGTTCTGCCTTGCTCAGTTGCTGATGTTTAGGAACGCGCATTTAACACGTTGACAAATGATGGCTAATTAGACAGAGCACCTTGGGTACAGCATGGATTCTACATACATTCACATTAAAAAAAAAAACTTGGTTAGCATGGAGTTAAAGAGGCTAGTACTCTGAATCCTGTGTTCCCTCAAGGGGGGAAGACAGAACCCTATGGGGAAAACAACCTCTCATTAAATGTAGTTAATATTGGTAATACACAAAGATACAGGGAATCACACATAAATCCCATGCATAGACGTAAGAACACACTCCTTGGTTCTGCTTCCAAGAGTGACTGCTGCATTTTGTTTTTCTCCCCTACACACAGGAGGAGGAAAAACTCTTCAAACGTACTTGTGTCCTTGTAATTCAATGGCTGTTCCTTTTCTTCCTCCTATGTCCCACATAATAATGGAATGATCTGAACTGCCTGAGAACAAAACTCGCTGCACTGGGTCCCAACAAAGAGCAGTGACACCACCTAAAACAGGAGAGAAACAGTACAGTTTTTTAATTACAACTGAAAGAGGAAGGGAAGAATGTAATAAAAAGTGAGTCTCAACAATTTAAAGAGATGTGACTTAAGTTTAAACACATCCAACACACCCTGCATGTGCACCACCACACTGCAGGACTTCCCAGCTGAAATATCTGGCGCAGAATGAGCCCCACTGAAAAGCCTAGGAAACCAGAGCCAAATTCTAATCCTGTGTTTCTGCTGGTGCAGAGCCCAGCCCCAGCTCTGTAGCTCATGCAGGATGAGCCCAGTGAATGGTAAACAAGACCTGGGATACAAAGTCACCTCATGAGTGGTCAAAGAGCTGCTATGTGGCCACCCATCTCCACACCTGCAAGCAGAGTTTGTGATTAAGAGTGGAGACACTGGGGAGTAATGAGAGGCGATGCCACCACAAAAATTGCAGCATGAGAACTGAGCAGCCTTGCCTCAAAGCTAATAAATCAGAGGGTTGTCAAAACACTTCCCACACTCTCTGCACCAGCTTACTGGTTTGAAGTGGAGTGGTAGGCCAATATGGAGATCCACTGAGGCCAAAGAACAGCCATGGGGAAAAAGAAATTGATCAATCAAGAATGAGCTATCAACCCCCCACTCTATAGGCACCTGTTATATGGTGGGCTGACACACCAACCACAAGGACAATGCTTTTAAGTGTTTTGTAAGAGAGCCCCAAGAGCAACGTGATCAGTCAGCTCCTGCAATGTGTACTGTACTTTTAAACATCAACTCGTTAAATGCTTCTTGTCACATCCTGGAAACACTGCGCATAGCATTCTAAACCCTAAGCAGTTCGATTGACTACCAATGGGAATCCTCACATGCATGTGTTAGCAGGATCAGGACTTTATCTACTCAGGTCTTCCTCTATCAGGGCTTTAGTTGTTGCAGCATTTCCCATCAAAGTACCTTAATTAAGGTGCAGAATTTTCACCATTTAAGTCTGGCTTTTCTCCTGTTTTTAGTAATACAGAATTACCACCCTTTACTTGTTGACAGTTTAAGCTCATCTATTGTGCTCCCCAAAATACAGACATTTAAATTCAAACTATCACAGCTGCTTTCAAATTTCAAAAAGTTCATCCCATGGTAATGCAGAGCCTATATGAAGAACCAGAGAGGATTATTTAACCTTAAACTTTACCTGTATGTCCCTTAAATGTTGTGACAAGGCTGCAGTTCTCTTGCTCTAGTTTGAGAATCGTTACCTGCCCAGAATGATCACCTATAAACACATGTCGGGTCTCAACATCAAATCTGATTGAAAGCATTGAGGAATTTTTTATAAAGGCTAGACAAAGGTTCTGAATTCTGGGATGTATCTATAAGACTATGTTGCATTTTTATGAAGTTACATAGCAGTTACTCGATTTTTTGTTTAAACACATCAATTACCTCTAGGAAGAGGACTCCTCCTTCCTTCTAAAATGGTTTCAAGTAGATGGCAGTGGCTGTTCTTTGAGAGACCTGCTTTGTGTCTTATGACATATTTGGGGAATTGCCAGTTTTAACAGGTGCATCCTGAAGTGTGGTCTAAACATGGCGAGATTACAATCAATTACTGGAATAATCCGTTTTGACAGGTTATAATCCCTCAATCTAATTTTAGTTGCATTTCAGATATTTGAGGAATGGGTTATTAGCACTGACAGGCTGCATTGCACGGATGTCTTTTGTAATCAAAGGGTACATTCACACAGCAAAAAACCCATAACAATGAGTCTCAGAGCCAGGTAGAGACTTGGGCTTGTGCTACGGTGCTAAAAATAGCTGCATAGACGTTCCTGCTGGGGTTGGAGCTCGGTCTCTGAAGCCTGGGGAGGGGGTTGAGTTTCAGACCTGAACATCAGCCCGAGCAGGAATGTCTACATGGCTATTGTTAGCACCGCAATGCAAACCCTACAAATGAGAGTCTATAGACCCAGGCTCTGAGTCTCTCTCTGCTGCGGGTGTTTTTCTTCTGCAATGTAGACATACCTAAAGAACTATGTACTCTGAATTCAAGAGGCACAGCAGACAACACAGTCTGGAATTAACAGGGTAAAGGGGTTGTTAGTGCTACCAGTCTATTACTTATATTTGTTAGTGTTAATACAGAGGAGTGGCTGTTCTGATGTGATCTAAGGGTCCAATTCAAATGGTTTCCAAGCTGTCGGAAGAGTTCCCAGACCCCTAAAGGGAACTATCCAGCAGAAAGGACAAGATCCTGTGTTAATCAACACTTAACACTAATGAGGGCAAATATTTTAGAAGTGGAATTTATTCTTCACTATTTACACTTTTTTGCATTTCACTCAGCCTGGACAGGGCAAAAAGGCTGGTCAATTTCACTTATTTGTACAGAAATTGGTTTAAAGCCAATTTGATCTTTAGGTTCTCATGAACTAGTAAAATGAGCAGTTACTGTGCTTTAGATACTATCAGAGTACAGTTGCACTAACAACTGATTGAAATCTCCATTGTGGCAGTCTTTCTAAAAGACTGTTTTTAAACTTACAATGTATCACTGATGAAAGGAGAGAGTCGACATTTCTTTTGTCAAGCAGCGAGGGGCAGATCTTGGAGAATTAACCTGTTTGTGAATAACATTTTAGGAATCATTTACTCTTCAGCTGAGCCCATATTTCAAAAGCATATTGTTCTGTTCCAAGGTAGAGGATGCATGCTCATTATTTCATATTAGGTCATTTAAATTTTTGCCATGTGTGTGCACACACACACACACACAGATCCGATCACTGACCTACTTTGCTGCTATTATAGTTCCCAAAAGAAAAAGCATGTTTTAAATGAAGCTCCCATCAATCTCTATTTTACAAAGAAGACCACAATAGAATGCAGCTTTTAAGAATGAATAGGTCACGGAGTTTTTAAAAATAAATGTTTAAATCTAAATATACCTCATGCATAAAGAGGACAAAGCTATGAGGGCTGACAATTTTTAACTAAGTTTTAAAAATTATTTCCTTGTAAGGTTTTGAATGTAGATGGGTAAGATGATGGAGGCCTGAAAATGGCTGTTTTAAACAAAGATGTGCCAAAAACAAAAGAATCAGAGAAAAGCTAAGATGTTAACAAAGGATACTGCAGGCCACAGGCCCCCGCGCTGGTGCGATACCCTCCGAGCCGCTGCCCACTCTCCGAGCAGTGCCATGTGAATTGCTTGTCCTGTCCTGTGCTTAACACCCATTCCATCTCCAAGACAAACAGAATCATTATAACCCTGCCTTGGTGAGCTGGAAAATCAAGCAGAAAAACAACACACCCATATAACACTGAAGAGAGTCACTCATCTGCTATCCAAAAAAATCCATGAACATTAATCCCGTCCCACCAAACCAGTTCTAGGATCCAATCCTGCAAGCCTTTATTCACACCTGTAAGCCTAACTGATGTCCTAATAGGATTGGCCATGTGATTAACTATATATGTAACGGCCCAATCTTGCCAACTTATGTCTGTATGATACAGTAGAACGTCAGAGCTACGAACACCAGTTACAAACTGACCACTCAACCACACACCTCATTTGGAACCGGAAGTACGCAATCAGGCAGCAGCAGAGACCAAAAAGGAAATGCAGTACAGTACTGTGTTAAATGTAAACTACTAAAAAATAAAGGGAAAGCAGCATTTCTCTTCTTAGTAAAGTTTCAAAGCTGTATTAAGTAAATGTTCAGTTGTAAACAGCGTAACATTTTACAAATGTTCAAAGTTACGAACAGGGCCATCCCTAGCCATTTTGGTGCCCTACGCAGCCCCCCAGGCCTCCGTGGGGGGAGGGAACTGGGGAGAAGGGGGAAAACCGCCCCCCAGCACTTGCTGGAAGAGTGGAGCAGGCTGGGGCCGGGTCGCTCTACTTACCGCCAGTGAGTGCAGGTCCGACACCTGCTGCAGTCCTCAGGGGAGTGGGGGCAGGACTGGGGCGGAACAGTACGCAGCTGCGCAGGGCACCAGGAAATGTGGTGCCCCAAATTTCGTGGTGCCCTACGCAGCTGCGTACTTTGCACATGGGTAGGGATGGCCCTGGTTACGAACATTTCAGAGTTATGAACAACCTCCATTCCTGAGGTGTTCGTAACTCTGCGGTTCTACTGTAATATACCTTTGCTTACACTTGCATTTTTCAGGAATAATCCCATCATTGCAATACCACTGGCAATGCTAGCATGGGCAGGGCTCAAGGCTGGCATTTTTAGACCAACTAAGCAGGCTTAGATAACATAGTGGTACAAATGCCCATGCCCTGTCTACACTCCCACCATTACTATCACTGGTGGGACTGCGCAGGTGGAAGTGCAATTACAGGTTTTCTGAAGATTTAGTGTAGACACAGCCTTAAACTAAAGAAGAGTTTTAGCACTGTACACACATTGTTGGAATCCTGGTCACAGATGACAAATCAGAGTCGGTTTGTTTCAGTGCATCTCCTTGTGCGAATGGAAACCGATGAGGGATCTGCAAATGCGTCTGCACGTCAGGCAGAAGTGGCTGCATGTTTTTGCCATAGCCTGCTTTCTTTACTCCCACCTATCTTTGACGTTTTCTGTTCTGCTGTTCTCCATGGCTTTAATGGCAGACCAATAGGCCTGCTGCCATCGGCAGCAGCAGTTTCCTCTGTATTTGTGTTGACTTGGTCAGCCTTTAGGTGAGCTTTGAGACTGTGCTTTTTCGCTTTCACTGGCCTCCTAGCACATGTGCTCCTGTTTTCAACTGTCCATAAAACATAGCTTTGGGGAGTTGTATCGTCCAGGCACATGAGGTGACCAGACCAGCCAAGTTGCCCCTCTATGATCACAGATTCAATGCTAGTCATGCAGGGGCTGGTCCAGGACTTTGATGTTTGGTATGCTGTCCGACCACTCGATGTTACAGGAGAGTTGGAAACAGTAAACGTGAAAACTGCGCACACATGATACACAGGAAAATTATTGAAATAGGATGTTGAAAAAGGTGCTATATAAAGATCACAGCTGGTCAATATCAATAAAACAGCCGAACAAATAGATTTTTACTTCTACATAAATAAAACCCTCAAGAGCTTTTAACCTAAAAAACGGAGCTCTACCTATCATTGATTCTGTGAAGTGCTGATTTAAGTAAAAAAAAGTGGATTGAAAAAAAAAAAAACAACTTACGGATGTATTCCCAGCTGTATCATAACAGTGAATGCCATATTCCTCAATACACAAACCTATTGGTTTACTGCAGTTCTAGGACCTTGAGACATATGTCAGGCAAAGCAGGCTGCTCATATCAGTTTATATGAAAGCTGACACTGGACAGAGATCAAATATCTTTAGAGCTGTATTCTAAACAGATTTTTTTTAAAAAAAAAAAGCGCAAAATTACTCAGAACACAATCCTCTAATAAAGATTGGCAGATTTTTGTTGTTGCATACACTACACAAATATATGCATACTGTCTGTTGAATCCTATGGAGGGATTAGCTCTAGTCAAGAGTGTAAAATCTGTGTAAACATCTGTCGCTAGATTCCCCACTTTTCAGGATCATGTTCCTCATGGCTTGGTAACACAATTAACACACGTGGCTCTAACAGTGGCCTCCAAACTTCTATAGCAAATGGGCCAGTTTACTAGACTAAAACTTAATGAGGAACATGTCCCATTCAGCTGCATTTGCTCCAACCTGCAATAGAGTTTGGACTGTTCCTATTCCTATAGGCCTCCAAACCCATCTTGTAACCATGAAAGTGGGACTGAGAGCACATAAGACTGACTGATTTTTTTTTTTTAAGGCAATACACCCTGTACTTAATTGGTCAGAAGTGCCAGCCTTCATCTATTGATCTTGCTGAGATACAGAGAGTGGTCCCCCTCTGGTAAGCCTGCTGCAATGGGTGGGGGAAATATGAGAATTTCCCTTGCATCAGTTACACTGCATCATACTGCAGCATTCTCAGGCAACGGCAGTACTGAACACTAAGTCAGCAATAGCAAGAAATCTGTATGTACACATTAGTGTATGTGAACGTAGACACATGTATGAGCATTGAGAAAGGTGGTAGGGTAGCAGGACAAGGAAGATTTCAGCTCACTATTGATCTCCCCAACCAATGAATTTCATTTAGGCTCTGATCCTGAAGCCTCTAATGCATCCATGTAAGCTTATTGTCCCATTGCAGTCAATGAGACATTTTTAATCTAAATCAACTAAGGCATGTGTGTAAGTGGATCAGGGCCTTAACAGCACATTAGTCAGAAGATATGACGCAGTACAAGATTTTTTATAATTAATACCAATCCAGAGTCTTAAGATATGCACATACATCTTACTTTGATTCTATTTGTGCACAGTACACATTAACATAAACCTACTTATATTTTCTTGCTTGATGTTATAACACACCAGAGAGCTTAAGTGAAAGTGATCTGAAGCAAGACTTTTAAAAGCAAAAAAGTGCATTTCATCTTCATTCTTGAAGATCCAGATTCTTTTTAAGCTTTCAGGGTTATGTAACAAAGTGACCCCAAAGCACCATCTATTGAAGGAATGATGGTTTTATTTTTAACCTTTCTAAACACAGAACTTTGAAATAATTCACATTCATCTTTTGAACACTAACAGCGTTAGAGGTTTCTATGTGGAAACACCATACTTATACCATGCAGTATAGCGTTACCTACATGTCAAAGGAAGAGACACAAGAAAAAAAAAAAAGAGACTACACAATAGTCATCCGTTGACACTAAATTTATGATGAATACTGGTATAAAACAGTTTTATGACATAACAAACAAGAGTAAGGACAGCTAGATCTTTTAGAAGAGCCCATTAGTGAACATTACAATGCTATTAGGTGGAAGGTATGGATTAATATTGCTTGATCTTGGAGTAAGATATCTTTCCTTCAAAATGTAATGAGAGACTGGTCTCTAAATATATGTGGGCATTTAAGATAAAAGGGGACAGGATTTTTAGATCACTTCATTAGATATACTGGACTGCCAAAGATTCAGATAGAAAGACTGGATTTTAAAGAATTTGTCCAGGGGAAAAAAAAACACCAACACATTTCTGACAAACATTTTAAACAAGTCATTGTTTTTTCACTCCTGTAACCTCAGCATAAACACAGTATAGTATCAATCCAATGACAAACCAAGGTTTTATATTAGTAAATCAAGAATTATAGGAAATAACACTTTCTTCCTTTCTACAACAAAAGAGAAAAAGGTTTGTTTTTTTGAAAAAACAATTGATGACATTAACAAACATAAGATATAACACTGCTAACTAAGACTGATTGTATTTCTTACCCTGGTAACTTTTCACTGGTGTCATCTTGTTGTAATCTTCTGATAAAATAAACTCCTGTAAAAATAAAATAACGTTTAGAAATGTGAAATATTTGCAAATAAGTCTGTGCTCTATTTCCATAAAGTAAAAAATTTCTACCAAGTTCATATCCAACATTAGCTATAATTTTGTTGTCCAATACAAATAAATGGTTTTCTTTAAAATAAGTAACTGACTAGTAAATTTCACCTTTGCAATCTGCCCAATAAGTGATTTTACAACAGTGACTTTGAATGAAATGGAGGTGGAAAAACTGGCAACCAAAAAATTTAAAAGCAAGCTGGCCCAAGTTAATGATTTAGCTATTAGCCAACAACATGCATGCCAGGGAATGGGAGACCTGGGATCAAGTGCTTCTCAAGTACTTAAAAAGAAAAGGAGTACTTGTGGCACCTTAGAGACTAACAAATTTATTTGAGCATAAGCTTTCGTGAGCTACAGCTCACTTCATCGGATGAAGTGAGCTGTAGCTCATGAAAGCTTATGCTCAAATAAATTTGTTAGTCTCTAAGGTGCCACAAGCACTCCTTTTCTTTTTGCGAATACAGACTAAACATGGCTGCTACTCTGAAACCTGTCAAGTACTTTAGTTTCTCAAGCCAACTGGGGCTTCAATTCAATGAGTGTGTCTGTGTACTACTGCCCTCTCCTGGTTAAAAATAGGTCAGAGCCCAGATACCTGTAATTCAATTTAGAGACGCAACAGCCCTAAGTCCAACCTCTTACCAATGATAGATTATTCCTCATTGTGTTCCATTGTGTTTAAATCTCAACAGATCTGTGTGTTGGGAAGTTTTCATAGATATTAAGGCCATATTTCCTTCTGCTTAATTTCATACCACTGGTGATTCTATATCCCCTTGTACCATCCTTAAACTCAATATTTCTCCTTCTTTGGTGTTTACATGAACAGTTTCATCTGTGTATATATGGGATGCCATGGATTATTACAAGCTCTCTCTCAGTGGGAAAGGAGGAGTGGTTTGGATCCTCAATCTCAAGCACTTGTTTTGCCAGTTGCAGGAGCATTCATATCAGAGGAGGTTGTCAGCCTCCCAATGCTGCTCAGGTTTGTGCTGATTTTAAAAAGCGGCAGCAGCAGTTACATTAACAGTTTAAAAACTATTTATGAAAATATCAGCATACAAGAAAACCTGAGGAACAGTCTCCAGCCTTTGGAACACAGAGCAGCAAACCCCACGCAAGTTACTATTTATAGGGAGCACCGGTGTCCTTCGTCTGCTTGCGTTTTGAGAAAGAACAGGTCAAAATATGGGAAACTAGCTGACCTCAATGAAAAGAACCAGATAGAAGTCTTGTGATACTGGATTGCAGTGGCCTAATACCCAGATCTCAGAGTTTGTGCTTTGTGATAGGATCACATGAATTCATTCTCAGATTGAAGGTGGGCACAGACAGACACTAAAAAAGTGACTTATAATGGACTAGACAAAAAACAAGTGAAGGTGACACGTTCAGGCAGTATGGCATAACTTTGGAGCTGAAGTTCACGGAGTCCTTTCAAGGGAAAATACTGTAGGTGCATGAAATGGGTACAGGCTTAGTCAACACCCATGAGCAAGTGAGAGAAAGCTAAAAGTTCACAAGACAGCAAATGTTGAGAGACTTCATGAGAAAAAAAGTGTAACAGTGACAATGGGGGGAAAAAATCATCCTTATTGTGACTCCAGTGAAAGGGGAGAGGATCACAGAGATTGAAATAGGTAAAGGTAGCACAGAGTAAGAGGGAAAATGAGACTATAAGTAAAAATGTTTAAAATAAATGAAGTTTTAAAAGCTACAGAGTACTGGGGTATCCAATTCGTAAGAACTGCCAAAACAATGAACGGTAGACTAGTACTACAATCTTATTAGTAAAGCAAAGTATATTGTACATAAAAATAATAAAAGCCATTCTTTGACTAAAGACTTGCTAGTTATTTAAAAAAAGCTAATGTTTCCCTATAGCTTCTAAATTTCGCAGAATAACCAGGGTAATCTCAGATCTCACTGTGAAGTAGTCTATGTTAACTCTTTAAAATGGTGGCCACTTTAATCCAAAATCAGCCTACAGTAAAACGCCTCTCAGACAACCATTTCACCATAGTAAAAGAACAATCTTCCTCTAAAAGAGGCCATTATACCAAGGCACTGGATATGATCCACTAAAACTGAGGTCAGACTAATGAATATTACAGCCTGTCAGTCAAAGGTTACAAACACAAACACATTAACACATTAGCCATGCCATCAGGGGCTTGTTCACCTGCACATCTACAAATGTGATATATACCATCATGTGCCAGCAATGCCCCTCTGCCATGTACACTGGCCAAACCGGACAGTCTCTAGGCAAAAGAATAAATGGACACAAATCTGACATCAGGAATCATAATATTCAAAAACTGGTAGGAGAACACTGCAACCTCTCTGGCCACTCAGTAACCGACTTAAAGACGGCAATTTTGCAACTGAAAAGCATCAAAAACAGACTCCAATGAGAAACTACTGAGCTTGAATTAATATACAAACTAGATACCATTAACTTGGGTTTGAATAGAGACTGGGAGTGGCTGGGTCATTACACATATTGAATCTATTTCCCCATATTAAGTATCCTCACACCTTCTTGTCAACTGTCTAAATGGGCTATCTTGATTATCACTACAAAAGTTTTTTTCTCCTGCTAATAGCAGCTCATCTTAAATTAATTAGCCTCTTACTCTACCTTTTCATGTTCTCTGTATATGTATATCACTCACTCACTCACTCACTCACTCACTCACACACACACACACACACACACACACACACACACCCTTCTTACTATATGTTCCATTCTATGCATCCGATGAAGTGGGCTGTAGCCCACGAAAGCTTATGCTCAAATGAATTTGTTAGTCTCTAAGGTGCCACAAGTACTCTTGTTCTTTTTGCAGATTCAGACTAACAGGGCTGCTACTCTGAAACACGACCATATTAATCACTAGTCTTCAGTGAAAGACTTTTCACATGCTTTTGCAACAAAGCATTATGGCGTTCTGGTATAGGGAATACTATGGTCACTGTCTAGCAAAGGTGAAAGCGGAATAAGGATTACCAATGTATTGATTACTTAGTTATGCTTTAATACACAGTGGATAGATATTTGCTAGTAACACAGAGATACAAAATAGACAAACTACCATTATACACAAACTTTAACCCCCTTTTCCTTTCTTAAAAACAGGAGGTGCAATTTATAAAAAACAATGTTCCATTAACCTGAACACAATCCATAGTATTTATCTTTGTGTTTCACCCATCTTTTCTTCCTTTCCATACAAAAAAAATCTCATTCTTGCTCTGTATTCTCCTTTATATATTCTTGAGTGTTTCCCCAACATTTTTTTTTTAATTTTCTGCTTCCCTTCTGACTTTTGACCATTGTTTTCTCTTACTGCATTTTCATTCCCCTATCCTTGTCAAAAATGATTGAATTGGTTGCTCCAAAGGACAGGTATTTTAATATAGAGTGCCCTGCTCACAAAATTCATGCCTACTGCACCTATATGTTTTGTTTAGTTTCCACTTTGAGAACAATGGATTTCATTTTTAAAATCTCTACAAAAGGTAAATGTTCATTTTTCTAACCCTATATTAGTTTGCTATTTTCATGGAATATGGTTCTATTGTCAAAGCAACTGATTTCCAGTTGTTAGGCAACTTTCTGGCTCCGTCCATCATAAAGATAGAGGTCACCCACAAAGTTCAGAACACATCTGCCACAAATTGTAAGGGTTATTTCTGCAGTTCTTTCCCAAGGAATTGAAATTAGAAGAGGTGTTTGAATTTACAGGGTGGGTTGGAAAACAACTAAATTGGCAACGCTTAGTTGACCACTCGGGGTGAGTGTGTTTAGGGAAATGCATTTGGATTGGACCTATCACTACTTAAATCGGAGGCGGATACATTTGACAAAGATGGACCCCAAGATAGCTGGCTGTTGCTCTTCTGTGGCTAGCAACAATGGGTTGTAAACAAAAAGCCTTTTTTCTTTGTTTGTTTAAATAGAGTTCTTCTACATCCACTTACAATTCTGAATGCCCACATTGGTTACACATACTGCCTATCAGGATCGAAGTTGCTGCTATAAACAAATTTTTTGTTGGCAAGGTAACTGGGCTCTTCAGAGGTCTGATAGACTCTTCTTACCTACACTGTTTGCTATGATGAACCCTTCAAACATCAGTCTGATTTGTTTTTAGATACAGAATGATAAAAATGTAGGCCTGGAAGGGACCTTGAGAAGTCATTAAGTCCAGTCTCCTGCGCTCAGGGAGGACCATGTACCCCTAGACCATCCCTGACAGATGTTTGCCCAATCTGTTCTTAAAAGCTTCCAATGATGGGGAGTCCTCAACCTCCCTTGGAAGCCTGTTCCAGTGCTGAATCCACTACAAAAGCCTTGATGAACTGGGGAGAGAACTGGGGAGAACTGAGTAGGCAAGAATTATTTTGTCTTATTTGGTGCAGTATAGGCATCAGCATTGCCACAGATAGACCTCTGAATAGTAGTTGAGATAGAGAGGCCAATATTTTCCCTCAAAATTTTAATTAAAGTAACATCCTTTGTGAATTTCATTTTAATCTTTTCCCATCTGAAAATCTTGAATTTGGCCTCATAGGCAGCCTAATAGTACTCTCTTGACATCCGATAAGCAGATTGAGAACCTACTATCCTCAGACATTATTTATGTTAGCTACCAACAGAGTATTCAGTATTGTAGAAGAGGCAGAAAAAATGAACTTCGGCCCAAGGATCTCATAATCCCACTTGACAGACGATACAGTTTGGACACAAATATCCAGAGGTAGGTTCCATCTTAGACTCTTATTTAAAAGGGTGGCTGACAGCATTTTTTTTGGAGTGGGTTAGTGAGTACATTCCCCCAGGGGTAAACAGATTGGCTTCAGGATTAGAAAAGGATGAAGGCTCTTTAAAAGATAACTGTAATTGCATAGTCAACAGTAAGGTTTGTTTATCCCCCAAGGGACATTATGAAAGATGATCAAAGTGTTTTTTTTAACTGGAAAATATTGCTCAGGATTAAGGATATTAAGGATTAAAATATTTCAGAAAATGCAGAAAGTTGGGACTGCTGTACAGAGTTTGGATTTGAAGTAGGATTTTCATTCTGGGTTTAAAACAGTCTCCTTGATCTAGTTTGCATAGTAGAATTTGCAGGGCATATTCTAGAAACAAACTAAAGTTTAAGATCTCAAGTTTTGAAGTAACTCATTCTGTACAGAATACGAATCAACAGGGTGGGAGGGTGACGAAAACTACGATTTAATCTTCTTATCTCTAGAGGAAAGAAATATTCTACCTGCCACAATCTGGGTGAGCAAGCCAACATCAGTTATTCAGTTACAGACATTGAAAGTGCTTCATATGACTAAGTCTCTAAATATCTAGCAGGAGCAAACGATAGAAGATGTTAAGATCAATTCTTCCTGATGGTAAAGAGTCATTGTTCTGAATGGGCTGTTTGATGGGATCTTTTCCTTGAGGCCCAACTGAGGGCTTGCCGTCCACACAAATGCCAAGTTTGCATCAAGCTGGAGTGTAAGTCTGCCACATATTAGCCTGCCATGCATTAGATGCTCATGAAGACAAGCCCTGAGATCATGCAAGATCTTTGCTTGCAACAAGAACAGTAGGAGAATAAGTGATAGTGTATAAATGTCCTTACCATTAAAGGAGGCAGAGCTTTTAAGATACCTTTATAAAAAAGGAGGTTTCTTCTTCACAGCCACTTGCGTGGGAGACTGGCATCTCCTTCAAAGCTTAATTCTCCTTCATGTTGGAGCAGAAAGTTTGCTTTTGGAGGGAAGAGTCCCTTAGCTTCTAAGGGACCTGAAATAGACCTAAAGATTTGGAGTGAGCAATGGAATGAGAAGTACTCTTCAAAGACAGCTTTCCCCACTTCAGGCCAAGATTTGGGGATTGGGTTGCAAAGTGGGAGCACAAGAAGAAAATACAACATGATTTTGTTTTACGTGCCACCATTTCCTAAGGAAGTATGCAATCTGGCAGTGGTGATTAAAATCAATCATCGTGAGGCATAATCTGTCATCTTGTCTGAAGGTTCTGATTATAAATTTAAACTTCCAAGCTGACAAGTTATAAAGGTTGAAAATAACCACTTGTGTCACTTCTAGGAGCGAAAGGAGGGAAGTTTATCATCCACTTCGTTTTACTCCATAACAAATGGGTGAACGATTCTAATTAACTTTTGGCTAGAGGTTAAGTTAAATGGAAACATAACAGTAATTCATCTCAGCCACCAGTCTTCCAGCTCTTTTTCACCAGCTCTGGTGGAACATCTGTCCCTCTACTGATTTTGACAGTAATGCAGCCTCTCTATATACAAACACCCTCCTTCTTACAATACACTACCCCATTCACCAAAATGCCAGACATATTACTGGAATCAATCTCATTTTAAAAGTGCATGTAGAGAGAGTATTTTAACACATTTCCTTTATTTCTGAAAGTAGCATTTCTTCCCTGCCCTGTACTGATGCATTTGAAACAGTCTGGACTTTGAGTCAAAAGTTGGTTATCTTGGGAATATTTCCCAGAAATTTTGTTCTATATTTTAGAACATTTTAGAACATAACTGCTAATGGTTCAGAAAGCAGCAATCAGATGCATGACTAATTCAGATGTTGGGGGAATATTACAAAACATCTATATGCTATCTGATTTTTGCTGTTGCTGCTAGTAGAACATGCTGGTACTGACAGAGCATTTAAAGGACCAACACAAGGAAAAAATAGCCTGATAGAATAGAATCTGTGTGTAGATGTAGCCCTATACCAACAAACCAAATAAAATACAATCTCTTAGATTATAAACAACATATTTTTTCTCAATTTACTTTCTTTAGAATAAATAACATGTGTCCTCCTAGAGGATCCAAGTGCCCTGTCAATTATTTAGAATTACAAACTCAAAACACAGTTCAATCAGTTCTCCCTTTCACACACTCAGGAGCAAAAATACCAACACTCCATTATGCTGGTCACTATATTAACCCCATCCCTCTTCTCAAAGGCCAGGTGAAACAAATGCAGTGTGTGCTGAAAGATGACAAATGCAAACTAAAATCAGACTGGAGGGAAAGCTTTCCTGAAGCCCTTACAGAGAACACCCCTCATTCTGTATTAGATGAATGAGGATTTAGCATCTGCACTTCTGTTGACTGCAGCTGTAGCAGAATATAATGGGGAGATGCAGTCTCAGGCAGGCGTTCCCAGATCATTTCAGGCTTTATAAGGCAAAGCCAGCACCTTAAAACCTACCAGGGAGCTCACAGGTAACCAGGGAAGGTCCCAAAGCAAGGGGGCCATGTGCTCTCTATAGGACACCATGCTTACCAAGAAGGTTGGCTAACTTGTTCCAGCTTCCAAATCAATGTTAAGATATGGCCCCCTGTAAAGCACATGCCAAAGATCTGACCGTGAAATGTCAAAGCTACAGATAACTGTACCAGGATTCTCATTTGAAAGAATGACAGAATGCCTCTGACCACCACTGTCACCTGAGCACCTAAAAACAGCTCTTAGTCTAGTCAGACCCCCAAGTAACAGTTTCCATAATAATTACAATCCAATGGCAATAGTGGGACCCCTCTGATCCACATGGCAGATCTCTGCTTCAATATTCTGTGCTCTTTACATGCATGAATACATATCTCAGAAGTTACTGAAAAGAGAATGGACCCATTCACACTGCTGTAAATCAGAACGGACTCCATGGAAGGAAGCTGTCTCTCACAAAGGAGAATTACACCTGTGTGACATTGTATTAACAAGAGGGTAACCAGGACCAGTCTTTGTACAGTGCTCTGGAACAGTGCTATATATTACATATAAAGAGCTAGCTGTATGAGTTGAGATGCATCATATGAGAGTAACTTTACGCTCATTTGCTGTGTTCAGAGACCAATTTTGACAAGTGATTAATAATTTGATCAAAGTTGGAAAATTAAAAACTTGTTATTGGACAAGTAAACCCATATAATTTGTTTAATTGCCTAATTCCTCTAAATCCAACTCAAGTTTATATAGCAGCTAGTTTGAAATTTGTCATGGGTCTTCTTTTTTCTGCACTAGAGCGGTCAGTGTCATTAGTAGCTAGGATCAATGTTAGTCTGTCATTTAGCCAATGCTAATTAAAATTCCTCAGCACAATAATATATACATACTTCTCAAAAGGGAAGTATTTCAATGGGAAATCTTATTTATATGTACTTACTGAGATTGAACCATTGTCTAGACCTACGGACAGCCTTCTTGTTTCCGGGTTAAAAGACATGCATGAACATGGAGCTGAAAAAAATGAACATGTTGATGAAGTTAACAAAACCATGATTCTCATTGATCTTGAAGCTCTGGAGTCCCTATCTAGTTAACACACTTATGATGCTATTCTTTATTTTACCCCTTATGATAGAAAAGCATAAACATACTCTTCCTGCAACGCTATTCAGTAAATCCTGTTACATCAGGAAATAAATGAGTAGCTATATAACTACTCCTTACTTCATGATCCACTTCCCCCTCCCAATTAAATTATTTAAACAGAAAATGTTATACTAGAGCAGTTGTGGGGGGTCACAGACCCCTCAAAGAATATTGAAGACATTTCAGTTTTAAAAAGTTTTTGTGGATTTAACAGAATGATTGAAGTTAATTTTCTACATTTTCTGATCTTCAGCTATAAAGTAAGAAATTATTTCTAAGGTTTACATCCCATCAGTTTAAATTCTTGAGGTAGGAAACTCCTATGGACTGAAATGTCATTGAGTTTCAACAAAATTAAAGACAGATAGTCCATAATGCAACTACAGTTGTCAATCATCTCTATTATCATTAGATTATATTGTAACCAATGACTAAAAGTGTGATAAAAATAATGTTCTATCTAATACCCTAGAAACACATTATCCTATACAACTACCACACTACAAATTTTCAGGATATACTCTTGCAACTTGCTTTTGAAAAAATTTCTTAGGCTCTTTTGAGAATCTGGTGATGTTAACATGTTGGTGTAGAGTCAGAATTTTCTACTAAGAATTAGAGTTATATTCGCTCTCGGTTTATAGACCGCCTTTTTAATCCAATTTAGGTGTGTAGTGATAGTTTTGGTTTTTTGCCTCTTAATACTGTAGCTGAAGTTTCAATCAAGTTTCTGCAGGACAGGTTGAACATTACAACTGGCAATCTTAGCAGGGGGGCCAGGAATTCTTGCTCCTTCAGATTTTTACCATTAATTTTATATTGATCACAGGAATAAATAACTAAAGATTATTAGTACCGCTTTTCACTGGATTTTTCTGTCATTTTTTGTAGCCCTCCCTCTGATCCCTAACTAGGTATGAGCACTTGTTTCTATAAATAGTGAATACCCTATATATTTTCAACTTGTTTTCTCAACTGTTTTAAACATACACTCTAGACTGGTATCAAAACATCCATTAATCCAGTGGATCCTCCATGTTCTTTATTTCGTGGAATAATCAAATGAAGAAAAGACAATACAAAAAAGTTTGTGTTGGACATTTAACTGAAATTGCACCACCACATGGAGTTTAGAATTGTATTGATTTATTTACTGAGGGCAGAATACAGAATAATTTATGGCAACAGAAACTCAAAGAGCACAACAGACAGTCAATCAAGTAGATTGAGAGTGGCTCTGATTACTTGTTTTTTCACTTTATTTTTTGGAATGTCTAACTTGATGTTCAACGAACAAAGAAAAAAGGCTTCAGTTAAAAAAGGAAGTTGTCACAATGAAATGTATTTTGTCAGTGCTACTAACACGACCAGAGATTATTAAAGTGAAACTGGTGAATAGAAAAAATGTACTTTTCATCATTTTGCCATTTACTTAGTGGATTTATAGCAATTTCAGAGCAGTGAAACTAAACTGGTCAGTTTCACCTTCTGTTAAGAGGTCATTTCAACTGCTGGTGCATTGGCACAATGCTGTTATGTCTGGATTTCTAACACTGCAGGGCAGTGTTTAAGGCAGGTGATTATTCTTTTAAAGAAACTTCATGAAAACATTATATCATACCAGATTATACAAAATCTTTAAAATACCACCCTCACCCTATAGTTTAGGTCCAGTGCTAGATACCGTCTAATCTAAATAACTTCTATTACCATTGCAAATACCATTAACAATTCACAGAAAATCAGATTTTGACAAATCATTGTCAGTGATGGGGTCCAATAAATTAGTTATTTTTCAAGTCATGCTTTTTCCAAAACACATATAAACAATGTGTCCGTAACTGAGCTGACGGCCCCCTCAAAAAAAAAAAAAAAAAAAAAAAAGAGCTTTTGGGTAAAAATATTCAAAAGCACTTAAACAACATAGGCCTAGTATAACTATTTCTATTTGCACCACCCATAGTGTAAACGCACCCGATTCCCTTTCTCAAAAAAAGCACCTTTTTACTGGCTTATTTACATCCACCCTGGGGGTTGAACTGCTTTAATTGTACCAGTATAGTTAAAGTGATCTAGCCAGCCCCTTCCCCGAAGCCCTCCCTTTTCCCCAAAGCACCGCCCACTCACTCCATCCCCTCCCTCCCCCCGTTGCTCGCTCTTGCCCACCCTCACTTGCTTTCACCAGGCTGGGGCAGGAGCTTGGGGTTCGGGAGGGGGTTCGGGCTCTGGGCTGGGGCCAAGGGGTTCGCAGTGTGGGAGAGGGCTCTGGACTAAGTCTGGGGCAGACAGTTTGGGTGTAGGAGGGGTGAGGAGTGCAAGCTCCAGGAGGGAGTTTCGGTGCAGGAAGGGGCTCCGGGCTGGGGCAGAGTGTTGGGGTGCAGGAGAGGATATAGGATGCTGGCTCCAGGAGGGGGGGGTGGGGCAGGGCTGGGGCAGGGGGTTGGGATGAAGGAGCGGGTTCGGGGTGCTGGCTCCGGGAGGGGGCTCAGGGCTGGGGTTTGGGGTGAGGGCTCCCGCTGGGCAGCACTTACCTCAGCGACTCCCAGTTGGCAGCACAGCGGGGCTAAGGTGGGCTCCCAGAAGTGGCTGACATGCCCCTGTGGCCCTTGGGGGTGGGGTACATGGCATTGTGCACTGCTTCTGCCTGCAAGCACCGCCCCCGCAACTCTCATTGGCCACAGTTCCCTGTTCCCGGCCAATGGGAGCTGTGCGGACAGTGCTTGCAGGCAGGAGCAACACACGAAGAACCCTGCCCCCATAGGGGCATGCCGGCTGCTTCCACGAGTGGCGTGGGGCCAGGGCAGGCAGGGAGCCTGCCTTAGCTGCGCTGTGCCGCAGGACTTTTAACGGCCAGAGATCGTGATCGACTGGCAGAGGCTCCAGGATCGACCAGTCGATTGTGATCTATGGTTTGGTGACCATTGCTTTACATAATTATTATCCCTAGGATAATAATATGGATTCAACCAATACGGATTTTATTTAAAAGTGATCATTTTTACACCTAATGCATATCCTCATTTACAACGTATTTCACTCTCCCCGAGATCACAGTAGTTTGTATTGAAACCATTAAAACTAACATCAGATAGCCTGCTCTGTCTATCTCTTGGTACATAACTGAAACTCCACCTCCTCTATTACAGTAAGTGCTCTAGTCCATTCTGCCCTCTTTTAGCATATTTCTCTTCGCTAAACTGTTTCGCTTTCATAATCTTAAGGCCATTTACTGGCAAAAGTAAGGTTAAACAGTGCTCAAATGCTTAAGACTAACAAAGCCTTCGTGAATGTGCATGAGGAGGATGACTTGCCTGTAGTTATCTTTTAGAGGCCCATTGTAAGCCTGCTGCTAAGCCAACTAATATGTAGTGAACATGAGAACTATATTAGCTTGTTTTTCAGTTCATCCCTATTAGCCATGTAGATCAGTAATGCTTCTTAAGTCTGCGTTTTCATTGTCTGTTTCCTCAAAAGTAATAATCTATCAACATGAGGAGGGTGCTGTTCCAAAAACTAAGCTTATCAACAAAAGTATGTCCCATCTGTTAAAGAATTCAAAAGTTTCATTCCAGGGCTTTCTCTCATTTTGTTCTCGTTCCCTATTCCGATATCCATTAATGACCTATTTCAGTGCAAGGCCTGCAGAAACTCAAACAGCTGACATCTGGCTCAGTCCTGTAGCTCTCCCTCCGTTCTCCCTCTTCCTCACACAGACATTGCCAGCGTACTAACAGGTAACAAGCACAAATAAGAATCCTGTACATCTGTGTTTTGAACAGTGTTGCCAAAGTGACGTATGCATGTGATGCTAGTGGGATGGCTATGATTGGGAGCAGGGATTTCAGTACATTCTGGTAGCAAAGAGACATCTTTTCACACACCTACATCCTTAACAAATCTTTTTAGACAGTCACCGCTCCAGTGCTGCTTTTTCCTGGCTAGAGAAGCTAAAAAGAACTGTGTGAAGAACACAGCAATGCCACTCCACACTCAGGTAGCATGGTCACTTCTGGTGTAAGAGGTGTGTGGGCAGTGGGAGTGACAATCACTCATGTCTCATCCAATAGCTTTCAGAAACAATATATAGAAAGTACACAATGTGTGTCAATTCAGCAGGCAAAACTCCAAGATACTGGGTGAGGGGGATGGTGCAAAATGTTCCTCAAATTGGGAGTGGAGTGAGGCTGACAGGCCAGCTCAGGGCTGAGCAATAGGCCAATTCACTTGTGTGTGATTATCAAAGAAACGCTAAGTATACTAATTCACTTGAGTGTTGATTTATTTCAAAGGAAATGTGAATGATATGGTCTTCACTTATCTACAATCTGTTGATTGCTGTCGATTTACATTATGTATATCCCTGTACTTAATTAACCGTAGATCAAAAATTTTGTGAGAGTACTTAGATGAAAATTTTCTTGAGATGTAAACTTCATGAAAACTAATGAAGGATTGTTCCTGGCTATCACATTGCGTTTCATTATGTTTACTCATCACATGAGAATGGAGCATTACAAATGTAAAAGGTCGCTAACTTCAAAGCAGATGTCGCTCTGTTTGTATTTAATCAGCAAAAGAAGAGTTCATGCTGTGAATGAAAACACCTGCCAGATTGCTTTCCCTGGAAAGATGCCACAGGAATGGATTCAGCAACTGAGCATGCATCTCTGAACTGTTTTGGATGCTAACAGGGTGGAATACTAAACAAGTGGACAAAGATCCCTAGAATTACTCTGGGTAACCCTGAGGAACTTTTGGAAATTTAGCAGATTACTAAAATGTTAAGAATTGTAGACTTATAAATATTGACTTACCTGTTAATGTATGTTATCTGCTTTAAACCTCACAATAACTCATTTCCCCTTTTTTTTTTTTTAAACTAATAAACCTTTAGTTAGGTTTACTACAGAAATTGGCTGCCAGCATTGTCTTTGGTGTGATGTCGAGAGTATCCATTGACCTGGGGTAACTGACAGACCCTTTGGGGTTGGGAGTAACTTAATGAGATGTGATATCTGGTATAGTGACCAGTATCACAAAACTCCAGTTTGTCTGGGTGGCAAGGTAGGCTGAAGAGCCCAAAAAGACTGTTTGGGACTAAATGGTAAGACTAACAGATTGATCAGGAGTTCATATTTGTTACTAGTTTGGTGAAATCTAATTGTAGACTATATCACCAATTTGGCATGTATGCCCTGACAGTCTGACCTGAAACTGGCACTCATAACTGGGAGCCATTTCAGACAGCCTGACAAGTGGTGTAGGCAGCAGGATTCACACGCCACAGGTCAATTGGGCTGAAAGATCAGAACAGGGAGACAGAGGAAAATCTAAAATTGCCGTGCTCATAACTGATTTGAGACAGAATTAATGAGATGCCCCAATGTTTACTCAGGACACCCACCGTTTGCAGACACACAAAACCCAACCCCCTGGATCTCGGGGATCTAAGCAGAGGTAACAAAAAATCTTAAACATAAATGTATGCAAATATTTAAAGAAATCAGTATTAGCCAAAGCAAATGAATGCCATACCACAAGGACATCTGTTCCAGCACAGAGCTAGCTAAGGGAACACAACTCCTTACGTCAGATTAACAGAACTGCAGCTGCTATAAATCAGCATAGTTTCATTGACTTTGATGGAGCTACCTAGTTTTACCCCAGCAGAGTATGTGGCCAGTATGTTGCTCAAAAACATACCAGAATATAAAGACCAGTCAAGCACTGAGATTCCCACAAGCTCACCCATGGACACAGATAGGGATTAGAAGAAACGGCCTGCCAGGGACACCTGGAATCCTTCTCGAATAGGGTAACTGGGGTGTTTCCCCTGTTGAGCATGTTTTGTTTTGTTTGGAACATGTCAAAAAATATTGCATACTCTTGCTGCAGGATGTTAGTGACTCATCAATACAACAATGCTGTACTAAGACCCCAAGCTTACAAGCCATTACTGGTGAACTAAAACACTGAGTAGGTACAATGCATTTCCCAGTAAAGAGATGGGTCTGTCAATCAGCAAGTCTTAAAATGTCAACTTAACATGTAAATATTCTCTGATTGGGAGAGCAAGGCTGAGGGAGGAAGAGAGATGGGAAGAGTGTTACATGTTAGTAACTCAGATTCACAGGATAGCTTTGGTTTTCAATACACTATAAGCAGGTGGGGTTTCCACCCAGCTCTGAATAGAATCCCCACACACTTAGTTCAAACTTACCCTTCTCACCCATCCCAATATTTTCTTCTTTATTGGTAACTCATAAGCACAACACAAACCAGCCTCAGCTTAAGCTTTCTCCCTAGGTTTTCCATGCAGAAACCTGCCTTAGATCTGGTACCCTCTCTCTAAAAATCACTCTCCACTTCTGTTACATCTGTGTGAACTGACTTAAGGAGCCATATCTGCTAAGGAGTCAGCAGCTTGACAGGACTTTAACATGGTGCATCAACAAAGAAGTCATGCCACCCTGTTGTGTGCATCATTTATTAACTTCCCTCTACAACTAATGCAACCCTTCTCTAGAAGGTAGCCACGATTTGCCACACTGGAGAAGACCACTGGCCTGTAGGAACAGTATCCTGCAGTAGCCAATACCAGATTCTTGCCCAGTAAGCATTTTAAAGGTTATAGTGCTATAGTAGAAAGGGGTGAAATCTGAAAAGTTCTTACTTTAGACTCCTCAGTCTTGACTGACCCCTTTAATGGCAGAATTTTACACTGGACTGAGTTTTCTGGCTTTTGGTGATTTGCATTATATTTGTATATAAAAGTGTTCAAGCATTCATTCATCACCAGACTCAGCGATTCTAGTTTCCTCTTGCTGCACTTTCACCTCCCTTCTCCGGTATTCTTTTAATGACCTTCAGGATTTTATCCTCCACTCTTTTTTCCTTACACACAGATCTTCCCCTCTACTCATGAATTCTCTCCTACTCTTCACTCACCTCCAATAGTCTTTCCAACTTCCATGCCTGGATATCGCACCCTCAGTTTCTCCCCCTCCCTGCTAATGGAGCCAAATTCTGCTAACCTTCCTCACAGCTCCAGCTCAGAAACTTGGTGTTTCTCACCCTTTTTCTCCTCTTTCCATTGGCAATATCCATTTCTGATCTTCCTCTACATCATCATCTATGGAACCCACACTCTTCTCCATTCCCTACTGCTTAACTTTGACAAATGCCATGGTCATCTCCTCCCTTAATTTTTATAACATTCTCCTTTCTGGCTTCCCTCAACTTCCACCTTCCTGTACCTCCAGGATGTCTAGTTAAAAATAAGCACACCTTTTCCCACTGTTCTGATCAGATCACTGCCTACTTTAAATCCCATTACTGATTTTCCTAATTTCCTCTTAATTACAAGGCTCTGTAAACTCTATTCCTGTCTATAATTCTGTTCACTTCTTTCTGCTTTAATTCTTTATTTAGCTCATTGATGGTGGATGGATGTGCTTGACATCTCCGGATGTTGCTGCTGTGACAGAGTAGCCGCATCACTTACCCAGCATCTAATTAATTGTTTATGCCATCAGAACCCACACACTAGAAGACTGAGCTCATCTCAAATTGCCATCCAATCAAGTCCCAATGCATTCTCTTCTCCCACTCTCCTCTTTGTATCTTCATTGATGCCACCTCTGAGGATATCCTCCCTCTTCTCACATACCAGATAATCCTCTCTTCTAGACCCTCTCAACAAAAGAGAGACACCACTTTTTCCGCAGAACTCCCTACACCACCTTCAACTCATACTGTTGCATCATATATCTGAACTAGATTGTCAGCTCTTCAGGGTAGGAACTGTGCCTTTTGCTTTTAGAAAGAAATCACTACTACTAGCACTTCAGCTAGTAATAGAAACAAAGAAGAAATTTTTACAAAATATCAAATAATTTATATTACATTTTAAAAAGATAGGAGATTTTGTATTGGTTCATAACTTGGTAAACAAGCTTCAGAGAACCTAGACATTTAACTCAAGCATAGTATCTAGCATACAACTGTGAGCTCCCCAAAAGGTCACAAGCTCAGAGGTACATGTCCAGATCCAAAGAAGTCAGTTGGCAAATACACAGTAAACAATGAACATCCCAAAATACTTACATGGCATTGCATGGTATATGCTAGGCCAATACTGCCCACTCTCTCTCTTCAGCCACACACGGACAGTTCTGCAGAGGAAAAATAAGTCATTCATATTAATTTTTAAGTGAGTGCTAATGAGAATTACTAGACAAGTAACCTTTGAAACTAAAATATTTTGCCCAGAGAACAAAATACAAGAATCCCTAAGATTCCCTATTAGCCCGCCTCAATTACTAACTGTATCTAGGGATAAGGCGACAGTTAATTCTCTGTGCCCATCCCAATCCTTGGTATCTCTGCTGAATGCCCCATAATAACTGAAACTATCTGGCATCTGTGATAGCATTTTTGATGTTCACTTTTGCCAACTAGGAAGTGGACTAACGCCACAAACACATTTCATATAATCCATCAGACATTTCATTTAATCCATCGGTCATTAAGATAGCAATGACAACTAATTACTAGCAACATGAACCACATTCTAATCAAAAGGGCTCCTAAAAAAGAGGCCAAAGACCCATCTCCCTCCAGCTCATGGCTGAAGCTGGAGGCTGGGTGGTTGTGGTGGAGGAGACTATAGTGGCGCTGCTGTACCCCTTTGATGGAAAAGCCGAATTCAGTCCATATTACTGTCACTCTGTCGCCTTTTACCAGCTGTAAAATTAACTTAAAGGGTTGAACATGTTGTACGGAGGTGGAGAAAGTTACATGGATTTTAGTCCAACATTATTTGAATTTTTATCTAATTGTTATTCATCCTTTAGATAGTTGGACATTTCATAGTATGCAAACAGAGTGGCTCTACCTGAACTACAGATTTTTTTGTTCAAAGGTTGGGAGTGGCTCACAGTACTGTAGTGCCCCTCAGATTCATAAAAATCAGATAATTCAGAGAGTTATAGACTTGGGACATTATACAAATATACTGAACTAAAAATGCCCCTTATGTAGCTCTTGGGAACATATGCCACTCAGAAAATGATACCTGAGGTGTTTTTTTAGTGTCAATAGTGGAAGACTTATAGTTTGGACTGTTCAAAAGATATGCATTTGGTTAAAATTATCTTTTTAGGTTTAATTGCCATTTATAGATGAGTAAGTGAAGGGTTAGACACACCCTGGCAGATTTTAAGGAAAACAATCAACTTTGTTTTGACACTGCAGTCTATCATGCTAACCAATATTGTCACATTCTTTCCTTGTACTCCTCCATCCCTCTATCCATATCCATCTGTTGTCTCGTCTCACATCCACTCTCTCAACTGTGAAAGCAGCTCCCATTTTGGTGTGCCTGTACCGGGTGAGCTCAGTACACAGTTCTGGGAATGTGACCTTCTGCATCCAAAAGTTATGCCGCCACCGCTGGTCATCCCAGGTTTGCATCACAATCTGATCCCACCACTTGGTGCTTGCTGCATGGGCCCAGAACTGCCAGTGGCCACCTGCAGCAGCAGGCCAAGTTTCATTCAATAGCCACATTATCCACTTCTCCTTAGTATTTTTATTCGTAGCATCACACAGCCGGCCACACTGTAGTAGCTGTGGTTCCACAAATTAGAAACAGGGTGACTGATTTGTTTTGTAATCAGCCACAAGAGCTTGGCTGATCTGTTCAGCATGCATGCTTGCCAGTGAGGTGGTGGACAGACTGGAAGCTGGCATGAGAAAAACAGTAGATATCAAGATGGACTAGAGGGAATTGTGGGAACTTGACCCCAAACTCCCACAATGCCTTGAGAGCACTGGTTTCCCTCAGTATCACCACATGTTCCTGCAAACATTTCCCACAAAGTAATGCGCCAGATGGTGACGATGGGGATAATGGGATGCCTTCCCTACAGTGTTGCACAGCTGCTGTTGATACAACCTGGCACTGTGGGGACCCACTGCACCACAAAGGCAGCCAAATGTGAACACACCTCCACCAAGATAGCTATGCTAGCTGCTATATGCTGAAGCTTCGTGCCATAGACATGGTCTTAGATTTAAACTCCTTGTGGCAGGGACCTGCTTTATGCTGTGTTATTACGTGTCTAGCACAATGGGTTACTGGTCCATGGCTAGGGTTCCTCGGCACGATGGTAATACAAATTATTAACATTAAATGGAACTGCCTTTATTTCATAGTCTCCTCTTAATCAATTTTTTAGTAGACTTTGTGACAAAAGTTCCTGCTCTACCTTGGTGGGTCTTGCGCTTATTGGCGGATTTGCTCGCCTTGGAGCTTCACAGCAGCCCTCAGCTTGGTTGTTTTACTGAACCCACAGTCCAGGTCGACTCCTCCTGTGTCTGACCAGGAGTTGGGAGGATCTGGGAGGAACCCGGGCCCGCCCTCTACTCCGGGTTCCAGCCCAGGACCCTGTGGAATGCAGCTGTCTAGAGTGCCTCCTGGAACAGCTGTGCGACAACTACAACTCCCTGGGCTACTTCCCCATGGCCTCCTCGCAACCCCTTCTTTATCCTCACCGTAGGACCTTCCTCCTGGTGTCTGATAATAGTTGTACACCTCAGTCCTCCAACAGTCCACGTTCTCACTCTCAGCTCCTAGTGCCTCTTGCTCCCAACTCCTCACACGCACACCACAAACTGAAGTGAGCTCCTTTTTAAAACCCAAGTGCCCTGATTAGCCTGCCTTAATTGATTCTAGCAGCTTCTTGATTGGCTGCAGGTGTTCTAACCAGCCTGTCTTAATGGTCTCTAGAAGGTTCCTGATTGTTCTGGAACCTTCCCTGTTACCTTACCCAGGGAAAAGGGACCTACTTAGCCTGGGGCTAATATATCTGCCTTCTATTACTCTCCTATAGCCATCTGGCCTGACCCTGTCACAACTTGCACACACAATATTCAGTATACATAAATGGGTACAAACCACCAAGTAGCAGCTATTAACAGTGTCAATACAGAAACCCAACAGGTAATGCTAGGGTAATGTAAATTTAGACAATCACAAATAAGGTCAATATGCCATTGTGATGACTGCAGACCGATTTTTGTGGAGGACATTAGGCTAGTTAGTTTAGCAACAGTCTTATTAGGGTCTAATAAATGGTATTTAAGTGGTCACACGGTGATCTCCTACCACTCCCTCAGCACCGAGGTGAGCAAACTCCAATCCTCCCTGCTCTTTGGAGTTGTGGCAGCATTCCAGGTTTGCTTCACAAATGCTCCTGCCTTTAAGCATACTTCTTCCTCCTCATTCAACAAGCTCCTTGCTTTTCTCTGGGAGAGAGTTAAAGCAAAACTTTCAAGTGAGCTGAGAGATGCAGTGGTTTTCCCTCTTTTGAGCAAGGAGGATGTAAAACTTAAACAGGCAGCGAACACTGTCATTGATTTCCCTTACTTTTCAGAGTAGAGAAGTGTTTAAAAAGGCAGCAAACAGACCAGTGTCAAAACACACACCACTAAAAGGCTTACACTGATCTTAGTAGTGTTAGCTCTGAGGAGGAGACTTTTTGTAGTACAGCATTTGAGCTGCTCAACCACTCCCAGACCCAAGAACTAGCCTTCTACTTTTGATGCTCCAGGCTTGTTTCCCGGGAGGCCAAAGGGTTGTATCTGTTTCTGGGCCCTGCTAGATAATCCGTGGCCTCCCCACAAAGAACCTGGTCTGTAGCTAGGGTGACCAGATGTTCTGATTTTATAGGGACAGTCCCAATTTTGGGGTCTCTCTTTTATATAGGTTAATATTACCCCCCACCCCCATCCTGATTTTTCACACTTGCTGTCTGGTCACCCTACCTATAGCCTTGTAATCCAATCAGTCTGCTGGCCCCTTCATCACACAAATATGGCATATTTTTGTTAAATTTTAGGTTTGTATGTTTGTGACAAGAATGTCACATACTTTACTGTACTATCACAACCAGCATGTGTACATAAAGCTTCTACCAGCCTGCAACAATAGAAAGACAAGCAGCAATCAAAACCTGCCAAGATCTACCTCATCTGGAAATTCACTGACTGCCAGCAACTAGGTGGCTATGTTCAGATTAATTTTTTAAACTAGTCTTCCTTGAATTTGCTTTTATCATCCCCCAGAATATTTTTATTTTGGGATAGTCCCCCACATATCTAGAAGTACCAGTTTTACCACTACTGCGCTAGCAGAGGACTGTCTGTCATACCCTATTCCGCAAGGATTTTTAAATGGAAAGTCCTATAGGAGATTCTAGAATACACTATTTAGATTATTAGAACAGATGGACACTTTGAATCTGGTTCTCCAAACTTCCCTTCTCAGTGTCCAGCATCAAATCCAGCAGCAAAAAACTAAGTTCACATTTAATTTAATTTATTCTTTAAATTTTGGTTTGTACTTTAAAAAAATTCTATTAGTTATTAGAGAGCTACTGAATAATGATAAATCCTGGCAGTTTAATATCCTTTGAATAGGAGAAGGCACTCAGTCCATCTTCGACTAGTAGAAAACACTGCAATGAACTCAGATCTTAGGGGTTGCATTATTTTGCTGAAAAGCTACATTTTCTTTAAATCAGTACTGCCCTGAAGAGTACTGGAGCCTTATTAAAAACCTCAGTAATCATCATCTCTAATAGATGGTTTATCTACAATATTTTTATTCACATTGACACTGGCCATTTCTGAATGGAATAGAAATGAAGCAGGTCCCCTTAATCTTTATTTAGAAGTTTAATTTGCTTACAAAGAATTCAGACAGCAGAATAAATATTTAGCATCAAGAATTTAGATCATGGGAGGAGCCAAACTATCCTCTGTAAGTGACTTTCAGCCTACATTCTGCACATTTTGGTAAGCCTCTTGGTACAACACGGTCCGCCAGAAATTAAACCCAGAATTTTAAAAACCTCATAAGAAAGCAAAGAACAAATAAATGTAGTTTAAACACATTTATTACGGAAATAAAGCATAAAGTATATCTGTTGGTTGCTTAGTTACTGAAGTATAACAGAATACCCACCCACATCAAAATCCATTCTTCCCCTGCCCTAGAATGCAAGTCACATTATCATGGAAATTAACTGTCCCTTTGAAAGTGAAGTCATATTTTGCTGCCAGCGAAGTGATTTAAAAAACAAAACAAAACTGAGTACACTCCATGAATCAATGGATACTTTTCTAGTCCTTTCATGACAGACCTTTGTGCATTCTATAGATTGAAAAACTGCATAAAATGAACAATTATGCCACTCAAAGGAGTGAGACTGCACTCTTTATATACTAAAGGGATACAAAACCTTGTTACTTCATTTTAATGCAGCTTTTTAAAATATAAAATTGTTCCAGTTTCTATGCAGGAGTGTGTGTGCATGCATCCCCAGTCCAACTACTCTGTTTGACTAGACTATTAAATAAAGCGAGTCAAGAAGTTATGTGTGATATTTTTTGACCACTAAGACACTTTTCCCAAGATATCAGAGCCTAATTTTTAAGTGTGGATAATAATATGTTAAAGGGAGTCAGAGCAATGCTGGGCACCTGGTGCAATGCAAGCAGGCAAAATGCAAAATTCCTTAGGTATCTTTGCCAGTATCTCTGTTCTGACCTGCAAGATCTTGTAAGCTCAATGGATGGTAAGCAGGTGGTGCATCCATCCTCTGAGATGCAAAAGCCCCTCCTATGTGTGACTGGGTTATCCTTAGCATCCTGCATGATCACATTTTGGGAAATGGAAGATACTATTCTTGAGTGGGATGTATCTAACCATATAGAAATCGTCTAAGCATTGTCTCTCAGTTGTGTGTACTTTAACATTTTGGACTCTGTTGTAAGAGATTCCAATAATGGCAAATATTTACTATGAAGGGATACAGTATCACATGGACTTCTGAGTTCTTTGTGGCATCTGTACAGGTGCCAAATTTCTGGGTGTCTAAGTATGTTGTGTGGTAAGTGCTACCTCAATGGTCATATTCTGGGATATTTTAAGCTTTGGTTTGTTTTCTTCTAACACTTTCATTAAAGAGATAAGGTGGCCCACCTTAACTGTGCATTTGCTGTGTTCTCTACTCCCTGCAGTTCCCTCCTTCCCCCCAAAAATGTTTGAGTTTGGTGTTTTGAAGTCTCATTCTGGGGAGTTACAGGGTGAAGGTGCTGTTATGAGGCAATAACCTTAACTTTTTTTGCAACTGAACATCTACGAAGTCAAACTTTCCTGAGGAACTGCATGGGGAAATGGACCAAAAATAAATAAATAAAATTAAAAAATTTATGGCCCAGATAGGAGGAAGTTTGAAAAATGGGTGACTTTCCTGTAATAAAATAAAATAAAATTTAAAAAAAATCACGTTCCAGAGTAGCTTCTTCAGTATGTCTGGATAGTTGTCTGTCATGGAGAGCTTCATTTTCTTAGTAGTTGTAAAATAGTCACCCAAACTAGGGGCAGTCAGCATCACTGCCCAAATACTTGAGATTTATTTTTAATTTGTATTGCAATAGCACTTAGGAGCCCAGTCATGCACCAGGGTCCCAGGGACTGTACAAAACATGGGACAATGTAAATTCTTTGGGACAAGGACTGACAATCTAAGATCACGGGTACTTAACCTTTAAATTTCTGGTGCTGCCTGGATTTAATTTTTAACAAACAAATGCCTCATCCTCTAAGCATAGTACCAGATATCAACAAATTAGTTATCTATCCCCTCTGAAAATAAGGTGATGCAGAAAGTATGTGGATTTTCTAGAGATTCTTACATACCTTCCTTTCCTACATGCTAATCAGAATTCCACTCTAACCACCCACTTACTGTAGAGATCTGTGTCACCATGAATTTCATGCAGATATTGAACATAAGAATGGTCATACTGGGTCAGACCAAAGGTTCACTATCCCAACATCCGATCTTCTGATAGTGGCCAATACCAGGCATTTCAGAGGGAATGAACAGAATAGGTAATAAAGTGATCTTGCCCATTCCCAGCTTCTGACAAACAGAGGCTAGGGACACCATCCCTGCCCATCCTGGCTAATAGCTATTGATGGACCTACCCTCCATTACATTTATCTAGTTCTTTTTTGAACCCTGTTATATTCTAGGCCTTCACAACATTCTCTGGCAAAGTGTTCCACAGATTTTCTTCACACAACGCACAGTCAAAACTTCCTTTTGTTTTAAACTTACTGCCTATGAATTTCATTTGGTGACCCCTACTTCTTGTGTTATGAGGAGTAAATAATACTTCCTATTTATTTTCTCCACAACAATCATGCTTACCCTGACTGCCCCCCTCAGAATCCCTGACCCATCTAACCCGCCCTGCTCCTTGTCCCCTGAGCTCCCGGGGCTCCCCGCCCTTAACCGCCCCCCCCTCGGACCCCACCCCCATCCAACCCCCCCGCTCCCTGACTCCGCCGACCCCTATCCACATCACCGCCCCCTGACAGGCCCCACGGGACTGCCACACCTATCCAACACCCCGTTCCCTGTCCCCTGACTGCCCCCTGGAACTCCCGACTCATCCAACACCCCTCCTTTGTCCCCTGACCACCCCCTCCCGTGACCCCCATCCCTAATTGCCCCCCGAGGACCTCACCCCCTATCCAATCCCACCTGCTCCCTGTCTCTTGACTGCCCCGGCCCCCGAAGCTCCAGCTCATCCAACTACTCCCTGTCCCCTGACTGTCCCCCGGGATCTCCTGTCCCCTTACCAGGCTGCTCAGAGAGGCAGGATAGGCCTATTGGAAAGCCTTGGGGGGTGGGAGGGTGCAAGCCACACTACCCGCGCGGCGGTGTACCTCCAGGGGAGGGGGAACAGCAGGAGAGGGGCTGGGGACTAGCCTCCCCGGCTGGGAGCTCAGGGGCTGGCAGGACAGTCCCACAGGCTGTAGTTTGTCCACCTCTGCTATATCTACATGCTTGTTGACCCTCTCAAAGAATTCTAATAGATTGGTGAGGCATTATTTCCCTTTACAAAAACCATGTTGACTCTTCCCCAACAAACCGTGTTCATCTATGCATCTCATAATTCTGTTCTTTACTATTGTTTCAACCAGTTTGCCTGGTACTGAAGTTAAGACTCCAGAGGTAGGCCTTTTTAAAAACTGGCATCACATCAGCTTCTATACCAGATGACTGGAGGATGGCTAATTTAAATGATAGATTACATACCACCATTAGTAATTCTAGACTGTTACAGAAAGTTTAATACTGAAAAAAGAAACAGTATAGACAAAGCAGTTTCTAAAGATATTGAGACTGAGAGAGTGACAAGGCAGACCAACAACTGATGATACCAGATCCAGCACTTGCTCAAGTGTATTAGGGAGAATTCAGAGGAAAACGAATGAGCCAGGATATGGCTCCATACCCAGAAGCATCCATGTGCTGTGGGAGAAATGCATGCTGAATAATTACCATTGCATTAGGTTTGTAATTATCCTTCTTACAGAGTGAAAAATTCAATACTGAATGTCAAGTTCAATGTTAGGAGCAAAATGGGTTCCATCTCCATTTATGGTGAAGCTGCCCAGGGGATAGTGGAAGCAAGACAAATTTAAAAATGTAAATGGGTTTGCCTACAGCATTAGCTCCCGAAGTATTACTGGGCTGGAAGACAGCTCCTTCAAAATGAATAAAGATCTTTCAGTGTAGATAATACCATGCAGTCAGACATACAACTGCCCTCTGTCAGCTGTATTGACTAAAGATCTGTCTTAAGAGTGTTTGAAAAGCTCCCCAGTAATACCCAAAGAGGAGACAACAATGAACTCTATTTGGGGACTACTGAAAAGTTCAGCTACTGGCTGCCTGATTGAAGTAAGTCTGTCTACTTGGACTTGGGCAGAATATAACAGGCAATTTAGGATAGGATATATTAATGCTGTATCCAAGGTTTGTTGAACTGTACAGTTTTCTGTGCTCATAGGATAGATGTATTTGCAAGCATGCTTTGACCTCCGTGTACTAGGTCTTTTCTTGCCTTAACAAAATGAAGTCTTTAAAAAAAAAAAAATCACTAACAAATATCCATCAGCAACAATGCAGATGTGTTCACAAAGGCACATTGATCTGAAGTGAAGACTGAAATGTTTGCTTCCACCAGCAAAAGCTTTATCCTGCTGTCATATTCAGATAGAGAAAACGTTGCTCTTGATAACAGCATTTCAAACTAAGCCAGAACCCTAATAATTCTGTCATATTTGACAGAGATCCCAGTCATTAGAAAGAAAAAGAAACTGAGCAAAATAAATTTACAAAAAATACTACAGTATCATAACACCTCCCCCAAAGATGAATAGTACGGACTTACTCCATCCACCTTTTGAGTGAGAGATGTGAGGTGAGAATGACCCCTGCCAGTTAATAAGAGCTGGCCTCCAGGAGATTTCTGGAGGAACAGAAGGTTATTTATGTTAGCAGCAACTAATTTGTAATCTAATTCCAATGGCTTGTAACTAGTGGCAGGGAGTTTTTCCATTTCAGCGAGAGAGTTAATAATGACAGAGGACACAATAGAAGTGAGAGATGGTGACAGGAGATAGACAAATTACTTTGAAATTCACAAAAAAGAGAAAGCTTAAATCTTCTAATCAATAAAATGGGGGGGGGCCTGCATATTTGCAGTGGGGGCGAGGGGAGGGTACAGACCCAATACAGGCTTTGTATTTTCTATAGCAACTTTCACTGGAAAGTGACAAATTACTAGCTCAAACTCCAAGGTCTTTACTCACTACTTCTTACTCCAGAAAACTGTGAAATCAGTGAAACATGCCTCAATATGGAACAAGCAAGGACTTCAACATCGGACTATTGTTAAGTGCTAGGAGACAATAGCATGGCTATTCATCTTTATATACTTATTGTCTTAGGTTCTTCTTTAGTCATCAGATTCAACCAAATCAATTACTGGTTTAAGGTAGACACACAAATGTGGACAATATATCCTATTTTATTCCATGTGTACTTAGTTACAGGTTAATAAAGCAAGTGTTAAAATTATTCAAGCATCCACTACCAAAAAGCCCCTTAAAATATGCAGACTCGTACTTAACACGAAGTTGGGGACTTACTCCAGTATTATCTAGTACATTTTAGACTACCCTGATAAGCAAGCTCACTGTACTACTCATATCCTTCTATGTTTGCAGCAAGTTATACAGATGTATTTTGTGCATTGGCATACAGCCTAAGATGGTCACATTCTTGTATCCTGGCACACCTATTTCTACATTTAATATTTACCTGAATGGGAGATTCCTTTATAGATCACAGCACTTAAACGTACCATATTTATAGAGTGTTGGATCATCTCAGTTTTGGTTCAGAAGGAATGATTCTGTAATTTATTAAAAAAAAAAAAAGCTGGAGGGTTACCTGTATTTCCCCCCTCAAGCTGCTTGGTTCCTTTTGATTTGTAAGAGTCATGGAATTATTTTCATTAAAATTGGGCATGGAGACATTTGCTAAAGTTTCTAGCACAATTAAAAGTCTTTAACATTAAAGAGGAGATGTAATTATGTGAGGTGTTTAGAACGCTCCGGCATATAACCTCATTGAGTGGTAATATATACATATACAGTATCTGGTATAAAGAAAGTCTAATGCAACATAATTTCCCCCCTCCTTTCTTATTGCATGCACTGTTTTGAACATGAGCACAACTGTATATCCAAAATATGAGATTCATAACAGATTGAGGGAATTTTGCGCTTATATAGCAGCAAACTGATTACTGGCCCCTTGCTCAACATTTCCCCCCTCAATGCATGTAAGTAAATGCCACACTGATGTATAAAGACACTTCTGTGTACAATGCAATGTCTTTACTGTTCAAAGCAATTATGAATTATTGCAGTCTTTAGAAAAAAAATTCATTAAAAAAAGCAAAAGTGACTAGACAGGATTAGAAAACTCAACATTTCTGTGAAGTCCACCTTATTATTTTGTTGAGGTATGAACTATACATTTTGTAAAATACATCAGCAAATCCCTCAAAATATTTTTCTCCCCATTAGCTCCTTCTCTTTTAGAGTAGAGTAACCTGCCACAGAATTTCAGCATAGTCAATTACCTCCAGATTCAAAGGATTTAGTTCAGAAAGTAGAGACGAACACAGGAGTGGCAGGGTGATCTCTCAATCTTGGCTAGGGAAGCATCCTTTTCCTTAGGAAACCCACTATCATTTGATCTCACTTGAGAAAAACATGTTTTTGTTCATAAGTAGTCCTTTTAGAACGTCTAAAATGAAAACGCATTAAAGAAGGCGCATTTCTTTGACTCATGAGACCTATTCTATTTGTAAAGCCTAATGTGTCAGTTTTCATATACTGTACTCTGAAAAACATTCTTAGGGTCTTGTGGATTTGTCCTTTTTGCAAAATTATCCAGGGTAAACAAGCAAGTTAAGCCATTATCAAAAATTTCCTATATGAAAGCCCATACTTTACACAAAGCTGGTAACTTAGTCCATTAAGCAGTGCATTTAAACTGCTTAGCAAAACAAGCAGCATATTCCATTCATTCCCTACTGCATATGCACCAGATTATTCAGGTGTACACAAGTCTGTAGGAGTGGTAAGATTTAGCCTTAAGAGGAACCCGAGCCAACTCTCAGCTATTAATACCCTTGTCATATTATACTCCATATGCTAATCTCATCTTACTCAGATTTTGGAAGTCTCTTCAGATTCTTAAACCTTGGGTCGAGTGCTGTAGCTACCTTTAGAACTCTCTTCTTCTTTGCATTTTGTCAAATCGGCTGTGAAAGCGTTCTTAAAACGAACAACATTTGCTGAGTCATTATCCAAGACTGCTATAACATGAAATAAATGGCAGAATGCAGGTAAAAAACAGAGCAGGAGACGTACAATTCTCCCACAAGAAGTTCAGTCACAAATTTAATTAATGCATTATTTTTTAACTAGCATCATCAGCATGGAACCATGTCCTCTGGAATGGTGGCCGAAGCACGAAGGGGCTTACCAATGTTGACCATATCTGGCCAGTAAATACCTTGTAACGCTGGCTACAAAAGGGCCACATGAATGCCTGGTCTCATTTTCAGGTGACACTGTAAATAAGAAACAGGCAGCATTATCTCCCATAAATGTAAACAAACTTGTTTGTCTTAGCAACTGGCTAAACAAGAAGTAGGACTGAGTGGATTTGTAGGCTCTAAAGTTTTATATTGTATTGTTTTTGAGTGCAGTTCTGTAACAATAAAAATCTACATTTATAAGTTGCATTTTCACAATAAAGAGATTGCACTACAGTACTTGTATGAGGTGAACTGAAAAATATTTTTATCAGTTTTACAGTGCAAATATTTATAATAAAAAGATAATATAAAGTAAGTATTCTACACTTTGTATTCTGTGTTGTAACTGAAATCAATATTTGAAAATGTAGAAAAACACCCAAAAATATTTAACAAACAATAGAATACCAATTGAAATGTAACAGTACGATTAACTGCGATTTTTAAAATTGCAATTAATTCGAGTTAATCACGAGTTAACTGCAATTAATCAACAGCCCTACTTGAAAATACTCTAGCTGATATAACAGCCCTCCAAACCTAGTAAAAGTTTAACCCTTGCACAAAGTTTACCTCACTATCCTGAAAACAATGAAGAAAAACCTGATGATTTTACTTGACTATCTAAACAAATCCTACCCACTCCAGGACCTTGTCTACACTGGGGATTCCAGCCACCAGTCTACTTACACCAAAGGAATAAGACAGTAAATATTAATGACACTGTACAAATCCCTGGTACACCCTCATCTTGAATACTGTGTGCAGTTCTGGTCACCACATCTCAAAAAAAAGATATATTAGAATTGGAAAAAGTACAGAGAAGGGCAAAAGTTATTCAGGGTATGGAACCATTTTCTATATAAGGAGAGATTTAAAAAGATGAGACGATTCAACTTGGAAAAGAGGCGACTAAGGGATGATATGACAGATATCTATAAAATCATGCTGGTGTGAAGAAAGTAAATAAGGAAGTGTTATTTACTCCTTCACAATAGGAGAACCAGGGATCATTTGATGAAGTTAATAGGTAGCAGGTTTAAATCAAACATAAAGGAGTACTTCTTCACACAATGCACATTCAACCTATGGAACTCATTGCCAGGGGATGTTGTGAAGGCTAAAAGAACAATTGGGTTTAAAAAAGAATTAGATAAGTTCAGGGAATATAGGTACATCAATGACTTTAGCCAAGATGGACAGGGACACAACCCCATGCTCTAGGTGTCAGACTGACTGCTAGAAGCCGGGACTGGTAGACAGGATAGATCACTGAAAAATTGCCCTGTTCGGCTCATTCCCTCTGAAGCATCTGGCACCAGCCACTGTTAGAAGACAGGGTACTGGACAAGATGGATGATTGGTCTGACCCAATATGGCCGTTCTTATGTTCTTAAACCTCTAATGTAGACTAATAAAACAAGTCAAAAGTTGCACTAATGCAGCTTATCCCTACTTGCATACAGGATAAGCTAAATACATGCAAATTGTGGCTTAGAGGCTCCATCTGTCTACAGGAGTTTGAATTAGTACAGCTAACTAGTGACTGGCCACTGACAGCTGTAGCTGGGGCAAATCTCTAGTGTTGGCAAGGCCTGGGAGAGTGATCATATCGAATTTGACAAAGATGATTTGACAGCACATATGCACAGATATCTCCACCTAATGAGGTAGAACCCCATTGTTTGACAGTCCCCCCACATTTGGGCTAGCAGAAGTGTCATCAAATGTGGTCCATCACCATGGCAATGTTCTGGGTGGTGACCCAACCACCATGATAATTCTGTGCTGTACCAGAGTCTCTGCCTAACATCTGCATTTTCTTATCAGCTCTCCCATTCCCCCATCATACAGAACACTGAAAACAGAATTTAAAGTCACATCATGAGCCATTTATCTAATGCTGATTATGCCCCACAGAGACTACTTTATAGCGCGGTGAAACAAGAAGAAACACAGGAGGACATTCAGTCAGTCATGGTACCTAAGCTATCACCTGGTTATGTTAATATAAAGAAATATGGTCTCCTGCCACCTTTTCATTGTGTGTGGAAAAGCCTACCTCTCTCTATTGTCTGATGTTAAACTCTTCTCCTTCCCTCACATTCCACCCAGGTGCAAAGAGTGTCTGTCCACTCTTAAGAAACTCAGCTTAGCTTCATTTAACCGCATAGTGTAGCATCCTGCTATGGTGCAATTTCCCCCAAAAATCATATCTGCCATTGATTTTCCTGCAATGCTGCTTATGGGAATTGGAGTGCATCTTGTGTCTGAATCTGGCCATGAACTGATCTACAGCTTCAGTTATTTTCGAGTTGTTCATGATCCACTTCAGGAGTACCGTCAGCTTGTCTTTTCACCTCACAATCAGCCTCTTCAGGTTGCCGGGTAACATTTGCACTAGGGACAGCCTCCTGCACATTGGACAGGGAATGGAAGAGATAAGGAGGAGACTGGAACAGAGGGCAGTTGTGAGAAAAGACTGCTGATACAGCATTGTTATGTGGTTCTAGAATAACATGGATCAGCACAAAAAGCTGTCTTCTGTGGTGGTGTGTTAGACGTTAGTCTGGCTTTGTTCCTAAAGAGTCTATTTCAGAAGGGAAACTGATGTTGAGCGCAACATAGTTTCCTCTGCCTTGTTCTGGTCAGTGTGTCTCTTCAAACAGTTGTCTCTAACACTAACTACTTAACTGCAGTAGGGATTCCAGATGGACAGAACCTGCGGCTGAAACATCACTCTCCAGAAGGAGTTTGCACAGAAGACTGTCTTAGCCTCAGAAGACTTGATAGTTGCATTTCAGCAATTGTCCTCGTTTTTAGCATATGACTGCTTCTCCTGCAACCTATCTTGCAGATCCAGCCGGTGGCAGTCAGGCCTACAACCCTATGAAAGGCCTGTGATTGCCTGTTAGTCAGCTATGGACATTAGCACCATCCTTTGTCTTAGGCTGTGTTTTCCAGTGGCACAATAAAATAATAATAAAAATTCTGATAATGGAAATTCTTGTGTAAATGTGTTTTATCACAAGTAGTCAACAAAAATTTTAATAGCTGGAGCTGAAACTTATGTATCAAAAACATATTTAGCACTTCAAGAAGAAGAAAGTCATCGCAGAGAAACTAAATGAATTCTTTGCTTCGGTCTTCACGGCTGAGGATGTTAGGGAGATTCCCAAACCTGAGCTGTCTTTTGTAGGTGACAAATTTGAGGAATTGTCACAGATTGAAATGTCACTAGAGGAGGTTTTGGAATTAATTGAGAAACTTAACAGTTACAAGTCACGGGGACCAGATGGCATTCACCCAAGAGTTCTGAAAGAACTCAAATGTGAAATTGTGGAACTATTAACTATGGCTTGTAACCTGTCCTTTACATCAGCTTCTGTACCCAATGACTGGACGATAGCTAATGTAACGTGAATATTTTAAAAGGGCTCTAGAAGTGATCCTGCCAGTTACAGACCGGTAAGTCTAACATCAGTACTGGGCAAATTAGATTAAACAATACTAAAGAATAAAATTGTCAGACATATAGAAGAACATAAATTGTTGTGCAAAAGTCAACATGGTTTCAGTAAAGGGAAATCATGTCTTACCAATCTATTAGAGTTCTCTGAAGAGGTCAACAAAAATGTGGACAAAGGGGATCCAGTGAACATAGTGTACTTAGATTTCCAGAAAGCCTTTGACAAGGTCCCTCACCAAAGGCTCTTCTGTAAATTAAGATGTCATGGGATAAGAGGGAAGATCCTTTCATGGATTGAGAACTGGTTAATAGACAGGGAACAAAGAGTAGGAATAAATGGCACATTTTCAGAATGGAGAGGGGTAACTAGTGGTGTTCCCCAAGGATCAGTCCTAGGACCAATCCTATTCAACTTATTCATAAATGATCTGGAAAAAGGGGTAAACAGAGAGGAGGCAAAGTTTGCAGATGATACTAAACTGCTCAAGATAGTTAAGACCAAAGCAGACTGTGAAGAACTTCAAAAAGATCTCACAAAACTAAGTGACTGGGCAACAAAATGGCAAATGAAATTTAATGTGGATAAATGTAAAGTAATGCACATTGGAAAAAATAACCCCAACTATACATACAATATGATGGGGGCTAATTTAGTTACAACTAATCAGGAGAAAGATCTTGGAGTCACCGTGGATAGTTCTCTGAAGACATCCACATAGTATGCAGCGGCAGTCAAAAAAGCAAATGGGATGATAGGAATCATTAAAAACGGGATAGAGAATAAGACAGAGAATATCTTATTGCCCTTGTATAAATTCATGCTATGCCCACATCTTGAATACTGCATACAGATGTGGTCTCCTCATCTCAAAAAAGATATACTGGCATTAGAAAAGGTTCAGAAAAGGGCAACTAAAATGATTAGGGGACTGGAATGGGTCCCATATGGAAGAGATTAAAGAGGATAGGACTTTTCAGCTTGAAAAAGAGGAGACTAAGGGGGGATATGATAGAGGTATATAAAATCATGCGTGGTGTGGAGAAAGTGAATAAGGAAAAGTTATTTATATGTTCACATAATATAAGAACTAGGGGCCACCAAATGAAATTAATGGACAGCAGGTTTAAAACAAATAAACGCAAGTTCTTCTTCACACAGAGCACAGTCAACCTGTGGAACTCCTTGCTCAAGGAGGTTGTGCAGGCTAGGACTATAACAGAGTTTAAAAAAGAGAACTGGATAAATTCATGGACGTTAAGTCTATTAATGGCTATTAGCCAGGATGGGTAAGGAATGGTGGTCCTAGCCTCTGTATGTCAGAGGGTGGAGATGGATGGCAGGAGAGAGATCACTTGATCATTACCTGTTAGGTTCACTCCCTCTGGGGCACCTGGTATTGGTCACTGTCCGTAGACAGAATACTCGGCTGCATGGACCTTTGGTCTGACCCAGTATGACCATTCTTATGTTCTTAAGAAGATATGGTCTCTGCCCTAAGGATCTTAACCAAGGCCCCCAATTCTGCCAATTTACACACCTCGCTTTGCTTTACACATAAAAATAGTCCCACTAAAATCATTGACCAGCATGACTTGACAGAGGGCGGGATAACAAGCGAAAGGGGATGGGACCCAATAGGGCCAGTTACATGATCAAAGGTCATGGAGGTTAGTTGTGTTTGCACAGTATACACTTTGCTAGTTCCTTCATTTTTATTCAGTTTAATATATTTTAAATTGGGTGTGGAGTGTTAGAAGGATGAAGGTAAATGTTGTATAGACAGTTGTGAGATTTAAGGAGGAACCTGAGAATTCTAGTTTTTAGTTAAATTATATGAAGTACTTCAACATTAAGTTCAAATATTAGTTTTACCAATACAAATATTCCAGCTGAAATAGGGCATTCACCAAGCAGACAGGCACTGTAAAAGCAACATGCTGTTCAATCATTTTTTGGTGTGCTCAAATCTATTTTTGAAGCAGCTGCAAGTTCACATTCAGCTTACACAACACTCTAACTCGAGTCTTGCTGTGTAAGATATTTTCCCAGCCAATTTATGCTGCTGTACACTAAAATGTAACTGCAGATTGCACAACAGCCAAAGATTTGGAAAAGTTTCAGTATTTAGAACTAAAGTTTCACGGCCTTAGCAATAGAAAGCCGTCTTACAATAACTATCCCCTGTATTTAAGATTTTAAAAAAGAAAAAGAAAAAAGAAATAGACATTCCTATATTTAAGTAATAAATCTTTCTTTAGAAAATAAACAGCTTTTGAAACAAATATCCAAAGTAAAAGTGGCCAAAACAGACAGCGACTTGACCCACAGGCTGCATGTTATACAACAGCTCAGTAAAACTACATGTCCCTCCAAAATGGCAGCCATCCCATTTTTGCAATTGCATAGCACAATCTCATTTTCACTTTCTCCTGTTATTTTTCTGGGTACATAGAACAGAAGATTTTCTGGGATGACCACTAAAACTAAAAAGGATTTATATTTGGAGCTGGTGTACACTTGTTGCTTAGGCACAGAACTCAGAGTCGGGAAGTTCCAAGTTTTGATTCTGACTGTACTACAGTCTCTCCCATGGGGCCTGGAGCATGTTACAATACATCTGTGTCTGTTTCTTAATCTTCAGAATGAAAAAAATAACTTGTTAACCTACCTTAGAGCACAAGTGTGAGGACTAGATATTGACCCATTACTTGTAAAGCTCTGGAAAGTGGTAGCCACTAAAAGTTTAAGTTACTGAAGTAGCCCCAGCATATTACCCTAGTATTCCATTGGCTAAACACATTCCAGAACAAGAAGGCTGTGGTAAATTTGTTCTGTCTGCAAATGGAGGCAGTCAAGGCAAGGGTTTTAAGTGATTGCCATCAAATATGTCCTAAGTTTATAGATCTCATACTTTTTTGTTAAAAGAGCAAAGCTTCACAATGGTTTCAATGAGGCTTCTGTATTTGTCTTCCTTATCACAGTTCTGGGAACAGGAAGGTTCCAGAACAAGTTGTTTTTCCACCCTCAATAATTCTCTTAAAAGGACTATATAGATACCCCAAATCAACACTTTATTGAATACTGTATTCCTGTGGTCTGCAGTAAAGCTGATCAAAGAATACAATTTTCACTTGTCCAGCAAACACAAGAGAGACACTCCCTAAATTCACAAAAAGAAAAGGAGTACTTGTGGCACCTTAGAGACTAACAAATTTATTAGAGCATAAGCTTTCGTGAGCTACAGCTCACTTCATCGGATGCATTTATCCGATGAAGTGAGCTGTAGCTCACGAAAGCTTATGCTCTAATAAATTTGTTAGTCTCTAAGGTGCCACAAGTACTCCTTTTCTTTTTGCGAATACAGACTAACACGGCTGCTACTCTGTTCCCTAAATTCAGTTACCTATTAAACACTATGCCTCTGGCTACACAAAAAATTATGAAATACTGATTTTTCCACTCAGATATGTTTTTTCCACTGGAACAATGAACTGGTTCCTACTTTTTTTTTTTTTTTTAAATAAAGAGAGATGACATGATGATCATGATTTACATTTGTTTTATTTCTATTACATTGGCACCTAGAATACTATCAAGGCTGGGGCCTACCTTGTATGTGTATGGATGTAGCACAAAGTCAGAGTCTGACCCAAAGACAGTATGGGTCAATTACTCTTTTTTTTTTAAAAAAGAACTTGACAATGAAATATTATGACCATGTTAACTTTTGCAAGCAAAGAAAGTTGTCCATATTTTTCCTACTACTATTTCAGTCTCAACTAATTAATATTTTGAAGAAAAAGACAGCAGCAGAGAACTGATTGCACTTGACCAGTTTGGATACTGTGCAATGAAGTGGAGAATGGAAGGAGAATTAAATAAATTTGTATCAAAATGTGCACTATTTTATACTCTAACAGTGTATTTTATACTCTGTGCAGTTGTCATCTTGTTTATTTCTCAGACAGAACATCCACTAGAGATAGTGTCACTGTAAAGACCAGCCAAGTCATTCTTGTGATGTGCCTAGAAAACTTCAGGTCCAGAAGTAGGAATCTTGTCTCCTGGTCATGACCAATGCTGTAATATAGCTTCGCCCTTCATAACATATATCCTCGTTTTGCCTATTAATCTATCATGGGACCAGAAAGAGTAATGAAGACATGCCAGACGAAGGTCAATATTGTAAGATTGTCAATATTGTAAAAGGTAAACGCTAGTTACTATCAGATGTATTTTTAGATTGAAGTTACACCTGTGCTTGTCATACTGCCACAATCAAGGGTCTGACAGATTCCATTACAATTTCCAGGATTTGACAACTGGGAAGTAGAAGTCTGGTCTGTGCTGATATATGCAAGACACACTGAACCCTTAAGAGTACACAGGGCAAAAGAGAAAGCAATAGAGTTTTGTTCTCCGGAAGTTTTAAAAAACACTTTTAAAATAAGCCCACAGGATAGAGTGATCGCTTCAGTCCAAAACACTTTCTCCTCCTTTCCCAGTTCAAATACCTGAGTAACTTTTAGTTACTAAAAAAGCTTCTTTAGATGATCATGCAGGCTTGCTGTGTAATCAGTAACTTAGTGGAAATGTACTATAGAAGTCTATTGGATCAGTTATATGCAAGCCAAAAATACTACACAGCCCATGGTATAGGAGACTAAAACAATTAGTGTATTGGGTCAGTCCGTTTATCAAGATGTTTCTGAAGAGAGACATATGAATCTTTAACAGTTTCTTCAGAGCCATTATGGGCTATTGAACTTGGTTTTAAAACTTCATCATTTATGCATGCTTCACTCTATATACAAATGAATTCATTAGATACCTTACTTGCAATTTAATCTCATGTTTTTGAATTTACTGCATGCAAATTAGCCACATCCCTTTTTAAAATATAATGCACGGAGAATAGAATGACAGATTACTAATATAATTTCTCTACTGCTAGAGAGAATGTCGACAGTTTAACTTACAGCAAAAGATGGATGTTCATTCAAAAGTTTCTCTACAGAAGTCATAAATTAAGGTTCTAGTGGGAATTTATGACACTGTTTAGACACAATGCAATCAATGGTGAAGATTCACACTATGCTGGAAGAGATGCAAGAGCAGAGGCACAATGTTATGAAGGAAAATAAGAGACTGGATCACAAAGGCAGATGTACCTTTAGACCCCACCATTGGCTAGATTTCTCTCTCAGCACACCAGAAGTCACAGTACACGCTCACTTAGAGGGGTACAACCATGTTATCACTTGGATATGGAAACATCTCTTCTTGGTCCCTACTCTCAATGCATGAGTGCAAAGGTTTGCAACTTCATAGTTCAGCAGAGTGGCTATACTGAGTATTATAACTATCTCACACCACTTCTTTGAAGTGGTTGAGGAAGGGACTCTTATATGTTAAATCTGATATCTACTTTATTGTGAATACTTCTGAAGAGCTTAGTGTGACTAGTGTATTAGAAAGAGGATCAACATCTTTATAAGGATTTGTAAGGTAACACTAAAGAGGAATATGCATGTTTTGTTAAATTCTGAAATTATATTGTCAGCATTTTTATTTTATGTAGTAAGCAGCCATGTGTACGAGTTGGAAAGCTTAAAAAAAAAATCAAAGGGAAAATTGTTCCTCTGTGTTCCCACAGCTTTGAAATGAGGGGTTTTGGGGAAAAAAAAATCTGACAAGAGCCTGAACATCTCTGAGGGCAGGTTAACAGCTTGTTTATCTGCTTTTAACCTTACAATATAAATGAACAGAAAAACTAGTTACCTCTCTTGCTTTACACACAAATGAGAATATTAGTATTTAATGTACTATATTACTGTAACTAATGATCTATTTCTTCTGATTGTTTTATAGGTGCAGGAAAATACAGCTGCATATCTTAATACAGTTAGACACGAGAGAAAGATACTCAAAGAAGTTATATGGGGGCGGTGTTGAGGTTGGATGCTTATGGAAATAGCTGTGTGTAAAAAAGTAATTTCTTTATATTTCTAATGGCCACCTACCATTTTTCCACAAAAGTCTTACATAAGTTAAGAAAACCCTGAAGTAGATTTTTTTTAATCCCACCGTTAATATGTTTTATTGTTTTAGGGACTATGTTGTGCAATACCCCCAAACCTTTGGGAACACTGTGAACGATAGCTCTGACCCAGTTTAAAATTATGGTGGGAGGTGAACACGTCTATTTGGGATGGACATATCTGGTTTATGAGCCACACCAAGCTATCTTTAAGGCTTTGCTCTCCTAGATAAAATGCCTGTCTGCTTAACTAGTGCACCAAGGCTTCTTGGAGGACAGCCCATCTCTAGTCCCTCAAGTTGGCCATTGAATGATGGAGTGGAAAGAAATTCCTTTGATTTTACTGTTTACTTTCATTTCAAGGAGGAGGATTTGACATGACTCAGCCTTGTCTTCATCACGTGTGCTTAAAAATGATGGGGTCTAAATTAGCTGTCAGCACTCAAGAAGTATCTTGGAGTCATTGTGGCTAGTTCTCTGAAAACATCCACTCAATATGCAGCGGAAGTCAAAAAAGCAAAGAAAATGTTGGGAATCATTAAGAAAGGGATAGATAATAAGACAGAAAATATCATATTGCCGCTATATAAATCCATGGTAAGTCCACATCTTGAATACTGCGTGCAGATGTGGTTGCCCCATATCAAAAAAGATATATTGGAATTGGAAAAGGTTCAGAAAAGGGCAACAAAAATTATTAGGGGTATGGCATGGCTTCCACATGAGGAGAGATTAATAAGACTGGGACTTTTCAGCTTGGAAAAAAAGAGACAACTAAGGGGGGAAATGACAGATCTATAAAATCATGACTGGTGTGGAGAAAGTAAAGAAGGAAATATTATTTACTCCTTCTCCTAACACAAGAACTAGAGGTCACCAAATGAAATTAATAGGCAGCAGATTTAAAACAAACAAAGGGAAGTATTTTTTTCTACACAATGCACAGTCAACCTGTAGAACTCCTTGCCAGAGGATGCTGTGAAGGCTAAGACTAACAGGGTTCAAAAAAAAAACCTAGATAAATTGATGGAGAATAGGTCCATCAATGACTATTAGCCAGGGTGGGCAGAGATAGTGTCCCTAGCCTCTACTGGCCAGAAGCTGGGAATGGGTGACAAGGAATGGATCACTTGAGGATTACCTGTTCTGTTCATTCTGTCTGGAGCACCTGGCATTGGCTATTGTCAGAAGACAGGATACTGGGCTAGATGGACCTTTGGTCTGACCCAGTATGGCCGTTCTTATGTTCTTAACTGGCAGTCAGAGATTTAGAAGCACCCCGAACATGGGGCTGTGTCCCTGACCATTTTGGCTAATAGTCATTGATGGATTTATCCTCCGTGAACTTATCTAAATTCTTTTTTGAACCCAGTTATACTTTTTGGCCTTGACGTCATCCACAGGCAATGAGATCCACAGCTTGACTGCGCATTGGGTGAAGAAATACTTCCTTTTGTTTGTTTTAAACCAGCTGCCTATTAATTTCATTGGGTGGCCCATGGTTCTTGTGTTGTGAAGAGGTAAACAACACTTCCTTATGTACTTTCTCCACACCAGTCATGATTTTATAGACCTCTAACACATCCCCCCTTAGTCTTCCTTTTTCCAAGCTGAAAAGTCCAAGTCTTATTAATCTCGCCTCATATGGCAGCCATTCCATACCCCTAATAATTTTTGTTGCCCTTTTCTGAACCTTTTCCAATTCCAATACATCTTTTTTGAGATGGGGCAACCACATCTGCATGCAGTATTCAAGATGTGGGCATACCATGGATTTATAATAGAGGCAATATATTTTCTGTCTTATTATCTATCCCTTTCCTAATGATTCCTACAATTGTTGGATTTTTTTTTTGACTGCCGCTGCACACTGAGCAGATATTTTCAGAGAACTGTCAACAAGAAACATCTTGGACTCTAAGTGTTAACAATTGTTCATCTGCCACTTTTTTGTCCTATCATTCACTTTTGAGAGATCCCTTTGTAACCTCTTCAGAGTGAGCTTTGCACTCAACTATCTTGAGCAATTTTGTATCATCTGCAAACTTTGCAACCTCACTGTTCACCCCTTTTTTCTAGATCATTGATGAATATTTTGAACAGCACCGGTCCCAGTACAGATCCTTGTGGGACCCTGCTATTTACCTCTCTCCATTGTGAAAACTGTCCATTTATTCCTAGCCTGTGTTTCCTGTCTTTGAACCAGTTATTGATCCATGAGAGGACCTTCCCTCTTATCCCAGGACTGCCTAAGTTTGCTTAAGAGCCTTTGGTGTGGGACCTTGTCAAAGGCTTTCTATAAATTAGAGAATTATATTATGTTGGTCAGGCACGACTGCCCTTTACAAAACTTGTGTTGACTCTTTCCCAACATATTGTGTTCTTCTATGTGTCTGATAATTCTATTCTTTATTATAGTTTAAATCATTTTTCCTGACTGTGAAGTTAGGCTTACCGGCCTGTAATTGCCAGGATCGGCAAATTGTGCTGTTTTGTTTTGTTTTTTTAAATCAGCATCACATTAGGTATTGTGATGGGGCAAGGCCAGATGGCTATAGAAAAGTAGTCTTATTGGGATCCGGGAGGTGGGCGGGCGAAGCCCGTCCACTGCTAAAGGATCCCCCCCAGCCTAAAAGGGGGATCCACAGGACCTAGATGCCCGAAAAATTCCGGGGGATAACTAATAAAATAACAGGGATAGGAGTGCGGTCAAAGGGTCAAACGAAGGGAACCGGACGGGGACACTGAGCAGAGAACCCCGGACAGCGCTCACTGCTCCTCAAAGGCGTCAAGGGAGTCAGAGGACGCCGCCCAGAGGAACTCTGCCCGGATACGTGAATGGACCGAGGATCGGAAATAGGCCCCATAGTCACAGAAGACTCCATCGGCCAATCTCCTCACTCTGGTTTTGTAGATGGCCATTTCAGTTAGGGCCGGGAGGAGGTTGACCAGGAGATCCCGTGACTTTGTGGGGCCACGGATAGGGAGTGCATAAATGAGAAGGTGAGGGGAGAAGTGCAACCAAAAACGTAATAAACTATTGGTGAGGAACCGGAATAGGGGCTGCAGCCTGACACACTCCAGGTAGACATGTGCCAGAGTATCCCTCACGCCACAAAAGGGGCAGGTGTCTGGGATTGAGGTGAACCGCGCCAAGTACACGCCCGTGCTCACGGCTCCGTGAAGGAGCCGCCAACTGACATCCCCGGCGGGCCTTGGGACTAAGGTGAAAGATAGGCTGGCCCACCGGGGCTCCTCACCCTCCAAAGGTGGCAGGAGATCCCGCCATTTTGTATCGGGGCGGGACACGAGGGTGCGGGCGTGAAGGGTGTGGAGCACGAGCGTCTAAAGGTGTTTTCTTGGCGCGGTTTGAAAGCAGACCGGCTGCATCTCGTGCAGCCGGCTTCTAGTGAAGGGGTCGCTTGGGTCCACAGGGCAGGGGTCCAATTAAAAGGTCCGGCGGGCCTGGGGTAGTGGGTGGGCGGGGCGTGCCCTCGTGAAGGACCTGGTTGAGATAAACCCGAGCAGCGGGCGGCAAAGCGGCCTTCACCTCCTGAAGTATGCGCCGGGAAGTACAACGTCTGGAAAGCCCCATGCGCTGAGCGAAGGTTAGGGGATCCAGCCAATCTCCCTGGTCATAGTCCAGGAGGTCTCTGACTCTTGTGACCTCTGCCAGGACCAAACTCTGGCACACCGAGCGGGACTCCGCCACCTGCACACGGAGCTAGGGGTTGTGTAGCAGGGGCTCTGCGAGGAGATCTGCCCCCTCGGTGGCCGCCACGGACCTACTCGTTGTAAAGAGTTTCCAGGTCCGGAGGAGGTCCTGGTAGAAGACCAGCAGCCCGGAGAGGTCTCGCGGAAGACCTCTCGGATGGAGATAAAGGAGCTGCCGGTCGTATCGGAGCCCTCGGAAGTGGCGCAGGAAGGCGTGCGCCAGTATGCTCCACGCCGGACTACCTGCACCATAAAGAAGCCTCTGCAGGGTTTGGAGATGGAAGACATGGACCTGAGTAAGCAGACATTTTAGGCCCTGCCCTCCCTCCTCCAGAGGTAGATGAAGAACCCCTGCAGGGACCCAGTGCAGTCCTGACCAAAAGAACTCCAGAATCGATGTCCGGAGGTTGGCCAGGAAACCCGGGGCCGGGACCAGGGTGTTGAGCCGGTACCAGAGCATTGAGCCGGTACCAGAGCATGGACAAGACTAGTTGATAAAGCACTAGCGCTCTCCCTCGAAGGGAGAGGCACCGGAGTAGTCCTGTCCATTTCTGGAGCCGCTCTATCACCCCGCCCTCTAAATTCTGCCAGTTCTCCGGCGGAGAGGGATGCGTGGCAGAAAGGTATACGTCAAGATAGAGCAGCGGACCCGTGCTCCACTGGATGGCCTGAAGCGCGGGTGGGAGGGAGCTCGCCTGCCGCCAGTCCCCTACCACCAAGCCAGAGCTCTTGACCCAGTTGACCCGCGCAGAGGAGGCTGCCGAATAGATGGCCTGGCAAGCCTCCACCCGCACCAAGTCGCCCGGGTCCTGGATCACGAAGAGCACGTCATCAGCGTACGACGACAGGACCAGCCGCAACACCAACCCTGTCAACCTTCTTCGGAGGAGACAGAGGAAGGGCTCGATCGCCAGAGCATACAACTGGCCTGAGAGGGGGCACCCCTGCCGTACTCCTCGCCCGAAGCTGACCGGTTCGGTCAGGGTCCAGTTGAGCCTGACCAGACACTCTGCGGAAGCGTACAGCACCCGGAGAAAATTCACAAACCTGGGTCCGAAGCCAAACGCCTGTAGAGTGCTCAGGAGATACCCATGATCCACCCTGTCGAACGCCTTCTCCTGATCTAAGGACAGGAGGGCGAACGACAGACCATCCCTACACCCAAGTTCCAATAGGTCCCGGACCAGATATAGGTTGTCCAAGATGCTGCGGCCTGGGACGGCGTAGGTCTGGTCTGGGTGGACCATGTCCGCCAGCACGGACCCTAGCCTCAGGGAGATGGCTTTTGCCATGACTTTGTAGTCCGTGCTGAGGAGCGAGACGGGACGCCAATTTCGTAAATCGCGGAGGTCCCCCTTCTTTGGCAATAAGGCCAGCACGGCTCGCCTGCACGAAAGAGGGAGGACCCCGCTCTGCAAAGACTCGGCCCAGACGGTGACGAGGTCTGAGCCCAGGACGTCCCAGAACACGCGGTAGAACTCCACGGTCAGCCCGTCCATGCCCGGAGATTTATTGGTGGGCATGCGATGGAGGGCTTCCGAGAATTCGGCCAGAGTGAGAGGCAGCTCTAGCCGGTCTCGGTCGCCCACGCTGACCGTTGGGAGCTCCTCCCAAAGCACTCTGCAAGCGTTAGGATCGGTCGGATCCGGGGAGAATAGGCTTGCGTAGAAGGCTCTCGCCCTCCCGCACATCTCCGCCGGATCCGTGAGGGGGATGCCATCTTCTGCCAGTAGGCAGATGATATGTTTTACCCCCCTCTTTTTCTCCAGGGCGTAGAAGAAGCGGGAGCCGCAATCCATCTCCCGAAGGAGACGGATGCGGGATCGAACAAAGGCACCCCGGGCCCGATGATCCTCGAGGGTTCGGAGCTCCTCCCGCTTCTCCCGGCATGCTCCGCAGAGGGGTGGAGGGGCTGGCGGCCAGACGCCTCTCCAGCTCTAATACCTCCCGTTCCAACTGCTCTATCGCCGCATCCCTCCGTCGGCTGGCGCCCCGGGTGTAGTCACGGCAAAAGAGCCGGGCGCGCACCTTCCCTAAGTCCCACCACCGCCACGCCAAGGGAAAGGCACGCCGCTCGCCAGGCCAGCCAGAACTCCCGGAAGGACGCCACGAAGCCCGCATCCTCCAGCAAGCTGTTGTTAAAATGCCAATAGGCCGGCCCCGGCCTCTCCGCGCAGAAGGAGGCTGTCACGGTGGCTATATGATGGTCAGAAAATGGGGCCGGCCGGATGCTGGAGGAGTGGGCTCGTGAAAGATGAAAGCGTGATAAATAAATGCGGTCCAACCGGGAGTGGCACGACTGATGGGCCTCCACCCGGACAAAGGTGAACGTGGAGGTGTCATCTGGGTGGTGGTCGCGCCAGACGTCCACCAGGGAGTGGTGTTCGACTATCTCCTGGAGGACGGCGACAGCGGCCGGGCTCTGCTCGGTCCCCGAGCGGTAGCACTTCTCAAGGGTGATGTTAAAGTCCCCTCCCAGGACCAGGCACTCCTGAGGATCCAAGGTGCCGAGGAAGGCGGATGCCTGCTGATAGAATTGCAGCCGCTCTGGGCTCGCTGCTGGGGCATAGATGTTGACGAGGTTGACTACGAGCCCCTCCATTTGGACCCGGAGGTGCAGCAGGCGACCCGGCACAGCCTCGGCGACCCCCAGCACCTCGGGCCGTAGGTCGGGGGAGAACAGGGTCGCCACTCCAGCCGTACGAACTGTGAGGTAGCTAAAGTAGACCCTGTCTCCCCAATCCAGCCGCCAGCTGTCTTCGGCGGTCGGATCCGTATGGGTCTCCTGCAGGAAAACCACAGAGTATCTCCCCTCTCGAAGGAAGGAGAGCACCTGGGACCTGCGGAGACCCATCCTACAGCCACGGGTGTTCAATGTTGCGATGGTAAAGGGTGCCATGAGGAGGGCTGGGGGGGGATCTTTGCCGGCAGGCATGCTCGTGTCTCCCGGCGGGCCGCGCAGCAGTGCGTGACTCACCCCGTAGGTGAGTAAGGAGTCACGGAAGTGGCGGACCCGCTGGTAGGCCGCGGCGCCTTGCCTCCCGGTCCTTTTACCCTCCCCCATGAGGGCCCTTGCAGCCCAGAGGATTTGATTAAAGTCCCCCCATCGCTGGAGGGCAAGCTGGACTTTGTTGCGGGAGCCACGGACGTCTTGTAGAAACTCCCGCAACTCCTCTCGCAGCGCATGGGGGGCTGGGGTTATGGTCTGGTTACTCCCCGACGGGGCCCTTGGTACAGTCCCGTGGCCCACCGAGACGGGCAGACAGGGTGCGGACCCCCGACGGGGCTCCTGATGGGTTGACCTGAATGCTGGGGCGAAGGGGGCGGCGGAGGGAGGATAGCAGCCCCTGGTGGGTCGAGACGGGTAAACACAAAGGCCACTCCCTGGGAGTCATCTGTTGGAAAGGGGAAGGAGACAGTCCCAGGGGCGACAATAATATCTCGGGAGGTGGGCGGGATAAGGGCAGGAGCAGGGGCAGAGGTGAGAGTCTGGGTCGGGAGAGGGCTCTCACCGATGCCGGGCGCAAGCTCTCTGGTGGATTTGGCAGCCACGGCATCAGGAGGTGGACTTTCTTCTGTAGGGTCCTCTCCCGGGAAGAAGGTCGAATGCTCCTCACCAGGGAGGGATGCCCCTGGTGGCTCAGGCTCCAGCCGCGTGGCACTGGCCGTCGCCTCAACTGGCTCGGCGGCTCTCAGCGGGGTGCCTTCTGCAGCCGGGTTGATGGAGGAGTCCAGGGGCTCCTCGGAGGTGGGAGCAGAAGCAACTGTTACGGGGAGGGAGTATGGGGAAAAGGGGGCCGGAAAGAAGTCGCCCAGATCGAGGCCCGCTGGCATAGGATCGTCCTCCCCTTGGGTGACCGGGGTCAGACCCAGGGCCTCGATCTCCTCATATATAGAGGGGAAATTGTTTTCCGCTACCCCGGGATTCTCCCCGCCGGCACCTGACGCGATGGTTACTTCGGGGCACACTGGGGTTTCAAATGGTGCCTCAGGGGTCTTGGAGGGGAGGGACTCCCGTGGAGGGGAGATACAGTCTTCCAGTGCTGCCACGTCTTCCCCAGCCGGCTCTGGTGGGTGGAACACACCCGTGGGTAGAGCGGAAGGCTCGGCATCGGTGCCCCCCTTCCTGGTCTTCCGGGGGGCCTCCGCGTCACATGGGAGGAGCGGAGCTCGAGCCTTCCGCTTGCCCCGCTTCCCCTTGACTAAGGCCCAGCCCTCCATGGCATCATCCGGGGGCTGGCTAGCAGGGGTTGTGTCAGGGGGCAGAGGCGATGGCTCAGGGACTCAAGGGGGTAACGGTGGGGCAGCACAAGGGAGGGAAGATTCCCCTTGGGGCGGACCCTCTCCCATGCTTGGCGCTGTCCCTGCCGCACCCTCCTCCACAGGCCCCGCCAGATTGCAAACAGCGGGGGCGGGGTTCTCCCGCTCGTCTGGGCATAGTTGGGGAGGTGCCCCTTGGGCCCGAGCGGGAGCAATGGTGGACTGGGAAGGAGGAGGGGTGGTTTCGGGCACCAGGCAGCCAGGGGTGTCAGCGATGACGGGGCCGGGGGTCCTGGATGCCTCTCCATTCCGGGCTAGGGGGCAGTCCCTCCGGACGTGCCCCATTGCCCGGCAGAGGTAGCACCGGGCCTCTCCTGTGGAGTAATGCACCCGGTAACAGGCCCCCTGGTAGGGGACTAGGAAGGACCCCTCTAGTGCCTCTCCGTCACGCGCCGCCGGCGGCAGTTGAAGCTGCACTTGCCGGCGGAACGAGAGGACGTGACGGAGGGCGGGGTCTTTGCAGCCCAACGGGAGAGGGCTGATGACAGAGATGGACTTCCCCAAGGTAGAAAGGGCGGGTAACAGGGCGGCATTGGGAAGAAAGGGACGGACAGAGATCAGGACCAGGCAGACGCCCAGGTCCTCTAGCGGCTCTAGGGGGACAAAAACGCCTCTTACCGCCAGGCCCTTCTCCACCGCCTCCTGGGCGGCGGCCTCCGATGTTAAGAAGAAGACGACCTTGCCATACATTTTGGAGGCCGCCACAATGGCTGTGGGCCCCACCACCCTTGCCAACGCCCGCACATAGGTCTCCACGTGGGGCAAGGCGGGCACCGGGAGGCAACGAACGCCACGCTTCCTGATCATGGTGGGAAAGGGGCCCCAGCCGCTATAGATGGTAGCGGAGGAGGTGGGCTGGAGAAATGACGTAGCGGCAGGCGGGGGGGGGGGCTGCTGCCACCTGGGCATATGCTCTTGGGGCCGTGGGAGGGACACCTGCAGAGCTGGTGGAGGGAACAGCGGGGAGGGGCACCCCAGCTGGAGATGGGGCCGGGGCATTGGGGGCAGCCCCTGCCATGGAGGGCCTGGTCTTTTTAGTGGGGCCCTTCCCCTTCTTCTTCCCCTGGCCCTTCCCGCCGGCTGGGGGGACTCCCCCCAATCTGAGGGGGTGAGAGACGTGGCAGCAGTGGAGGTCACCCCGGTGCCCGTCGCTGCTGGTGCCCCAGCGGGGGCGATGGCAGATGGTTTGGCAGCCGACGTAGAAGCTTGGGGGGGTGACAGAGGGGCAGGCGGGGGAGGGGGAGCTGGGCTGCTGGAGGAGGTCTCACCCGTCTCATCCCCCGCCATCATGAACAAGGAGGAAAGGGGGATACCAAAAGGAGGAGGGGAGAGGGGAAGCAGGTCGACCACTCCTCCCCGCTAGGCTGCAGGCAGGGGAGGAGGGCGCCAAAAGGGGTGGGCTGGACGGGGGCAATCAGGGGTTAGGGGTCAGTCACCGACACAAGGTGGAATTCCGGCTCCTCTTGGTGCACTATGGGGGGGGATTCAACAACATTGAGGGTGCAGTGAAGAGGGTTGCAACTGAAATGGGGAGTTGCACAAGCGCATGGGAGGGGCATGGGCACGCGGAGCGAGGGGCTAAGCGGTCTGGGGGTAGAACAGGGAAACCAAGGGGCTAGCTTCAGAGGCTGGGGTGGGGCAAACAAACAAAGGCTGCAGAAGGAAATGGGCGGGGCAGGCAAACAAACTGAAGCTAGTAAGGGGGGCTGGGGCAAAAGAGGGGGCAAAGCAAGTGGCAAATGGGGCAGGTAGTAAAGGGCAAAGCTGGGGGGTAGGCAGTCCGGGGGGGGCACATGTGCCCATGTGCACTTGCACAAGTCTTTTTTAAGCTGGCTGCTGCTTCTGGCCCAAAGGGTAGAAATAGGGCGTGGCAAGCCAAGCAAGCAGCTGAGTCCAGAGGCAGGAGCTGAGGCAGATGGTATACAGCCAGTGGGGGTGGTGGAGGGGGCAGCGGTGGTAGTAATAGTGGTGGGGGTTGGGGGGGACACACAGATGGATCGGGGGGCAGCTCCACACCACACCCCCCGGTGTCCCTACAAACACAGTCAAAACCCCCACCACAAGAGCACAGTTTGAAATTACTCAGTCTTAGGTCCCCTCCACGGTGGTCTGCAAAGTCTCTAGGTGCTGCCCCACTGGCAGATGATCCTCTTCTTCTCCTCCTCGGGCTTCAGCAGCTCCAGGCAGTGGCCTCTGCAGCAGCAGCAGCAGCTCCAGGAACTCCAAGGTGGTGGTCCAGGCAGGCAGAATGGACCCCTCTCAGGTTGTGGTGGCTGGTGGTGGTGGTATCCACAACAGCAGTGGCTGGGGTCCCTCCCTCCTCCTCTCTGGGGAGTGGGCTAGCAGCCCCCTCCCCACCCAGGGGCTGCAGTTGGAGCAGTAGCAGCACCCAAGAGTGGGGGGTTCAGCAGCCAAGTAGCAGAAATGGGGGGTGTCTGGCCCAGCCAGGGAGCAGCTGGCAGCAGGGAGAGCTTAGGGCCTAGCAGCAGGAAGCAGCTTCCCACCTTCCCTCCACGCTAGGAAGGCTATGGGAGAGCAGTCTTATTGGGATCCGGGAAGTGGGCGGGCGAAGCCCGTCCACTGCTAAAGGGTCCCCCCCAGCCTAAAAGGGGGATCCACAGGACCTAGATACCCAAAAAATTCCGGGGAACAACTAATAAAATAACAGGGACAGGAGTGCGGTCAAAGGGTCAAAAGAAGGGAACCGGACGGGGACACCGAGCAGAGAACCCCGGACAGAGCCCACTGCTCCTCAAAGGCGTCAAGGGAGTCAGAGGACGTCGCCCAGAGGAATTCTGCCCGGATACGTGAACGGACCGAGGATCGGAAATAGGCCCCATAGTCACAGAAGACTCCATCGGCCAACCTCCTCACTCTGGTTTTGTAGATGGCCATTTCAGTTAGGGCCGGGAGGAGGTTGACCAGGAGATCCCGGGACTTTGTGGGGCCACGGATAGGGAGTGCATAAATGAGAAGGTGAGGGGAGAAGTGCAACCAAAAACGTAATAAACTATTGGTGAGGAGCCGGAATAGGGGCTGCAGCCTGACACACTCCAGGTAGACATGTGCCAGAGTATCCCTCACGCCACAAAAGGGGCAGGTGTCTGGGATTGAGGTGAACCGCGCCAAGTACACGCCCGTGCTCACGGCTCCGTGAAGGAGCCGCCAACTGACATCCCCGGCGGGCCTTGGGACTAAGGTGGAATATAGGCTGGCCCACCGGGGCTCCTCACCCTCCAAAGGTGGCAGGAGATCCCGCCATTTTGTATCGGGGCGGGACACGAGGGTGCGGGCGTGAAGGGTGTGGAGCACGAGCGTCTAAAGGTGTTTTCTTGGCGCGGTTTGAAAGCAGACCAGCTGCATCTCGTGCAGCCGGCTTCTAGTGAAGGGGTCGGTTGGGTCCACAGGGCAGGGGTCCAATTAAAAGGTCCGGCGGGCCTGGGGTAGTGGGTGGGCGGGGCGTGCCCTCGTGCAGGACCCGGTTGAGATAAACCCGAGCAGCGGGCGGCAAAGCGGCCTTCACCTCCTGAAGTATGCGCCGGGGAGTACAAGGTCTGGAAAGCCCCATGCGCTGAGCGAAGGTTAGGGGATCCAGCCAGTCTCCCCGGTCATAGTCCAGGAGGTCTCCGACTCTTGTGACCTCTGCCAGGACCAAACTCTGGCACACCGAGCGGGACTCCGCCACCTGCACACGGAGCAGGGGGTTGTGTAGCAGGGGCTCCGCGAGGAGCTCTGCCCCCTCGGTGGCCGCCACGGACCTACTCGTTGTAAAGAGTTTCCAGGTCCGGAGGAGGTCCTGGTAGAAGACCAGCAGCCCGGAGAGGTCTCGCGGAAGACCTCTCGGATGGAGATAAAGGAGCTGCCGGTCGTATCGGAGCCCTCGGAAGCGGCGCAGGAAGGCGTGCGCCAGTATGCTCCACGCCGGACTACCTGCACCATAAAGGAGCCTCTGCAGGGTTTGGAGGCGGAAGACATGGACCTGAGTAAGCAGACATTTTAGGCCCTGCCCTCCCTCCTCCAGAGGTAGATGGAGAACCCCTGCATGGACCCAGTGCAGTCCTGACCAAAAGAACTCCAGAATCGATGTCCGGAGGTTGGTCAGGAAACCCGGGGCCGGGACCAGGGTGTTGAGCCGGTACCAGAGCATTGAGCCGGTACCAGAGCATGGACAGGACTAGTTGATTAAGCACTAGCGCTCTCCCTCGAAGGGAGAGGCACCGGAGTAGTCCTGTCCATTTCCGGAGCCGCTCTATCACCCCGCCCTCTAAATTCTGCCAGTTCTCCGGCGGAGAGGGATGCGTGGCAGAAAGGTAAACGTCCAGATAGAGCAGCGGACCCGTGCTCCACCGGATGGCCTGAATCGCGGGTGGGCGGGAGCTCGCCTGCCGCCAGTCCCCTACCACCAAGCCAGAGCTCTTGACCCAGTTGACCCGCGCAGAGGAGGCTGCTGAATAGATGGCCTGGCAAGCCTCCACCCGCACCAAGTCGCCCGGGTCCTGGATCATGAGGAGCACGTCATCAGCGTACGCCGACAGGACCAGCCGCAGCTCCGGCTCCCTCAGCACCAACCCTGTCAACCTCCTTCGGAGGAGACAGAGGAAGGGCTCGATCGCCAGAGCGTAGAACTGGCCTGAGAGGGGGCACCCCTGCCGTACTCCTCGCCCGAAGTTGACCGGTTCGGTCAGGGTCCAGTTGAGTCTTACCAGACACTCTGCGGAAGCGTACAGCACCCGGAGAAAGTTCACAAACCTGGGTCCGAAGCCAAACGCCTGCAGAGTGCTCAGGAGATACCCGTGATCCATCCTGTCGAACGCCTTCTCTTGATCTAAGGACAGGAGGGCGAACGACAGACCATCCCTACACCCAAGTTCCAATAGGTCCCGGACCAGATATAGGTTGTCGAAGATGCTGCGGCCCGGGACGGTGTAGGTCTGGTCTGGGTGGACCACGTCCGCCAGCACGGACCCTAGCCTCAGGGAGATGGCTTTTGCCATGATTTTGTAGTCCGTGCTGAGGAGCGAGACGGGACGCCAATTTCGTAAATCGCGGAGGTCCCCCTTCTTCGGCAATAAGGCCAGCACGGCTCGCCTGCACGAAAGAGGGAGGACCCCGCTCTGCAAAGACTCGGCCCAGACGGTGACTAGGTCTGGGCCCAGGACGTCCCAGAACACGCGGTAGAACTCCACGGTCAGCCCGTCCATGCCCGGAGATTTATTGGTGGGCATGCGACGGAGGGCTTCCGAGAACTCGGCCAGAGTGAGAGGCAGCTCTAGCCGGTCTCGGTCGCCCACGCTGACCGTCGGGAGCTCCTCCCACAGCACTCTGCAAGCGTTAGGATCGGTCGGATCCGGGGAGAATAGGCTTGCGTAGAAGGCTCTCGCCCTCCCGCACATCTCCGCCGGATCCGTGAGGGGGTTGCCATCTTCTGCCAGTAGGCAGATGATATGTTTCTTAGCCCCCTCTTTTTTTTCCAGGGCGTAGAAGAAGCGGGAGCCGCAATCCATCTCCCGAAGGAGACGGATGCGGGATCGAACAAAGGCACCCCGGGCCCGATGATCCTCGAGGGTTCGGAGCTCCTCCCGCTTCTCCCGGCATGCTCCGCAGAGGGGTGGATCCGGGGCTGGCGGCCAGACGCCTCTCCAGCTCTAATACCTCCCGTTCCAACTGCTCTATCGCCGCATCCCTCCGTCGGCTGGCGCCCCGGGTGTAGTCACGGCAAAAGAGCCGGGCGCGCACCTTCCCTAAGTCCCACCACCGCCACGCCAAGGGAAAGGCACGCCGCTCGCCAGGCCAGCCAGAACTCCCGGAAGGACGCCACGAAGCCCGCATCCTCCAGCAAGCTGTTGTTAAAATGCCAATAGGCCGGCCCCGGCCTCTCCGCGCAGAAGGAGGCTGTCACGGTGGCTATATGATGGTCAGAAAATGGGGCCGGCCGGATGCTGGAGGAGTGGGCTCGTGTAAGATGAAAGCGTGATAAATAAATGCGGTCCAACCGGGAGTGGCACGACTGATGGGCCTCCACCCGGACAAAGGTGAACGTGGAAGTGTCATCTGGGTGGTGGTCGCGCCAGACGTCCACCAGGGAGTGGTGTTCGACTATCTCCTGGAGGACGGCGACAGCGGCCGGGCTCTTCTCGGTCCCCGAGCGGTCCCGTTCCTCAAGGGTGATGTTAAAGTCCCCTCCCAGGACCAGGCACTCCTGAGGATCCAAGGTGCCGAGGAAGGCGGATGCCTGCTGATAGAATTGCAGCCGCTCTGGGCTCGCTGCTGGGGCATAGATGTTGACGAGGTTGACTACGAGCCCCTCCATTTGGACCCGGAGGTGCAGCAGGCGACCCGGCACAGCCTCGGCGACCCCCAGCACCTCGGGCCGTAGGTCGGGGGAGAACAGGGTCGCCACTCCAATCGTACGAACTGTGAGGTAGCTAAAGTAGACCCTGTCTCCCCAATCCAGCCGCCAGCTGTCTTCGGCGGTCGGATCCGTATGGGTCTCCTGCAGGAAAACCACAGAGTATCTCCCCTCTCGAAGGAAGGAGAGCACCTGGGACCTGCGGAGACCCATCCTACAGCCACGGGTGTTCAATGTTGCGATGGTAAAGGGTGCCATGAGGAGGGCTGGGGGGGATCCTTGCCGGCAGGCATGCTCGTGTCTCCCGGCGGGCCGCGCAGCAGTGCGTGACTCACCCCGTAGGTGAGTAAGGAGTCACGGAAGTGGCGGACCCGCTGGTAGGCCGCGGCGCCCTGCCTCCCGGTCCTTTTACTCTCCCCCATGAGGGCCCTTGCGGCCCAGAGGATTTCATTAAAGTCCCCCCATCGCTGAAGGGCAAGCTGGACTTTGTTGCGGGAGCCACGGACGTCTTCTAGAAACTCCCGCAACTCCTCTCGCAGCGCATGGGGGGCTGGGGTTATGGTCTGGTTGCTTCCCGATGGGGCCCTTGGTACAGCCCCTTGGCCCAGCGGGACGGGCAGACAGGGTGCGGACCCCCGACGGGGCTCTTGATGGGTTGACCTGAATGCTGGGGCGATAGGGGGCGGCGGAGGGAGGATAGCAGCCCCTGGTGGGTCGGGACAGGCAAACACAAAGGCCATTCCCTGGGAGTCATCTGTTGGAAAGGGGAAGGAGACTGTCCCAGGGGTGGCAATAATATCTCGGGAGGTGGGCGGGAGAAGGGCAGGGGCAGGGGTAGAGGTGAGAGTCTGGGTCGGGAGAGGGCTCTCACCGATGCCGGGCGCAAGCTCTCTGGTGGATTTGGCAGCCACGGCATCAGGAGGTGGACTTTCTTCTGTAGGGTCCTCTCCCGGGAAGAAGGTCGAATGCTCCTCACCAGGGAGGGATGCCCCTGGTGGCTCAGGCTCCAGCCGCGTGGCACTGGCCGTCGCCTCAACTGGCTCGGCGGCTCTCAGCGGGGTGCCTTCTGCAGCCGGGTTGATGGAGGAGTCCAGGGGCTCCTCGGAGGTGGGAGCAGAAGCAACTGTTAGGGGAGGGAGTATGGGGAAAGGGGGCCTGGAAAGAAGTCGCCCAGATCGAGGCCCGCTGGCATAGGATCGTCCTCCCCCAGGTGACCGGGGTAAGACCCAGGGCCTCGTTTTCATATATAGATGGGAAGTTGTTTTCCGCTACCCCGGGATTCTCCCTGCCGGCACCTGACGCGATGGTTACTTCGGGGCACACTGGGGTTTCAGATGGTGCCTCAGGGGTCTTGGAGGGGAGGGACTCCCGTGGAGGGGAGATACCGCCTTCCAGTGCTGCCACGTCTTTCCCAGCCGGCTCTGGTGGGTGGAACACACCCGTGGGTAGAGCGGAAGGCTCGGCATCGGTGCCCCCCTTCCTGGTCTTCCGGGGGGCCTTCGCGTCAGATGGGAGGAGCGAAGCTCGAGCCTTTCGCTTGCCCCGCTTCCCCTTGACTAAGGCCCAGCCCTCCATGGCATCATCCGGGGGCTGGCTAGCAGGGGTTGTGTCAGGGGGCAGAGGCGATGGCTCAGGGACTCAAGGGGGTAACGGTGGGGCAGCACAAGGGAGGGAAGATTCCCCTTGGGGCGGACCCTCTCCCATGCTTGGCGCTGTCCCTGCCGCACCCTCCTCCACAGGCCCCGCCAGATTGCAAAGCAGCGGGGGCGGGGTTCTCCCGCTCGTCTGGGCATAGTGGGGAGGTGCCCCTTGGGCCCGAGCGGGAGCAATGGTGGACTGGGAAGGAGGAGGGGTGGTTTCGGGCACCAGGGCAGCCAGGGGTGTCAGCGATGACGGGGCCGGGGGTCCTGGATGCCTCTCCATTCCGGGCTAGGGGGCAGTCCCTCCGGACGTGCCCCATTGCCCGGCAGAGGTAGCACCGGGCCTCTCCTGTGGAGTAATGCACCCGGTAACAGGCCCCCTGGTAGGGGACTAGGAAGGACCCCTCTAGTGCCTCTCCGTCACGCGCCGCCGGCGGCAGTTGAAGCTGCACTTGCCGGCGGAACGAGAGGACGTGACGGAGGGCGGGGTCTTTGCAGCCCAACGGGGAGAGGGCTGATGACAGAGATGGACTTCCCCAAGGTAGAAAGGGCGGGTAACAGGGCGGCATTGGGAAGAAAGGGACGGACAGAGATCAGGACCAGGCAGACGCCCAGGTCCTCTAGCGGCTCTAGGGGGACAAAAACGCCTCTTACCGCCAGGCCCTTCTCCACCGCCTCCTGGGCGGCGGCCTCCGATGTTAAGAAGAAGACGACCTTGCCATACATTTTGGAGGCCGCCACAATGGCTGTGGGCCCCACCACCCTTGCCAACGCCCGCACATAGGTCTCCACGTGGGGCAAGGCGGGCACCGGGAGGCAACGAACGCCACGCTTCCTGATCATGGTGGGAAAGGGGCCCCAGCCGCTATAGATGGTAGCGGAGGCGGTGGGCTGGAGAAATGACGTAGCGGCAGGCGGGGGGGGGGGCTGCTGCCACCTGGGCATATGCTCTTGGGGCCGTGGGAGGGACACCTGCAGAGCTGGTGGAGGGAACAGCGGGGAGGGGCACCCCAGCTGGAGATGGGGCCGGGGCATTGGGGGCAGCCCCTGCCATGGAGGGCCTGGTCTTTTTAGTGGGGCCCTTCCCCTTCTTCTTCCCCTGGCCCTTCCCGCCGGCTGGGGGGACTCCCCCGAATCTGAGGGGGTGAGAGACGTGGCAGCAGTGGAGGTCACCCCGGTGCCCGTCGCTGCTGGTGCCCCAGCGGGGGCGATGGCAGATGGTTTGGTGGGGGAGGTGGAGGCTTGGGGGGGGTGACAGAGGGGCAGGTGGGGGAGGGGTAGCTGGGGCTGGTGGAGGAGCCCCACCCATCTCATCCCCCTCCATCATGAGCAGGGAGGGAAGGAGACACACCAGAAGGAGGAGGGGAAAGGGGAAACAGGTCGACCACTCCTCCCCGCTAGGCTGCAGGCAGGGGAGGAGGGCGCCAAAAGGGGTGGGCTGGACGGGGGCAATCAGGGGATGGGGTCAGTCACGGACAAGGTGGAATTCCGGCTCCTCTTGGTGCACTACGGTAGGGGGGGATACAACAACATTCGGGGTGCAGTGAACGGGGTTGAAACTAAAATGGGGAGTTGCACAAGCACATGGGAGGGGGCATAGGCACACGAAGCGAGGGGCTAAGCCGTCTGGAGGTAGAACAGGGAAACCAAGGGGCTAACTTCAGAGGCTGGGGTGGGGCAAACAAACAAAGGCTGCAGAAGGAAATGGTCGGGGCAGGAAAACAAACTAAAGCTAGTAAGGGGGGCTGGGGCAAAAGAGGGGGCAAAGCAAGTGGCAAATGGGGCAGGTAGTAAAGGGCAAAGCTGGGGGGTAGGCAGTCCGGGGGGGGCACATGTGCCCATGTGCACTTGCACAAGTCTTTTTTAGCTTGCTGCTGCTTCTGGCCCAAAGGGTAGAAATAGGGCGTGGCAAGCCAAGCAAGCAGCTGAGTCCAGAGGCAGGAGCTGAGGCAGATGGTATACAGCCAGTGGGGGTGGTGGAGGGGGCAGCGGTGGTGGTAGTAGTGGTGGGGGTTGGGGGGGACACACAGATGGATTGGGGGGCAGCTCCACGCCACACCTCCTGTGTCCCTACAACACAGTCAAGACCCCCACCACAAGAGCACAGTTTGAAATTACTCAGTCTTAGGTCCCCCTCCACGGTGGTCTGCAAAGTCTCTAGGTGCTGCCCCACTGGTAGATGATCCTCTTCTTCTCCTTGGGCTTCAGCAGCTCTACAGCAGCAGCAGCAGCTCCAGGAACTCCAGGTGGTGGTCCAGGCAGGCAGAAAGGACCCCTCTCAGGTGGTGGTGGTGGTGGTGGTGGTATCCACAACAGCAGTGGCTGGGGTTCCTCACTCCTCCTCTCTGGGGAGTGGGCTAGCAGCCCCCTCCCCACCCCAGGGCTGCAGTTGGAGCAGTAGCAGCACCCAAGAGTGGGGGGTCCAGCAAGCAGGTAGCAGAGAACGGGGGTTGTCTGGCCCAGCCAGGGGAGCAGCTGGAGCAGCAGGGAGAGCTTAGGGCCTAGCAGCAGCAGGAGGAGCGGCTTCCCACCTCCCTCCAAGCTAGAACGCTATGGGAGAGCAGTGAGAGAGAGAGATTCACTCCAGGCTAAACAAATCCCTGGTACCAGGTTAAGTGAAATGGAAGTTGCTCTAGGTCAATTAAGACAACTGGGGCCAATTAAGAACTTTCCAGAAGGCAGGAGAATGCTAGGTTGATTGGGACACCTGAAGCCAATCAGGGGCTGCCTGAAACTAGTTAAAAGCCTCCCAGTTAGTCAGGTGGGTGTGCATGTCAGGAGCTGTGGGAAGAAGTTGCGCTATTGGAGAGACTGAGTAGTACACACCATATCAGGCACAAGGAAGGAGGCCCTGAGGTAAGGGTAAAATGGAGCTTGAAGAAGTGAGGGCTGCTGTGGGGGAAGTAGCCTGGGGAATTGTACATATCATGTTTCTAAAAGGTCAGCTACCATAGCTGATACTATTAGGGTCCCTGGGCTGGAGCCCGGAGTGCAGGGTGGGCCTGGGTTCCCCCCAACCTTTGCCCCCTGATTAATCACTGAGACTGGGAGACAACAGACTGTGCAAGGAAGGATAACTTCTCCTCACCTCCCTTGCTGGCTTATGATGAAAATGGCTCAGTAGACTGTGACCCTTGTTCTTAGAGAGAGGAGGGTTATGTGGAGGGTCACAGTGAGCCTCTGAGGCTAGCGAAATCCGCCAGGAAACGTGGGACCCACCGAGGCAAGGACAGAGCTTTGTCACACTATCTTCCTGTCAGCAAGTACAGCGACAGATTTAGGCAATAGGTTACATACCACATCTAGTAGTTCTGCAATTTCATATTTGAGTTCCTTCAAATTCCTTAAATCTAGATTTATAAATTATCAGTGATGGAGCATCCACCATGACCCTTGGTTAATTACTCATCTTCTTTCCAGTCTGAATTTGTCCGTCTTCAATTTCCAGCTACTAGATCATGTTGTACCTTTTTTGGCTCGACTGAAGAACCTATTATTAAATGTTTGTTCCCTAAATAGGTATTTATCAGTAAGTAATACTTACAGGGGTAATGAGGTCACCCCTTAACCTTCTCTTTGTTAAGCTAAATAGATTGAGCTCTGAGTCTATCACAATAAGGTATGTTTTCTAATCCTTTAGTCATTCTTGTGGCTTTTCTCTGAACCTTCTCCAATTCATCAGCATCTTCTTGAATTGTGGACAGCAGAACTGGACATAGTATTCCAGCAGCAATTGAACCAGTGCCAAATACAGAGCTAAAGTAACCTCTCTACTCCTACTAGACACTCCCCTGTTTATGCATCCAAAGGATTGCATTTGCCCTTTTGGCCACACCATCCCACTAATCAGTGTCAAATATTGGTCAGCTTATTATCCACCACAAACCTTAAATCTTTTTCAGAGTCACTGCTTCCCAGGATAGAGCCCCCCATCCTGTATGATCTACATGCATCCATTTAGATGCATTAAAAAACACATTGTTTGCTTGCGCCCCACTTACCAGACAGGTCTTAGTAATAGCCTCTTATAACATCTTAAACAAATCTTCTATGAATGTTTACCATCCTGCAGAAAATTATCTGAACAATATTTTTGTTGTTTAACCAGGCTATGGCTATTTATTGTGCATTTTAATATTTTAGACATATCTACCGAAGCCAGAAACTCAAGTTGAGACACTTTAATTTTTAAAGTTTCTGATTTTGCTTGACACATTTTAACCTAGTAACGTAGTTTTTACTAGTATAGAGCAAGATGGCATCAGTATCCCAAGAGACCACAATCCACCTGGTTAAATGGTGGCCCAGATAGTTCAGGACACATAACAGGTTAACTCAGACTCTTTGAACTAATATATGAAAAGCATATCTAAAGCTGATTCATAGATACTAAGGTCAGAAGGGACCATTCTGATCATCTAGTCCGACCTCCTGCACAGCGCAGGCCACAGAATCTCACCCACCCACTCCTATGAAAAACCTCACCCATGTCGGAGCTATTGAAGTCCTTAAATCATGGTTCAAAGACTTCAAGGAGCAGAGAAGCCTCCCTCAAGTCAACTATGCCCCATGCTACAGAGGAAGGCGAAAAACCTCCAGGGCCTCTCCAATCTGCCCTGGAGGAAAATTCCTTCCCGACCCCAAATATGGCAATCAGCTAAACCCTGAGCATATGGGCAAAATTCACCAGCCAGATACTACAGAAAATTCTTTCCTGGGTAACTCAGATCCCATCCATCTAATATCCCATCTCAAGGGATTAGGCCTATTTACCCTGAATATTTAAAGATCAATTACTTACCAAAATCACATTATCCCATCATACCATCTCCTCCATAAACTTATCAAGTAGAATCTTAAAACCAGATAGATCTTTTGCCCCCACTGCTTCCCTTGGAAGGCTATTCCAAAACGTCACTCCTCTGATGGTTAAAAACCTTCGTCTGATTTCAAGTCTAAACTTCCTGGTGGCCAGTTTATACCCATTTGTTCTTGTGTCCACATTGGTGCTGAGCTTAAATAATTCCTCTCCCACTCCTGTATTTATCCCTCTCATATATTTATAGAGAGCAATCATATCTCCCCTCTACCTTCTTTTAGTTAGGCTAAACAAGCCAAGCTCCTTAAGTCTCCTTTCATAAGACAAGTTTTTCATTCCTCGGATCATCCTAGTAGCCCTTTTCTGTACCTGCTCCAGTTTGAATTCATCCTTTTTAAACATGGGAGACCAGAACTGCACACAGTATTCCAGGTGAGGTCTCACCAGTGCCTTGTATAACGGTACTAAAACCTCCTTATCCCTACTGGAAATGCCTCTCCTGATGCATCCCAAAACCGCATTAGCTTTTTTCACAACCATATCACATTGGCAGCTCATAGTCATCCTACGATCAACCAATACTCCAAGGTCCTTCTCCTGTTCCGTTACTTCTAATTGATGCGTCCCCAGCTTATAACTAAACTTCTTGTTATTAATCCCTAAATGCATAACCTTACACTTCTCACTATTAAATTTCATCCTATTACTATTACTCCTGTTTACAAGGTCATCCAGATCCTCCTGTATAATATCCCGATCCTTCTCCGAATTGGCAATACCTCCCAGCTTTGTATCATCTGCAAACTTTATTAGCACACTCCCACTCTTTGTGCCAAGGTCAGTAATAAAAAGATTAAATAAAATTGGTCCCAAAACCGATCGCTGAGGAACTCCACTGGTAACCTCCCTCCAACCTGACAGTTCACCTTTCAGTAGGACCCGTTGCAGTCTCCCCTTTAACCAATTCCTTATCCACCTTTTGATGTTCATATTGATCCCCATCTTCTCCAATTTAACTAATAATTCCCCATGTGGCACGGTATCAAATGCCTTACTGAAATCTAGGTAAATTAGATCCACTGCATTTCCTTTATCTAAAAAATCTGTTACTTTTTCAAAAAAGGAGATTAGGTTGGTTTGGCACGATCTTTCTTTTGTAAAACCTTGTTGTATTTTGTCCCATTTACCATTGACTTCAATGTCCTTAACTAATTTCTCCTTCAAAATTTTTTCCAGGACCTTGCATACTACAGATGTCAAACTAACTGGCCTCTAGTTACCCAGATCACTTTTTTTCCCTTTCTTAAAAATAGGAACTATATTAGCAATTCTCCAATCATTCGGTATTACTCCTGAGTTTACAGATTCATTAAATTCTTGCTAATGGGCTTGCAATTTCAGGTGCCAATTCCTTTAATATTCTTGGATGAAGATTATCTGGGCCCCCCGATTTAGTCCCATTAAGCTGTTTCAGTTTTGCTTCTACCTCAGATGTGGTAATATCTACCTCTGTCCTCATTCCCATTTGTCATGCTACCATTATCCCCAAGATCCTCTTTAGCCTTATTAAAGACTGAGGCAAAGTATTTGTTTAGATATTGGGCCATGCCTAGATTATCTTTAACCTCCACTCCATCCTCAGTGTTTAGTGGCCCCACTTCTTCTTTCTTAGTTTTCTTCTTATTATATGGCTATAGAACCTTTTACTATTGGTTTTAATTCCCTTTGCAAGGTCCAACTCTACTCAACTTTTAGCCTGTCTCACTTTATCCCTACATGTTCTGACCTCAATTAGGTAGCTTTCCTTGCTGATCCCTCCCATCTTCCACTCCCTGTATGCTTTCTGCTTCTTCTTAATCACCTCTCTAAGATGCTTGCTCATCCAGCTTGGTCTACAACTCCTTCCTATGAATTTTTTCCCCTTTCTTGGGATACAGGCTTCTGATAGCTTCTGCAGTTTTGATTTAAAGTAATCCCAGGCCTCCTCTACCTTTAGATCCATAAGTTCTTCAGTCCAATCCACTTCCCTAACTAATTTCCTTAATTTTGAAAGTCAGCCCTTTTGAAATCAAAAACCCTAGTTGCAGATTTATTTTTGTTAATCCTTCCATTTAGTTTGAACTGAATTAGCTCATGATCACTTCAGCCAAGATTGTCCCCTACAACCATTTCTTCTATGAGGTCCTCGCTACTCACCAAAATTAAATCTAAAATGGCATCCCCTCTAGTCGGTTCAGCAACTACTTGATGAAGGAATCCATCAGCTATTGCATCTAGGAAAATCTGAGCCCTATTATTACTAGCACTGGTCCTCCAGTCTATATCTGGGAAGTTAAAGTCTCCCATGATCACGCAGTTTCCATTAGTATTTACTTTATTAAAGACATTAAAAAGGGCTCTATCCATATCCAAATTAGATCCCGGAGGTCTATAGCACACCCCAAGCACTATCGTAGGAGAGGCTTTACTAGTTTTCTTCCCCCATGTAATTTTTGCCCACATGGACTCTGTCTTATCCATTGCATTGCTTCTTATTTCTTTACATTCTACCTCATCATTGATATACAATGCTACTCCACCCCCTTTACCTTTGTTTCTGTCTTTCCTAAACAGCACATACCCTTCAATACCTGTAGTCCAGTCATGACTACTATTCCACCATGTTTCTGTTATCCCTAAAATATCTGGTTTCACTTCCTGCACCAATAGCGCTAGTTCCTCCATTTTGTTACCTAGGCTCCTCGCATTGGTGTACAAACATCTTAATTTTTGCTGTTTGGCCTCGCTCACATTTTGTACCCTATTAGGCACAGTCATTCTACAGCCAGTATAACCTATTAGACTAGTATCCACACCGCCCTCACTCCTTATATACATTCTCCTACCCACGGCTGTATCCTTTCTTTCTTCACCTTCTTCCCTCTCAATGCTAAAATCTGGCGTGGAGATTTCCTGGACATCTCCCATCCATCTCCCCCTAATTCCTAGTTTAAAGCTCTCTATCAGTTGTGCCAGCCTCGATCCTAGAAGTCTATTTCCTTCCCTACTCAGATGAAGTCCATCCCGAGAGAACTGTCCTCTGTCCGTGAGTGCCTCCCAGTGGCCATACATCCCAAAGCTCTCCTTATAGCACCACTGCCTAAGCCATCTGTTGACAGTCATAATCTTGTCACACCTTGTTGCCCTTCTCTAGGAACAGGAAGGATCCTGCTAAAGATCATCTGAGTACATTACAATAAATGCCTGGCAGAATTTGTATAGCGAGCTAGCATTTGATAAATTCTATTTTATGCACTGCGCTACACAGTTGGCTGAAGTGTTACGTCAGTGCATTAGTAAAGATGCAGAATACATTATCCACTGTAAAATTCTTTGAGATCCACCATAGGCCTCTTATTTCTTAACAAAGATGCAATTTCCCCTACATGACATCTTAATTTCTCCAAACTGCTATTTAAAAACAAAAAAAACCAAGGATGACTTCTGTCATTTCATTATAAAAACTGAGATCACAGGGTTACCCAAGAAGCTACTTGGAGGATCTTTGTCAGAGTTGAGACCTTTTCTTCACAATGGATTGTGAAAAGTGGGAGTGATTCATTCTGCAAAATATAAGTATATGGCTATATTACTTGACAACCTTACTTCACAACTTTCCTATACAGTACTTGTTGTGGGTGGTGACTGAATGGGGTGGGGGGAACCAGACTTCTAGCTACTTCACAGCCTGTTGAAACCACAGGATGATACTAGAGGCATATTGTAATTGAAATGCTGACCCCAACTGGCATCAGATTTTAAATGCTAATTCAAGGTACTGTTAGGAACCCCCTTCTGGAGTAGTAATTCCTTGTGCATGAAATCAGCTCACTGCATCTGTGAATCTGAAAGGCTTATTTCAGACTTTACACAGGAACCTTCATGATCGATATTGTAGAATATAAATGGGAGCCAGCTGAGGTGCCTGAGAATATACTGACCCAACCATTCCACAAATAGCTCCTTAAAGGCATACCCAAGGAACACTGATCCAACACTTGAAAGAAAGACTGAATCAGACTGAACATGCCACTGTAGAACTGTAGTGTAGATGCTTTTAGATGCTTTTTCCATCAATTTAGTTAATCCACCTTTCCGAGAGGTGGTGGTTAGGATGAGAAAAAAAATTCTTCCATCAACCTAGCTGTGTTTACACCAGGGATTAGGTCAACCTACCTACTGTGCTCAGGGTGTGACATTTTTCATAGCCCTGAGCAACATAGCTAGGTTGATCTAATTTTTAAAATGTAGACCAGGCCCTCATATTTCCCAGTTTGTTTTTGTTGTGCCACAAGCACTTTTTATTTTTTTTATTTTTGGAGGGTGGGCAGGGGCTGAGGGTGTGTTGATTGATTTAAGTTTGTCTGAAGTATTCTGGAAGGAAGAAACACTTATGGAAGGGTATGAAGTGCATGGTATATGGCAGCGGTTCTCAACCAGAGATCCGGGGCCCCTGGGGGGCTGCGAGCAGGTTTCAAAGGGGTTCTCAAGCAGGGCCTGTGTTAGACTTGCTGCGGCCCCAGGGCAGAAAGCCAAAGCCCCATTGCATGGGACTGAAGCCTGGGGCCTTAAGTCCCGCCACCTGGGGCTGAAGCTGAAGCCTGAACAACGTAGTTTTGTGGGGTCCCTTGTGGCATGGGGCCCAAGGCAATTGCCCTGCTTGCTTCCCCCTAATGCCAGCCCTAGCTTTTATATGCAGAAAAGCAGTTGTGGCACAGGTGAGCTGTGGAGTTTTAATAGCATGTTGGAGTAGGCCTCAGAAAGAAAAAGGTCGAGAACCACTGTATATGGAGCTATAACTGTGTCACAGAGGTCAACAATTTTAATTAGAAATCACTGAACACTGGGAATCTCAATCCCAATTGGTTGACTAATAGTTCTTATCTCTTAGCGCTGAGGTATTAACATAGAAAGCTTCACCTCAGTGGCCCCACGGCAGAATCCACAATCTATAAGTCTCTTGGTAACCATAGCAGCTCCCTCCATCACTGCTTCTAAAAGCAGCATTCCTCTCCTGTTCTTTAACATGCCTCAGCCAGGCTACTTCTCTTCCCAGGCTTTGGGTCCAGCACTCAATTACCAACAATCCTTATTTGACTACTTCCTCCTCCTCCTCCCCAACCCCTATACCGTTAGGTCTAATCACTTACGTAAAATATAAAATTCAGGCTGAAGAAAAAAAACCATCCAAACCTCTATTTTCAGAGTGGGGTTTGATAGTACCTATCGTACCTTTTTTTTTTTTCCTTGCAGCAGCTTGCATTTTCAGTAATCGTGAGTATCCCCAATTAACTGGACTGCTCTAACCCACTTCTGGCCCCTTTCTTCACCCATCAGGAATTGACAGTTTCAGAAAGATCACTTCCAAGTGATGAGGCAACAAAAGAGCAGCCTCCTTCGCTCCATTCCCCATCATCTCAGTCTGCAGGAACGAAAATATTTCTGTTCTGTTTGATGCCATCTACCGCTCTGATCCTTCGTCTGCTCATTTGCCTAAACTGCATACACAAATACCCACAACCAGCATGTCTTCATTATTCACAACAACAGTGTTCTTTTAATAAAGTTTGAGCAGAAAAGAGACCAATTCAATAACAACTGGTTAGGACTATGAATGGTTCGCAGAAACAGTTGCAGAATGAAAAAACTGCTAGGAAATAGGATAAGCAGGCAGTAATATTTTTAAATTTCTTGATGGAAACATTTGTCAGATACCAGTAGATTTTGATGATTTTGGTATTGGAATACCACAGATGCACAGGGTACTTTACATCCTGTCCCAAAGACTTTCCATTCTAAATTGCCTTCATTCTTCGTCATTGCCTTATATTAATTCACTTCTGAAGATCTATATCTAGTAGCACACTCTGTGTTAGTAAGTATATGCCTCTGCTCTGAGAGATCATGAAGATACTAGGCCGGAAGGAAGGAAAGGAAGGAGGAAGGAAAGATCAGCCAGTCTGTATGAATTTCCAATTGCTAATCCTCAGCACAGAGCAGGAGAGGAAAGAGAATGCAGGAACAGTAAGGTGGGAAAGGAGAGTGAATTTTAAAAAGTGAAGCTATGGATGATAAATAATGAGGGGAAAGAATAGAAGAGAAGAAAGAGTAGGAAAAACATTCTAGTGGATCCTGGGAAGAGGTCATAAAGCATAAATGGTATAAAAAAATTCCAGTTTCTTTGTTACTACTGTTTAGTGGGTAATGCAATACTCAGTCTCAATGGCCTCTTTAAGTGCATTATAATACAGCACTAGGTTTAGACAGTAGTAGTTACATCAACTTTAGGACAAAGGAATGAACAGATCCACCAGCCCTCGCTCCTCTAGTAACTCCTTCAAGTCCCACAGTACTGAAAACAAGTATACAGAAACTTGTCTAGAGACTTACACTGTGCTTGCAAAAAGAAAAGGAGTACTTCTGGCACCTTAGAGACTAACAAATTTATTAGAGCATAAGCTTTCGTGAGCTACAGCTCACTGCATCCGATGAAGTGAGCTGCATCCGATGAAGTGAGCTGTAGCTCACGAAAGCTTATGCTCTAATAAATTTGTTAGTCTCTAAGGTGCCACAAGTACTCCTTTTCTTTTTGCGAATACAGACTAACACGGCTGCTACTCTGAAAACTGTGCTTGCAGGTAATTTTAATACAAACTGACGTTCTTTCCAAATTTGAACTCCATGTCTTTGATTTATGAAGTACAATGATGGTGATAGAGAAAAAGATTCCAAGTTGCCTTAATAACTGAGTAAATATTTGCAGACATCAAATATTGACTGAACAGAGACACTGGATTTATGAAAAGAAAAGGAGTACTTGTGGCACCTTAGACTAACAAATATATTTGAGCATAAGCTTTCGTGAGCTCATCGTTGCTCACAAAAGCTTATGCTCAAATATATTTGTTAGTCTCTAAGGTGCCACAAGTACTCCTTTTCTTTTTGCGGATACAGACTAAGATGGCTGCTACTCTGAAACTGGATTTATGGTTTATTACAACAGTCTGGAACCCATTAACTCGCTCTTTTTATCCTATGACAGCAGAAGTGTTAACGGGCCACTCTACCTTGAATGGTCCCTTACAATGTGCTCTAGCTACTTACACTAAACATCTGCTCCACCTTGCATTTTGCTGCTGGGCGTTCCTTTCCCAGACCTGAAGAAGAGCAGTGTCTCTCTCAAAAGCTTGTGTCTCACCAAGAGAAATTGGTCCAATGAAAGATATTACCTCACTTACCTTTTCTCTCTCAATATTTGCCGTTAACTAGCCTCCGTATTTTCAATATTCAAGATATTTCCTACATTAGGCATATGCAAGTACAAGGAGTTACAGTATCTCGCTTAAAGCTTTTCCAGTATCCGTGCATATACTGAATCTATTAAGACACAAACTTTGGCTAAAATGCACAAGAATTTGCTGGCATTATATTTGCCACGTGAGGGCTCTCCTATTCTCCATCAATGCCAAAATAAGTGAGAGCAGTAAAACTGAATACAGCACCAAGGAATATCAAAATGCATTCTGCAGTGCACACCAAGATCTGCATTAGTGCATTTTTATAAGAAAGGCAACTTTACTGTGTATTTTGCTTTTTCAATTAATAACAGACTTCTACTGTATTTTTATTACAAGTTTTTGCAGTTATAGGGAGCCAATGAGACTGTTCTTTCTATGTAATGTCTATGCAAAACCAAAAAAGTTTCAATAATTAGGGCTGGGATATTGCCCTGACGTTACCAATTCACTTATCTGTACAGGATCAAACTTGAGCCAAGTTAGGGAGGGGTGAAAAACTTTTTTTAAAGTTACAACTTGGAAATGAGTTCTGTGGCACCTTATAGACTAACAGACATATTGGAGCGTAAGCTTTCGTGGGTGAATACCCACTTCGTCGGACGCATGTAGTGGAAATTTCCAGAGGCAGGCATAAATATGCAAGCAAGAATCAGGCTAGGGATAAAGAGGTTAGCTCTATCATGGAGGATGAGGCCATCTTCTAGAAGTTGAGGTGTGAACACCAAAGGAGAAGAAACTGCTTTTGTAGTTGGCTAGCCATTCAGTTTTTGTTTAATCCTGAGCTGATGGTGTCAAATTTCCAATACATGTATCCGACGAAGTGGGTATTCACCCATGAAAGCTTATGCTCCAATACTTCTGTTAGTCTATAAGGTGCTACAGGACTCTTTGCCGCTTTTACAGATCCAGACTAACACGGCTACCCCTCTGAAACTTGGAAATGTTTTATCTGTGAAACTCGAAGTATTATTCATTCAAAGTAAGGCCAAGAAGCTTAGTTGTTTTAAAAAAATCTATGTAGCATAGTAAACAAACTAAGGATTTTTATAATATGTATGTTCAAGAATACATATGGCAATCAGGCAGGAAAGGAGGATAAAATGTTCAGAAGTGCCTAAATGACTTAGAAGCCTAACTCTCATTGACTTTCAATGCTACTTAGCCATTTGAAAATTTAATGCATAATTCTTTACACAGGATCATTGACATTCCCTATCATTGACATTATCTTCACATTTCAAGAAAAGAAAACAAGAATGGCCATAACTCTTGTTCGTTTAAGTTCCCTCTAAGCTGCGCAGGGGCTCAGGGCTGCAGTGGGAAGAGGCGCCTCTCCCTGCCGGCCCAGCATGGACCTGCTCCGGACTTGCCACAGCAGGGGGAGAGGTGCCTCCCTCTCCCCCAGCCCTGAGCTGTTGTGGTGAGAGAGGGCTGGGGGAGTCCTCTCTCCCCACTGCTGCCCCGGGGCAGCCTGCACCCCAAACCACTCATCCCCAGCCCCACCTCAGAGCCTGCACCACCATTCAAAGCCCTCATCCCCCCACACTCTAACCCTCTGTCTCAGCCCTGAGCCCCCTCACACACTCCGAACTCCTTGGCCCAACCCCCACCATATCAACTTTGTTATATGCACTAATATGGAGGTGATGTGAATCATAGAATATTAGGGTTGGAAGAGACCTCAGGAAGTCATCTAGTCCGATCCCCTGCTCAAAACAGGGCTCTCACCAACACCAACTAAATCATCCCAGCCAGGGTTTTGTCAAGCCGGGCCTTAAAAACCTCCAAGGATGGAGATTCCACCACCTCCCTAGGTAACCTATTCCAGTGTTTCATCACCCTCCTAATGAAATAGTGTTTCCTAATATCCAACCTAGACCTCCCCCACTGCAACTTGAGACCACTGCTCCTTATTCTGTCATCTGCCACCGCTGAGAACAGCTTAGCTCCATATTGGTGCACATAACAAAATTCATTCCACACACGGACGTAAAAAGTTAGTAGAAACACTGAACAAGAGCAGTCATTTTCATGCACACTTTTCCCACCCCACCCCACCCCACTTTCTCTGCTGGCTCAATTCTAAATTAATCATAAAAATGCTTGATGTTTGCAATCTTATGCCTTGTTAATACAAAACAGTATACAATGATCCAGTTTCTTACTGTTAAGTTGTTCCCAGTATAGGCTGGCTGCAAGCAAATGCACATTTCCAGTTTGCCAGAACTGCTCTGCATCTCACTTGTGAAGGACAACAAGCTAGCAATCCTGGCATTCACAGCCAAAATTCCAGTTTTTGTTTAATGCCGCCCCCCCCCCCCCCGAAGTAGTAGTATTGAGACAAGAAAATCAGTTTAAAAATGCTTATTCTTCTCATCGGTAACTTAGGAAACTCGAGAGGAAGAGCTTTCTAAAGGAATCCTTTGTTCCTACAATGCACTTATTTCACAGCATCCTGAAATACCTCAGTCACCTGACATTCAACCTTAAAAACACTGTCATAGGTGGACACTGCATTAGTCCTTCCCACTTCCTGTCTTAAATGTTCACTTTGTTAAAGTTGTTAACTCAAGAGCAAATAATTGCTGCATTTCATTTCAGAGACAGCTGCACTTCAGTGGTGGATAAAGTGATGCCTTTGCGTAGCCACCTTTTAAATTTCTGGAGAGCACCGGGGTCCTTTGGAATTAAAAGTGCTGTATCAATGTAAAGTTCATAATTATTAAAATAATTGTATCTAATACACTTGAGCTGGCATAAAATACAATAGAGAGATATCCAAGAGTAATTTGTTAGTCTCTAAGGTGCCACAAGTACTCCTTTTCTTTTTGCGAATACAGACTAACACGGCTGCTACTCTGAAACCAAGAGTTAGTGTGATAGATGCCAATTTTCAATATTCTGATAAGATTTAGACATTGTATAACAACCAATTTAAAGTGCTCTCTATTCTTGCAATACACAGAATACACAGTAGCAGATTCTCAGTTATGACTGGCATTATGTCAGAGATAAATGGTAAAAAAGAATACAGTTTTGGAATGGGATCACTACATTTATAAAGATTGAGATATCTCATAGGCTGAGAGAGCTATATTTTTGTTGTTGCTATACAGTAGTTACTGATATTCAAAAAATCCCAACTGTTTTTCCCTGAATGCTTGCCTGTTCAGTTCTCAAGCATTTCAGTCTTCTGGAAAAAATGGGATTTTTCAGCACTTAAACATGATAAAATCTTAATTGTTAGGAGGATGCTTTTCTTAAGCTTTATTTACATCTTGTGTTCAAAAAGCCTCTCTGGCAGAACCACCCTGAACACACCACCTTAATGCTGCTCCAGATGATGATGCAAAGACAAAGCCTGGAAAATTAATAGAGAGCAAACCAGGTGGCTGCTTTGCAGAATGCCTTTTTCAAGCCATCCCTATTGGTTTAAGGATTGATCTAATGGATTGGTCCTATTTCCCCCAGCAGGGACAGGGGAGCTCAGATGTTACACAGGCTTACTGGACACAAGAACAGATCCAACAGGGTATAATGAAGTAGGAAGCTTTTTTTTCATTTGCAGAGACTCTCAAACAGAATGGAGAGAGAGGACTTCTACCCAAATATGGATGCAAGGAGTGATTCAAGACTAATTCCTGCCCAATGGTACCAACTACTGTCTTGCATAATAACAGAAAACTGGGAAGCTCACAGAAGCTAAGCAAGGAGGAAACAAGACAGTGGGCACAAAAATGTCTCTGCAGATTGGCTATCACTTGCCTTAACAGCAGGTGAGAAGAAAATACCACAGTCTGCATTACTGACAGACATAAGATGGAGTAAAGATTTCACTGTTCACTCTTCTCACCTCCATTTTAAAATGCCTTTGCAGTTGTTGGCTTTTTGGAAAAACTACATATAGTCTGTGGATGCACTAAACCCCAACAGTGCAATTAAAATACATAGATGAATGTAATTAATACCCAACTTACATTTTTTTAAAAACGCATTATATCCTTGAATTGATTCATGACTCAAACTCTAGTCACCCATGTTTGCAGCACGAGAAACAGGATCATAGATATTTAGAAGGAGATTAACATGGGAAGATAATAGCCTTTAGAATGTTAAGTGAGGGACCCCGAGACCTCTAGATGAACAGACTTCAAGTTGAACTCAAGGTTTCTGAGGCACAACCTATACTTTAAATGGAAATCATTTTTCTCCACACAGACTTGAAGTGAAATACGCTATTTTTAAAAATGGTTGCAGAAAGACAGGCTGGAAAATGTTAAGTGGGGCCTAAATATTTTAGGCACAATTCCTTCATGCGGTTGCCAATGGTTGAGCATTTAAAATTTAAAGTTTTCAAAACTTATTCAAGATCTAGGAGGTACAATATGCTCCCTAAACGAAGGCAGCTTTGTTTTTAAGTGATGTTACCAAAACTAAAACAATTCATTCTCCAATTTACCAACATTATATGCAAAATTGAAAAACACTGTCTTAAGTTCGGTTGTTGACATGCTCTTTGGCTAAGAAATTCCTATTATGGACATATAGTATAATGTTAAGGAGAGCATTGCTTCGTGTGACAAATTCAACTTGTGATTAAAATGACTATTATTCAGCATATGACCAGTGCACTCATTTTTGTATAAGCTATGCAGAGCCCTCCCATTTCTCCTCTCGGTTTGTGCAAGACCAAAAGAATTGATAAGCAACATTTTAATTGTCACCTAAGGTTGCCAACTTTCTTATAGCACATCCTAGCCCCGCCCCTTCCCTAAGTTCCTGCCCCCTTCCCTGAGGCCCCACCACCCACACTCCCCTTCCCTTGGTGGCTCGCTCTCCCCCAGGATGAGGCTTTGGGGAGCAGGAGGGGGCTCCAGGCTGGGGCTGAGGGATTCGGAGTGTGGGATGGGGCTCTGGGCTAGGACGTGGGCTTACCTCGTGTGGCTCCCAGACAGTGGCGCAGCCAGGGTGGTGGGCATCCTACCTGTCCTGTCACCGTGTTGTGCGTGCACCGGAAGTGTCCAGCAGGTCCAGCACTAGTAGGCGGAGAGGTGGAGGAGACACCCCTCCCCCCCCCGCCTAGGAGCCAGACCTGCTGGCCACTTCCGGGGTGCAGCACAGTGCCACAGGAAAGGTAGGGACTAGCCTGCCTTCGCGTCCCAGCACCGCCGACCGGACATTTAACGGTCCGGTTGGCGGTACTGACCGGAACCACCAGGGTCCCTTTTCAACGGGGTGTTCCAGTCAAAAACTGGATACCCTAGTGTCACCCAAAAACTGTGTTAATATGCAGTAGCCTTTTAACCTGAAGGCTTGGTAGAAATTCTCTTACTCTAGTGCACAGTGATACCATATCATTGAGAGAATTGTAATACCAGGCAATATCCTAGAAAAAGAATCAGTGCAGTTATCTTGCAGAGTGAGAGAAATGTGGATGGGAGAGGGCCTTTAAGACAATTATAGTGTGTACGTAATTATGTAGGCTGTTCTCTTATGTAGAATATTTTCACATTATTCCTGGATCACTGGCATCCCTCCAAGAATTATGTTTTTAATGCTGCATTTGGCTGTGGTTCTTCTTCTCAAATCACTGCTCAAGTTAAACTCTTGCTTTCCTTAGATTTGATGCAATGGAGACAGAGCAGAATTTCAATTTGTGCAAGGAGTGAGACAGGAGAACCCTGAAGCACAGCATGAAAAACAGGTTTATGGGAAAAATGTTACTAGGCTGTGGTAGAAACAAGTCTCCTCAATACTTCAAAATACATACAACTTTTAGGAAATCCCTTGTCACTTTTCCAAATTCTCTAATATCTATCCTAAGAAAGGATAGTCATACTATCCTATGACTACTCTATGTTCTTCGCTCAAATTATACACTGGTGTAATTCCACTTGAACTGCTGGAGTTGAATCAGGGATGATTTTGGCTGAGTGATGTCTTACTGAAAACAATGAAATGCTACAGAAAGCAAGGACCTTACTTTCGTACACAAGCTTTGCATATGTAGGGCTAAGTAGCAACTCGTGTATTACAAAAATACATCTGATAAAAATCAACTGAAATCACAAGAAGCAGACTTAGGCCAATCTTGAGCACTTTTGCCTCTGCCACCTCCTCCACCCTCCCACTTCTTGCTATCTATCTTGATACAGAAGCCTATGAGAACCAATTTTTTATTTTTGTGCAGCTGAAATTTAAAAGCAATTCATTTCAGAACAGCATGTCTGAGCCTGCTCACAATTAAGTTAACAGTAGCATTCCCAATAGATGAACCAGACTTTTCATAATATAAAGCAAGCATTAAACTATAACAAGCCAGAAAACAAATTACTTATGCTTATTCTCCCCCAATGTGTGTTATTCAGAAAAAAAAAAGCATCCCAAACCTCTTCAGTTCACCTTATTTACACACAACTGTGTGCTGTGTACATTCAGACTGGCAAAAAAGAATGCAAGCCTGAAAAAAACCAATACGGGGGGGAAAAAACAGAACAATGATGTGGTAAGAAGAAGAATGTGGTAGAGCTTGTATGAATAAGGAACAGATGCCAAAAGATAGAATGGTCATGAAAAGAAGATATGCAAGATTAAAGCTGCATTTCTTTTGTAGAGGGATGGTTAACATTAATTGCCACGTACCCCTAGGAACACAGAAGGGGGGATACTCGCCACCTAGGGCTGAGAGCTGCAGAGGTACCCCACTGCCCACAGTGGCTTGGAGCTCCGGGGGCTGCCTTAGGCAGCAGGGGTACCCCACAGCTCCCTTCCCCCACAGGCGGCAAGGGACCCTGCAGCTCCCAATCACCACTCTGAAGTCACAGAGGTCGCTGGAAGTCACAGAATCCGTGACTTCCACAACCTCCATGACTAAATTGTAGCCTTACTGATGACATTGTCCTGCTTAGTCCAAATGGAAAGAAAGACCATGCTTTTGGCAGATATAACAAAACAAGTTGGTTTGTTCATCAAGGAGAAGACAAAATACATGGCTATCAATATCCCAAAAGTAACCATTAGAGTGGCTGAAGAAACATGAGAAGAAGAAGTCAGTCATTTTACCTATCTAGGGAGTGAGATGTGCAATGATAGTGACACGATGCTAGATGTCAAGCAACGAATATAAAAAGCAACAAACAACTTTCATATACTGGAGCAAAATCATGGAAATCTACAACAGAGATTGATCAGGAGATCAACTCATTCCAAAGTAAATGCCTGTGGAAAATCTTCTAGAGTCTATTGGAAAGAGTTTCTTGATACATCAGAAATTCTTTTAAATAGAGCAAACCAATCTAAAGCATCAGATATGTAAGATGACAACAATGGACATATTTAGGCCATGCTTTAAGGATGCCCCCAACATCATTTCCAGAGCAAGTGACAATGTGGACACTACCTGGAAAGAGAAAAGACGGTGACTTATAGAAACATTAAGCAGAACGGAGAAAAAAGCCAAATCCATCAACATGACACTCAGAAGCTGGACATACCAGCACAAGACCAAAATAAATGGCAGAAACTGAGTGTGGTGAAGGATAAAGAGAGAAGGTTTACTGAGGGCTTTTCAGGTACAGAAGTTTGAGCCCAGCATACTTCCCCTTCTTAGTTCCTCTGTAGTAATGTCAGTTTCACAGGAATACAAGTTTCTTTATCTTGTATCCATCTGTCATAGGATCACAATCTTGGAGCACCGTCTACTTCCCTTTCTCATGGCTTCTAAAGCATACTTCAGCATGGTCTCAGGCTTATAACTCCCATGTCATGGAGGAATTAATATTTAAATTGAAATCACAAAATAAAGTCCAAAATGTTCAGGCTCCGCTGCCTTGTGTGACTGCAGGGTCTTCATCAGTCTCAGTTGTCCTTTAGACTAGCAGGCTCTCAGGCTCACTGCCAGAGTCCCCTCCTAAAGTTCAAAAGATCAAACAAAGCAATAAGGTGAACTGTCCACTTGCCCTGGGCTTAATAAAAAAGTTTCTCATCCTCCTGGGTCTCTCCCACGTTCCTAACCCTTTGGGCTTTCCTCTTGCTCCAGAGCCTCATCCTCCCACGACCCAGGCCTCCTGGCTTCTAGCCTATTTCCCTATTCCCAGCGAGGGCCTGCAGAACTTTCTGCTCTCTGCAGCTTCTCTCTCAGGCAGTGAAACCACACGTCTGCTCCCTGCAATCTTTCCTGACTAACTTTCAAGCCTGACTCACTCAGTCTCCCCCTGTCTAGGGCCCAGATGCCTTCCCTTAAACCCAGCTGGGGGTCAGCAGACCAGTCACAGGTGCACTGGCCTCTCCCTCTTAAGGGCCAAAGACACACTGTGACTCCATCTATCTTAGGGTACATCTACACTTACAGTGCATGTAAAGTACAGAAACTGTATGCCCAGCTAACACAGGTATAAACAGCAGTGTAGATCAGGGGAGGGCAAACTTTTTGGCCCAAGGGCCACACCTGGGTGGGGAAATTGTATGCAGGGCCAGGGCACGGGTGTGGGAGGGAGTGCGGTGTGCAGGAAGTGGATCAGGGCAAGGGACTGGGGCAGAGAAGGGGTGCGAGGGGGCTCAGGGAAGGGGTTTGGGGTGCAGGAGGGGTGGGGACTGCAGGAGAGGTGCAGGGTGTGACGGGGGCTTGGGGCAGGGAATTGGGGTGCAGGAGGGGTGTGGCAGGGGTTGGGGTGCAGGAGGGGTGCTGGATGCGATGGGGGCTCAGGGCAGGGGGGGTGCAGAGTGCAGAAGTGGTTCGGGCTCCGGCCAGGTGCCGCTGACCTAAAGCGGCTCCGGGGTGGCAGTGGCACGCACCAGGGCCAGGGCAGGCTCCCTGCATGCCTGCCCTGTCCCCATGCTGTGCCGCTCTGGCAAGCATCCAGCATCACACCCCTATGCAGCCCAGGGGGGGGGGGGCGCACAGGGCTCCTAGCACTGCCCTTACCACGCCTCCAGGTACCTCCCCCAAAGCTTCCATTGGCCGCGGTTCCCCATTCCTGGCCAATGGGAATTGCGGGGGGCGGTATCTGGAGGCACAGAGCCCTCTTCCCCTCCTCCCCCAAGGACATGGTGCCAGCCACTTCTGAGAGCGGTGCGGGCCCGCGGTGCCATGGGGGCAATCCTGTGGGCTGGATCCAAAGCCCTGAGGGGCTGGATCTGGCCTGCAGGCCATAGTTTGCCCACCTCTAGTGTCGACAGTGAGGCACACCGTAGGCAAATACACCTGAACCCTCAACCCCACCTACACGGGCTCTCTATATGCCCAAGCCATCTTTAGCGATATAGTGTCTCGCTGCCTCTGACTGCTATTGTTAGGCAGTTCCTTCAGTGCAAGGTTCCAGCAGTGGAGACCTTCTGGACCTCACTGTGGCAAGCAGATACACACCAAAGGGACAAGCAAGGACCCAGCCTGTCTTTCACTGTACTGTGTAGCTAAACATGTAGCGTCTGTACCCTGAATGATGCTTTAAGCATAGACATAGCGTTTGAGTTTCACACTGCTGCCCAGCACAGGACAGGCCTTCTGCACAAAAACAGCAGTAACAGGGAAGTCCCTAGTCCCTCTTTTTTTTTTTTTTTTTTTTTTTTAAAGATTGGATTTGTTTCAGGGTTTTTATAGGTTAGTTAGTGTTTGGGGAGGAAAAGAAGGGATGTTATTTTCATGGCTGAAAAGCCTTTTTGAAGGGGGAGATTTTGCAGTATCTCCTTAAAACAGACTCTAGATTCAAATGATCTTCTCTGATAGTTTGTTCCATAGCCAGATCGCCTTGACCACAAATTCTTTGCCTCCAACAATTCAACCTGGAGATTTATAATTTGCTTTGTTCAAGAAGAGAACAGCTATCTCTGGGGTTCATATATTGATATTCAGTCTTTAATGTAGCTGGGGCTCGATCCATTAATCGCTTTGAAAATTAGGACAGAAGCCTTAAACTAGCATCGGAAGCTGATTGGTAGCCAGTGGAAGGACTTGAGCAAACATAAGCTGTGCTCATGATAGTTTAAAACAGAGGAAGAGGAAGATAGCCACATCTTATAACAGCTGGTGTCTTGTTTTCACATTCTGCTTCAGATAAAATGAGATACAATAATCCATCCTGGAGGTGACAAATGTGGCTAATCTTTGTCCCAGAGAGAGGGATGAAGTTTCCTAAAAAGTTGGAAGTGAAAGAAGGGATTTTTGGAAACTGATGCTACCTGATCACTCAAGCTTAGCGAGAAGTCAGGCAGGACCCTGAAGCTTTGCACATTGACAAATGAGTTGCAGGTTGTATGCCTTCCAAAGATGGAAACAGCGTCTCAGCTAGCTCTTCAAAGCATCACCTTGGTCTTCTATGGGTTTAGCTTAAGCCAGCTGCTCTCCATCCAAGAACTGATTTCTTGTAGGCATTCTGACACCTTTGTAGTGATGGTGGTTGCATCAGCGAGAATGATTTTATATCTATATTATATAAAAATAACAGTGTCATCAACATATTATTGGCAGCTGAACTCATGGCTTTTCCCCAGTGGTTTCCCATATAAACAATAGATTCTTGTGGGATGCCACAAGCGAGGGCCTTTGGAGAGGAGGAGGAGGAGTGGCCCATCACCACTCCCTGAGTTCTGCTGTTGAGGAATGAGTGGAGTCACTTGTGCTGGACTACCTACTCCTGCTGTGTCATGTAAGGTCTGTCAGTCATACTCTGCAGTATATAGTGAGAAAACCTGCAAAGGTCTAGAAGCATGACCATGAAGTTCTTACCTGTTTCCATGGCCATAACACATTGGTCTTTTAGGACCATTAGAGATATCTCTGTGAGATAGTCGGACCCCGGATTATGAAGCACCCTGGATGCTGGCTGTTGTGTTGGAGCTTGGTGTACTTTCTCAATTATGTTGCCCAGAAATGGTATGTTGCAGATAAGACAGAAGTTGGAGAGGGCTTCAGGGTCAACTGTTTTTTTCAGGACTGAAAGGACTTTAGCATTTTTTAAGACGTTTGCTTCTCTGAAGGAGGCACTAACTGTTTATATTAGTAATGGACATAGTACTTAGCTGGCTTTCACCAGCCAGGAGCTGATGGATTCTTTTACTGTTCTCTAATACAATACCCTTTGCCTAAAATCATTAGTCTCTAGTCTTTTACTCACTACAAAATGTCTCCTTTCAATACAATGTCATGCAAGCAATCAGGAAATCTTTACACTTACATCACACATTAACACCCTAAACAATTGAGGATGTTTAACTCTTGTGTTAGCTCAGTGGTTTGAGCATTGGCCTGCTAAACCCAGGGTTGTGAGTTCAATCCTTGAGAGGTTTCAGAATAGCAGCTGTGTTAGTCTGTATTTGCAAAAAAGAAAAGGAGTACTTGTGGCACCTTAGAGACTAACAAATTTATTTGAGCATAAGCTTTCGTGAGCTACAGCTCACTTCATTGGATGCATTCGGTGGAAAATACAGAGGGGAGATTTATATATACACACACAGAGAACATGAAACAATGGGTTTTATCATACACACTGTAAGGAGAGTGATCACTTATAGATTCATAGATACTAAAGTCAGAAGGGACCATTCTGATCATCTAGTCTGACCTCCTGCACAGCGCAGGCCACAGAATCTCACCCACCCACTCCTACAAAAACCTCACCTATGTCTGAGCTATTGAAGTCCTTAAATCATGGTTTAAAGACTTCAAGGAGCAGAGAAGCCTCCCTCCAGTCACCCATGCCCCATGCTACAGAGGAAGGCGAAAAACCTCCAGGGCCTCTCCAATCTGCCCTGGAGGAAAATTCCTTCCCGACCCCAAATATGGCGATCAGCTAAACCCTGAGCATATGGGCAAGATTCACCAGCCAGATACCCAGGAAAGAATTTTCTGTAGTAACTCAGATCCCATCCATCTAATATCCCATCTCAGGGGATTAGGCCTATTTACCCTGAATATTTAAAGATCAATTACTTACCAAAATCACATTATCCCATCATACCATCTCCTCCATAAACTTATCGAGTAGAATCTTAAAACCAGATAGATCTTTTGCCCCCACTGCTTCCCTTGGAAGGCTATTCCAAAACGTCACTCCTCTGATGGTTAGAAACCTTCGTCTGATTTCAAGTCTAAACTTCCTGGTGGCCAGTTTATACCCATTTGTTCTTGTGTCCACATTGGTGCTGAGCTTAAATAATTCCTCTCCCTCTCTTGTATTTATCCCTCTCGTATATTTATAGAGAGCAATCGTATCTCCCCTCAACCTTCTTTTAGTTAGGCTAAACAAGCCAAGCTCCTTAAGTTTCCTTTCATAAGACAAGTTTTCCTTCCTCGGATCATCCTAGTAGCCCTTCTCTGTACCTGCTCCAGTTTGAATTCATCCTTTTTGAACACAGGAGACCAGAACTGCACACAGTATTCCAGGTGAGGTCTCACCAGTACCTTGTATAATGGTACTAAAACCTCCTTATCCCTACTGGAAATACCTCTCCTGATGCATCCCAAAACCGCATTAGCTTTTTTCACAGCCATATCACATTGGCAGCTCATAGTCATCCTATGATCAACCAATACTCCAAGGTCCTTTTCCTCTTCCGTTACTTCTAATTGACGAGTCCCCAGCTTATAAATAAACTTCTTGTTATTAATCCCTAAATGCATAATCTTACACTTCTCACTATTAAATTTCATCCTATTACTATTACTCCAGTTTACAAGGTCATCCAGATCCTCCTGTATAATATCCCGATCCTTCTCTGAATTGGCAATACCTCCCAGCTTTGTATCATCTGCAAACTTTATTAGCACACTCCCGCTATTTGTGCCGAGGTCAGTAATAAAAAGATTAAATAAGATTGGTCCCAAAACTGATTCCTGAGGAACTCCACTGGTAACCTCCCTCCAGCCTGACATTTCGCCTTTCAGTAGGACCCGTTGTAGTCTCCCCTTTAACCAATTCCTTATCCACCTTTTGATGTTCATATTGATCCCCATCTTCTCCAATTTAACTAATAATTCCCCATGTGGCATGGTATCAAACGCCTTACTGAAATCTTTCTTGTGGGTGGAGACCCCTTCCTCTCTCCTATGCAAAGTCCAGCTCCAAGATAGGAGTTTTGGAGTCACATGGGCCAGTCCCATGTCCATGAATGAATGAGTTTCTTACCAGTGGCAACCACTGCCCACATGGTATCTTGAATGTCTTCAGGAAAACTTCCTATGTGGATTGGAGTCTTCCAACATCCATTGTTTGTTAAATGCTTCTTGATTGGGAACTTAATTTGCACATTCCTTTCTCAAGAAGCTGACCAAATACTTTACAAAGACTACTTAAAAAAAAACAAAACAAACCAGTACACAGCCAATATTCATAACTTCGAATACAAAACAGATACACGCATACAAATGGGATTAATAGATTTGGTAGATTATAACCTTTACATAGACATGTTACATGGCATATGTAGCATAAAACATATTTCAGTTATGTCTCATACACACACACACACACACACACACACACACACACACAGCATATTTCCATAATACCTTATGGGGGGGCACCATCACACCTCTATTTTGCTACCCACTATGCCACTCATTCACAGATTCTTCCTCCCACTGCTTAAAATCACACAAAGATGTTCAGGGGTTTGTTTGCAGATGACTAGAACTCTTCCAACCTTTACAAAAGAGAAGCAGCAAACATTCTGGGTGACAGCGACAGGGGAATAATAAGGAGTAAGTTAGTTTTGGAAGGAGTCCTTTTTAAAAATAGCTTGCTTTTGTAGTTTTAACTTCTTTACTCTGTACCTGAGCTTACAGGTGAAACATGGTGAAAGCTACCAAGAGATTTCCTGCCCACTGGGGGACTACATGCTCACCCAAAATGTCAAGTGACCACAGAATGTTCAAGTGAGAAACTCATCTCAAGAGGAAGGAAAGCATAGCAGGGCCAAACCAGATGTTCTGGAAAATGGGTATTAATTTAAAAAGCTACATACATATTCAAGTTAATACTCTGCAATGTTTCTGATTCCCATCTGGCTCCTATGGATATTATTTCCTGTTGGACAATGTACAGGAGTATTTGTATCTTGTGCAGCTTGGAGCACAATATCTGCAGGTAATATACATGAAGGAGCTGATAGAGGGGGCTCACCCTAACTGACTGACCTGACGCAATATACTTGACCATTTTAAAAAAGGATAAACGTATCAAGCTGCTACAGAATCTCAAACGTGACAAACTAACCCTGGCTTTAATTGCTTCCACTTTTTGCCTAAAATAATCCGAGGATTGATTAAACCAAACTGAATTACAATGTGAAGATGATGGCTTATGTTAAACAGTCAGACAAGACAGAGCTAAAATCCCTGCAGAAATTCAGTAAGATCATTAACAGGCTGGGAGCATCATCGTAGAGCAGGACAGATGAATCAGTTATTTCCCACTAATTTACTGAGAGTTTTAGTAAATGAGAGCGAGAAACAGGATTTGCTGTGTATGAAGTCTGATTCACTTCCCTTTACTCAAGGACTGTACGTTACTTAGCATCCCTAGGTTGTTCAACTGTTTCCCTTTATAGAGCCGTACTGCTGCAATTATAGGGCCCTTTTTTCCCCCCAAATCAGAGTTGATTGCTTAAGCAAAGAGCTTCCCCGTCTTTCTCCCGCTTGTAAGAATCAGCTAGCAATAGTGAGGAATATTGATTCTTAGCTAATAAGGGCAGTAAAAGCTGCCTCAGCAAAAGAAATATCACTCCCAATTTCTAACACAAGAGAACCACAAAAACCTGAAGTTATACTGGACAAATTCTATCCTCTTTAAAGAGAAAGATCATGTATCAGCAAGACTAGTAGTCTCCCTGGTGGCTACAGAAACATACAGAATATTTGAGCACAATCGGAGATGTAAATAGGCCCAATAAACATTTCCAAAGTTCAATTTTAGATGTTCTGACAGACTAATTTTCAGCATACGGCCCATTTTTGATAAGCAAAAAAAAAGGATGCAAGGCAGTAGTGGGCTGCAGGCAGCCCGTCAGGGTAATCCACTGGAAGGTCTCCAGACAGTTTATTTACATTTGCATGGCCGCCTGCAGCTCACAGTGGCTGTGGTTCGCCATTCCCAGACAATGGGAGCTGCCGGAAGCGGAGGCCGGCATGGCCCTGCGGCCCACGCCACTTCCTGCAGCTCCCATTGGCCAGAAACGGAAACCAAAAAATTTGTCCTGAGAACCTCTGCACTGGATGACCATACAAGCCTGAGTCCAAGGCCATGCCCTCACAAGCACACCCATCACCTATGTCAGGTAATTAAGAAATGAAAATATAACAGTCACACTAAAAATCGTGTTCATTGACCTGCAAAGAGTAGTAACTGGACAGCTGAAATCAGAAAAACAGGGTAAGGTGTTGCATATATCCTTGCTTTTTACAGTACAGGTGCTCTAAAGAGAATATGACAAAACACGCACAGGCTGTGCCACCAAGCCCAGACGCACCATGTGGTTGCATTTCATATAAGCATGATGGTGCAGCATGAAGTAAGAAAGTTGTGTTATGGCAAGGTCAAAGACGTCACTTCGCCGGATGCATGATAATCAAACAAGTAATCAACAAAACACCTAATATGCTGCTCCCAATATTTTGGCAGTAAAACAAGGTACAATTAAGAACAGTTATTGCCATGCTGCCTTCAATGTCTGGAACAGCTTCTGACCCTATGAGAAGAGCTATCCACTCTCCTTTTCTCCCTCACGTCCATTTTCAGTGTTCACTTCTTCTGGTTAGACATCCAACAGTTCCACCCTGGGCCTTATTCCAAATACTGGCACCATGTTCTAATTTATCAAATTAGCTTAAAAATACCAAAAGGAACAACACAGTGCGTCCAGAACAATATCTCATGAACTGCCACATTTGTAACCCTAATTCCCCCATATTCCCTCCTCACCTCCACTGAGGATTTATACATTGATACATTGTTTCCCACTTCACAGAATCATGGAAATGTAGGGCTGGAAAAGACCTCAAGAAGTTATCAAATCCAGCCCCCTGTGCTGAGCAGAACTATGGAAACCTAGACCATCCTTGACCGGTGATTACTGTGGAATCCTCTACTGATGAGGATTCCACAGTCTCCCATGGAAGCCTCTTCCAGAGTCTAACTACCCTTATAGCTAGAAAGTTTCTCTTAATATCTATTCTAAATCTCTTGCTGTAGACTAAGCCAATTACTTCTTACCCCATCTCCAGTGAATATGCAGAACAACTGATCATCTTCCTCTTTATAGGTTTCAGAGTAGCAGCCGTGTTAGTCTGTATTCACAAAAAGAAAAGGAGTACTTGTGGCACCTTAGAGACTAACGAATTTATTAGAGCATAAGCTTTCGTGAGCTACATCTAATGAAGTGAGCTGTAGCTCACGAAAGCTTATGCTGTAATAAATTTGTTAGTCTCTAAGGTGCCACAAGTACTCGCTTCCTCTTTATAAAAGCCCTTACGTATTTGTAGATTGTTATCAAGTCCCCCCCTCAGTCTTCTTTTTTTCAAAACTAAACATGTCCCATTTTTTAACTTTTTCTCATAGGTCAAGTTTTCTAAACTTATCATTTTGGTTGCTCTTCTCTGGACTGCTCCAATTTGTCCACATATTTCCTAAAGTTTGGTGCTTAGAATTGGACACAGTACTCCACCTGAGGCCTCATCAGTGCCAACTAGAGCAGAACAATTACCTCCTGTGTCTTACATACAACACTCCTGTTAACACATTCCAAAATGATACTAGCCTTTTTTGCAACTGCATCACATTGTTGACTCTCATTCAATTTGTGATCCACTACAATACCCAGAACCTTTACATTAGTACCAACACCTAACCCAGCTCTTCTCTATTTTGTAGTTGTGCATTTTATTTTTCCTTTCTTTATTGCAGTTTATCTTGTTCATTTCAGACTAATTCGTCAAGGTCATTTGAATTTTAGTCCTGCCCTTGAAAGTGCTTGTAACCCCTTCCAGCTTGGTGTCATTTGCAAAATTTGTAAGCATACTAATGACCTGGATAATAGGGTGGAGAGTAAGATATTAAACAGTACCCGACCTAGGACTGATCCCTGCAGGATCCCATTTTGTAAGCGCCTCAGAGCAGGGAGCTGTCATTTTGTTCACCCATAAAGCAGTATCCACAACTACAGCACTGTTTAAGTAACTACTACTTCTGCAGTAAACTACACTGGGAATGCATACAAAGCCTGTATAGAGAAGACACACCACACTCAAACACCCATTGCTTACGCACTCAGATCTTGCACTGATGGCACACTCCCTCTTAACTTCTACTGCAAACCAACTGTCTGTTGCATACCACCCTTACTGCAACAATGGATTCAGGAACAAAGCTGCACAGGATTGCACTCCACCACATCCTCACTTTGGGGTGCTGCATTCAGACCACTGAATTTTCACCTCTTCCTTAAAATACTTCCCAGGTGTGATTTAAAATAAATTCTTAAGATATAGTCTATGCCACTATATGCCAAACTTCCTTGACATGGCCAAGAAGATACAAGGAATCAGAGTTTATTCTAAGTCCTTAACAGCTGAAAGGCCAAATTTCTATACCTCACAGTGTATTTCACAAGCATGCTAAAAAGCACACTGAAAAGTTATGTGGATGTCAATTATGGTGAAGCGTGCTTTCCCTACAACCATATTGAGCAACACCAGTAATGTGTGGAAATCTAAATTCCTTCTATAGATCAAAACCCTTTGCTGTACAAATTCTCTAACAGAATTGCTGACTAACAAGCCCAGAAGACAATCCTTGGACAGATGAGTTAAGAGAAACTATGCTGACCTAAATTGAAAAAGCCTGATGAAAACCTCAAGTTGCAAAACAGCATGAGCAGTACAAGTTAATGTTTTACAGTTCATCGGATGTGGCATGAATAGAGAGGCCAATATGAACTCAGAATGCAAACTTTCAGAGGCCTTCATCTGTTATGTTTGTACAGTACCTAGTACAATAAGGGTAGGGCCTTTAGGTGCTACAGCAACACAACAGGGTAGGGGGGCCAGTACACATTTATTTTTATAGTTTACTTCTAACTTATTACTCTTTATGGCATAAAATTACTTTTCCAAGTTTTTTTCCTTTTAAGTTATTATAACTACCGCATTTCAGAAAATGACAAAGAAAATCAGATGAAGAGCTGTGATGATTCCCCCATTATGGACTACAGTATTGGATCAGAATGGAGCAGAGGAGTCAGGGAAAATATAATGCTTGACCTTAACTCCCAAGTTTTCAAAATCAACTATATGGGAGTTAAAGCCCAGGACTTTCACTGAGGTGAGAGCACAGTCCAGAGAAATGAGTTCACAGTCAGGAAAGCTCTGCAGACTGGCAAATTGGTGTAGCTCTCCTACCTTGCTTCTCTGGCTGATAGTGCAGACTGACCAATGGCACCCACCACCCCACGATATATCCAACCTTGCTCAAAGCAGGTTCAGAGGACACCATGATTAAAACACTAGCAGCCAGACTACACTAGCATCCCCAACACTGGTGAAGCTGCATGCTAGTAGCTTCAGAAATTTGCCAATATAGACAAGGCTGAACTACAGTCAACCCTCTGTATCCAATGTTTGGCTAAGGATAACTACCTCCCTCACAATGCTATGGTGAAGATTAAATATTTGTACAGTGACTTGAACTTGTGACAGGCTAATGACCTAAATTTCAGAGGTGTCCAGCACACACAACTTCCTCCAGGGTGGTCTGATTTAAATTGAAATGATTTTAAAACACTAATTTTAATAATAATTTAAAGCAGCAAGCAGGAAACCTTGATTCAAAACACTGATTTTAACTATGTTTTGCATTTGCACTTTTTAAGTTACTTTCCTAAAGAAAGGCTGATTCTCTTTGGCTGGTAACTATTAAAACATGCTGATTTGCAACTAAATATAGCCTATACATTAAACTGTGCTTCTTTTTACTAGTCCCCCCCAACTAGTAAAAAGAAGCACAGTTTAATGTATAGGCTATATTTGTATATATGTACACTACACCTACACACATTTGTTTAAGTAATAATATAGTAAACTTTTATTCAGTATACTTTTATTTTATTTATTTATTTATTTATTTTTATTTTATTTTTATTTTTTTTACATTTTATTGTTAAACTGTGAATGATGCATTTCTTATTTAATATATGATGTGTTTTTTCACTTGTGATTTGTGTAACACTATTTGGATAGAAATTCAAATAAAATTAAAATGCATAAAATCATCATTTTAAAATTGTTTTATTAGTTAAATAAAACTGCTAGATACATAAACTTTCTAATAAAAAAGTGTTTCTTATCAAAACCTCTTCTGCATTTAAATTGATTTATTCAAAGTATCTGTGCTCAGTAAATTCAACTGATAGTTTCGAATCACTATGCCCTTCAAAATTTTAGAACTAGTAGATCTCATCCTCTCAGCTGTTTTTTATTCATAAACTGGAAGAGAACAAACTTCTCTCAACCTTTTTCAACTCCCATTAGTTTCTTAACTTTGAACCAACTAAAAACTAGCTGAATAGACTAAAAAGAAAGTATTCTCTCACACCTGCAGAAAAAGTTACTGCTGTCAAAAGCTGGTTTAGCGCTTCAACAAACTCTAACTCCAGGTTCTTAGCCAGTGACTTACACCAGTGGTTTGACTTTCTTTAAAACTTGGCACCCAACATGTACTGCTTTATATTTTTAAAATTATTGTAATGGATATTAAGTTTAGTCCTTAACATTGGTTGTCAATTTCAAATATTTTTCTTTAAATCCTCTAAAATAAATAAACCTATCAGATTTTTTTGGTTTAAAAAAAAATTAAATTCTATCCACCTTGATTTCCTCTCAAGTCAATGGGAAGTAGAAATGCTCAGCACGTTTGAGAATTTGGCCAATATGTATCATAAATTTCCAGAGCCCCTTGAATTTAAAGACCAATGACAAGATATTCAGTTCTGGATCCTTAAAAATTCCAACATTTAGCTTGAAGTGTAAAAGCTTTTGGCGCACTTTCAATCTCGCTATGTATGATACAGGATTCTACGTGTTGGGATCTAAGTGGCTGTCAGCTCCAGCAGTTTGTTAGCACGTAGGGCAGTGTGGAAGAAAGCTTGTAATCTTGTTCTCAGAACTTCACCTTATCAGATTTAAACAAACATTCTTAGATAGGCTTTAGCTTTCACCAGTGTAAACAGGTATACTCACTTCTTCTAAAACAAAATCAAAATAAAGTTAGACAATTATTTGTTCCAGTGTGCATCCACATCGTATATATTATACCATTCCTCAATATCCCATGTCATGATAAATATCAACCCAAACAGTTCAGAGACTATAGACACACTGAAAGATGTTTTGGTTTAACTATCTGCATTATCTCAACTTTAAGATCAGGATTCAGAAACCAGTTTTGTAGAATACAGGGGTCATCAGATTTCATGTTTTTCCAAATTAAAACCAAAAATCTTAAGAACTTTAAAAATAAACTAATACATCCTTTATTTTGACAGAGTCAACTTTAAGAATGTTGCTGTTATACAGATAAAGTACATTCTGTTCAGGTTCTCATATTGCATCAGCCATGAGGGTATTGTTAGCTATTGTTTAAAATGATACTTAAAAGTCTACAAAGCAATGAACCCAGGCACAACTCGGGGCATTGCACAAAATACAGAAAGACATCAAGACCCCATATCCTAGACAGTTTATGAAATGAAGAGCCAGATGATACAAAACAGACACCCACCTTAAAGCCTAGCTTTGATTGTTAAACATTGATGGTGTTAGGAATAAAGAGCCATTTGATGACTCTCTTGCGTTCATAAAAAATTCCTAATCCCAAATGTTGGATACAAGTCATTCCATCTCAAGCTGAGTAATAAATTTCAGAGTATCTCACATACAACTGATACACATAATTAGAGCCCTGTGTGGATACAAAATTTCTATCCGCATCCAATCTGCGATCCGCAAATATGGTCCGCAGATATCCGTATCTGCAGATATAAAACAGATACCCGCAGATTTGCAGAACTCTACACATAATAGGTCTCACCTCAGCCAGAACTGCCACCTGCTTCTGTAAGCAAGGAAACGGGCATAAACTCTCCACATTCATTACTAGTTTGACTTCCCATTTAACATTGACCCTCATTCTGAATTGGCTTAATTGGAGTACATAAGCCAATACAGAATGAGACTCAATGTTAAATGGGAAATCACACTAGGAGGCAGCATAGAACTGAAGTGATGAAAGCTGCATTCCCCTACCAGGCTCTTGTCTCTGTAACAAGAAGGCTACAAGTTTACTCCCAAGTTGCTGTTTCCTCCAAATAAAGCTTAACACATATCTCTGAATTCCTTAACGGCAATAGAAGTAGTGATGACTGAAATAAAGTACTACTTCAGCTACGAATCCAAAAATGAACATCCACTTACATAAATCCATTTCTACCTAAAGTAATGAATTAAGTGTAGTTAATGAAAGAATGTATTAGCGTCAAGTGGAAGAGTCAGAAGGTTTCCAGATTACCTAACAAAGGCACCTCTGGTTTTCCTAGATCCACCCTGTACTGCCAACGGCACTCCAAACATCAGCAAGAAAGAAGCAAAAGAACCACTTTTAACCAGGTTTATCAACAGGCAGATTAATTATCATACCAGAAGATTTTAAAATACCCATGTTCCTTAGTGATACTCTCCATATCTCCACTTTATTATAGGCTCCTTCAGACAAAGGCTTCTTTTAACAGAGACTCTCTACATGGCGTACAGAAACATTACCTTACAGTGTCATGCTGCTATTCTGGCACGTAAAAATTAGGGGGTTTTATACCTTGTAAAAAGTAGTGCAAGAAACAATAGGACCCCTTACTCTCTTTCTCTAAGGGGAAAGATATCAGGTACCTTCACTCTATTAAGATAAAGAATGCTTGAGAAGTATTTTCTTACAGCACAGAACATCAGTGGCATCAATCCAGCATGTCATTATGCGCCAGCTGCTACTATATACTCACGCTTTACTCAGTGTTTCACACAGCGAAATTTGGCCATATCACTTAAAATAAGCGGATTTTACATTTTCAGTCACTATCAATTCCACAGTATACCTGTCTCTAAGAAGCTTAAGTGTTTTCTTTTCATAACAGACATGAGAGCTTATTGGAACCTAGGGCATAGATGAATTTTAATGAGATTTTGCATAGTTCAGGTATCAGACAGGTAACCATAAACTAACTTATGGTAAAACTTTAGGTTTTTTCAATACTAGTACACTGATAAAAGGGCATTCTTTTTAATGACAATACTGGAGTCTAAAGTAAGCAAAATCCTGAACCTGAGATAATGTGCCCATGGGCCAACAATCTTGTTTAAAAAAAAAAACAAACAAACCCACAATCCTTTTAGGAGCAGATAAATCGACTGATTTTTGCTTGCGTGATGATGGGGGGAAGGATAGCTCAGTGGTTTGAGCATTGGCCCGCTCTAAACCCAGGGTTGTGAGTTCATTCCTTGAAGGGGCCACTTAGGGATCTGGGGCAAAAACTGGGGATTAGTCCTGCTTTGAGCAGGGGGTTGGAATAGATTACCTCCTGACGTCCCTTCCAACCCTGATATTCAATGAAACTACATTTTAGAATGGTTATTATATGGGTTCCAATTAGGATAATGGGACTTTTTTTTATTTTATTTTAAGGGAAAGCACTCCTATAGAGTTAACAAAATGGAACTTTTTTCAGAGTAGCAGCCGTGTTAGTCTGTATTCGCAAAAAGAAAAGGAGTACTTGTGGCACCTTAGAGACTAACACATGTATTAGAGCATAAGCTTTCGTGAGCTACAGCTCACTTCATCGGATGATGCAAGAGGAAATGCCACTAAATGAAGTAAATCTGAACTCTTTCAGAAAAGAGGCAAAAAGAAAAGAAGCATCATTGGATGGATCATTGGATTATTATGCTCTAATAAATTTGTTAGTCTCTAAGGTGCCACAAGTACTCCTTTATCATTGGATGGCTTAAGACATACCTTTATATTGTGGAATAAGACTAATAAAAATTATAAAAATACCAGACACTTTAGCAGTTTTACAATACTAGATATTGGACTGGTTTTTTATCCTTTAGATATGTTATTTTTAAAAGAACTAGCAGGAAATGTTTTTGTTAGATAAGAACCAGAAGCGCTGTTTCAGTGAACAACATTGGTATCTTCTGTCTTGTGTCAAAACAAATCTCACATGGATTTGTCAAAAGCTGCATGTGTTGAAACTGGTCTGACAAATTATATTATTCTTTAATCTGTGTTTGAGATGTAAACTGCCCATATTGAAATGCTAAAAAGTTTGTTGATTCCCCAATCTAGCAGATTTACTTAACTGTAGCTACAAGACTAAAATACACAAAAAGCTATTCAGTGCAACTGTTGTAGCTCGTTGTTATCAACTCTGAATTTGACATCTTTCTGAATGCTGATTTTAATAATATAAACAGAAATTGAACACGAGACTACAGTAATTTGAGTGACATTTTGCGACAAACATTAGCAGCTCCTTCTTAGCAAGTTACCAAACACATACAGCAATGCAACTGTTGTTTTAAAGGCCTGCTGAAGTACAACGTTGGACTGAAATAAAACCAGCTTGGCTTCTGTGAATATATTTATATGAATTTTCAAGGAGCATCATTTGTGAAATCCTCCACTACATTTTATGACAAAGGAAAAGTCATGCACTGACTTGTGCACCACTTCTGGCAAACAGTATCACAAGCATATTATGGAAAATGACTCACTTCAATTTTCAGCACAGAACATTTTAGCATGTGTGACCACAGAACAGAATCCCTGAAGTATCTGATATAAAAGCTAATTAAAAGATACGTTATTGGTTTTGACCAGGCATCAGCCACAACATATCCTTTCTCACGTCTGTGTAGTCTGAATCATGCACACCACAGTCAGATGCGGCAGGGTTACCATGACACGGTGAGCTCCCTGGCAGAGTGAGCAGTGTGCACACGTAATAGGCCTGATCAATATTTAATCTACTCGGCGTATGCTCTGCCCGAGCAACTCGTTCGTGTCTCCTTATGCAAGACACAGGCCAGCCCAGCACCGAGCGGATCGCCCTGCTAACCACGGGGGCAGGTCTGATACAAGCAGAGCAATCCCTTTCCCACCCCCGTTTTTGCACACAGAGCCCGTTGCACCCCTGCAGGGAGACCACTACGGGACGCCAGCCCCACGGTGGGCTTGTCTCATGCACACCCGCAGCATCACCGCGGACCCACACACGCTCCCCAGGGACCCCCGGCACTGCCGCCTGGCTGCGGGCGGGGCCGAGGCGGCGTGCCCGCCTCCCCGTGCCAGTACCTGTCCTCGGAGACGCTGATGACCCCGTCCTCCTTGGGCACGATCGCGGCCATGCTCATTACATCCTGGGAGCCCTCCACCTTGCTGAGCAGGACGGGCTTGCGGGTCAGCGCCTTGGGCTGGATCTCAGCGGCCATGGGCAGCGCCGGCGGGCTCGGGCTCGGGCTCGGGCTCGGGCTGCGGCAGGGGACGGGGGCGGGGGCGGCGCCGGTCTGCAGCAACGACAGGAGGAGGAGGAGGAGGAGGGGCCGCGTCTTGCGCCCTGTGGAATCCCTCAGAACCAGGAACCAAAACAGCCGCTCGCGCGGCGGCTAGCACCGCCCCTGCCACTAAAGCGCCCCGCCCCCCTCCCTTCCGGGCCAATGTGGCAGCGGCACTTCCGGGAGCCCCGCCCCCCGCGCGGCCCCAGGCACCCAATCGGGAGCGGGGCAGCCGGCCTGGGGCGCAAGCGGGCCGGCCTGGGTGCACGTGGGGGAGGGGTTTGCTCCGATCGACTGACGCCAGAGGCGCAGCGCGGCATTCGGCTTCCCTTTCTCCCCGGCTGGCGGAGGGTGAGCGCGGCGCTGAAGCCATCAAGGTACTTGGGTAACGGGAGCCCAACCCTGATGGAGCCCCGGGCATGTTCCGTGCCCGCCTTTCTTCTAAACGGGCTGGGGTCGCGCTGGCCCCATTGCTGAGGGGCGGGGAAGGGCGCAGATAAACCCTGCAGCTCCCTTTGCCGACTCTCCCTGCGAGCCTGCGCCGGCTGGATGGAGTCCGTCTTCTAGGGTCAGAGCAGCTGATAATTAGCTTGGTGTAGGGGTGTTCCTTCCACCCCATTTCCTCCATTCAGGCTCCCCTCCCTAGAAGCAGGGAGGTATGTGGGATTAAGAGCATGGAGGAGGATGCCAGCTCTGCACAATTAGGATCTCTTTTGTGCTGGGGGGCTCCTTCTGATGCCAGAACCATCAATTTTACTAACTAGTTATTTTTTTTAATAAATATTACATTAAAAAAAGATTCTCCAGTCTCCTTCAAAATTATCAGTCCTTTCCCTAATGACTCTGGCTTCTTCACATGTTGAATATCCTACTGAAAGATTAATTCCTCTGCAAAGTATAAAAAGAAAAAGGTGTTTTATCAGTTGGGGTTTGACCACCAAAGTAGTTCAGGAGGGTACAGGGCAAAAGGTGGATGAGGAAAAAGCTGCGGGTCCCAAACTCTGCCCATACATGTTGCAAAAATACTAGTAATGTCTTTTAATAATGTAAAGAATGACAGAGAGAGTTGCTGTCCTTCAACACTAAACAATGAACTTTCTGTATAATCTTTAACAAGAATTAATATTGTACAAATTATAGATTCAAATAGGTCACTAGTTTATCATCTCATTTGCTGGCTTTGGGAAGGGTTTTAGTTTGTTGATTCACTTGGATTAGAAAACCTCAAAGTTAAAGACTCCTGTTCAGTAGGTTTAGAAACTCCCTTCACTAAGGTAGTGTTTGAGCACCTTGGCTACTAGGGTCACACTGCAAACTACTGAGTTTGAAAGCAACTGAAGATGCCCTTTAATCTATACTGAATCTCAGTCACATAGGATCACAAGTTACAGCTACTTCCAGTAACAACAGCTGATATCCAATATTCTTCATAGTTTTATCAGGACTGGGTTCCCAATGCAGGAAAGCACTTAATCACTGTAGCTCACAAAAGCTTATGCTCAAATAAATTTGTTAGTCTCTAAGATGCCACAAGTCTTCCTTTTCTTTTTGCAGATACAGACTAACACGGCTGCTGCTCTGAAACCATACTTTAGGAATGTACTTCAGCACTTTTTCTGAATAGAGATGCATTCCTAAAGTGGGGTCTGGGTTGTCTGGTTTAAACTGGGGCAAATGTCAGCCTGTATTCCGATGGTAAAAGAAATTCTGGGATCTTTTACCTTTGGCACCTTCTTTCTCAAAGCTGGCAAACTGTAGCCTGTTGCAGCAACTAATGGGAAACCATTTAGGTATGTCCCTTTTCTTCACAGAGGTCTGCTGATATTCTTTTCTCCTGCTATTAGCTAATTCAACAGGTTTGAGAGGCTCGTTGGATTTTTTTCTGGCCATTCTGTATCCATTTGTAATATACATGTCTGTAAGGAAGAGGGAGGACAAAGACTGGAGGGAGATATTTCCAGGGTCTCTCGTGTTCATATTACTTTTTCCTTTCTTCATATTTTATGATTGAAGGTGTAAGTTTGAAATAATGATTAGCAGAATTATTGTAAAAGTTGGTGGCACTCTAAACTGTCAGTCCATATTAAATGGACATTTATATTAAAATTATTTTTGTATTATTACTCTTCTGCATCACACAAAGGCTATTTTATTGATTTAGGCTAGAGAACGGTATCTGAGTGATCCTCAAAAATTATGCACAATGGGGTGGAATTAAACAGAGGTCCACCAGGTAAAATTAATTGCAAGAACACAACTGCAATATTTGCATGTATTATCAATAGAATGTTTTTGCAATTCAGTTTCTTACTTTCATGGGGGAGGAGGGATTTTTATTCCCCCCAGGAAATTCACCCTAATCCCAACATCTGGTTTTCAGCAAGTTTCTGCTTTTTAGTCAGCTTTTCTTGCTATGTAAACTGAGACACAGGGTGCCCAAAGTTACATTCATATTGTGCTAATGCTGATGAAAAGACATTTACTCTTGAGGTCAGTGTTATTAAAGGCAAACTTTCACCATCTATTACAAGAATTCTGCAAAATCACGTGAAACATGTCTTTGTCACAGTTCTTCACTATCGAAGGGCTTTTCAGACTTAAGGCAATACTGCAGCTGTAAATTTGGGTTCATCCATAGTTACCACCAAGCAGCAGTTTTCCATGTGATTAGTACTTCTACCCCATAAACAGAAAGGGGGGGGGGGGAAGAAATACTGGATCCAAGTCTGAGTACCACAAGTGGTATATTTGTTTCCTAAAAAGCATGTGCACGTGGGAAAAAAATCACTACATGCCTCTCTTGCTAGCATGGAGGCTTTTGTATTCTTTTTGCAGCTGATCTCTGAAAGCACAAATGGAGAGAAATAAAACTGCTGATATCATCCAACGGTGTTTTGTGGGGGGTTTTCGTTACTGTAAATTGTGAAACAGAAGGAAGCCTAGTTACAGGCATGGTATTCTTGGAAGATACAACAGAGAGAGAGAAAGAAGTCATTTCTGCATTGGTCCTTACTAACGGAATGTCAAAATGTCCTGAAAAAATTCCTCCATAAGGATAGTAGATTGCCTCTGAAAAAATTAACCTTTGTTTGTACAATATCAGTATAATTTAATCTGTGTTAATCAACGAGAGACAAGATAGGAGAGGTAATATTTTTTTTGGATATTTTAGTCAGCAATGGTCCTAGTTTTATTTTGCATTTTGCTATAGCTGTTTGTAAACAGAAATGTCTCTCCCTCTACTAGTTTTGGTCTTTCCTATCTGATGTACTTCTGTTTACTCCTCCCCCCCCCCAGTGGCAGTGAAATGAACATACCTTTTGGTGATAGCACTTTTGAATTCACATATTTGATGACATCATCACAACTCTGGGAATCAGTGGTGGCCTCAGGCCATGGTGGTTACATACACTTGAGCCAAGGCCCAGGTGCTCACACCAGGACAATATACCAGAAAACCTTTTTTGATTCCTCATCTGCAATCCTGTTTGACACTCGTGGGCTGTAGCAGAAAGAAATTCCCTACCTACCACTGCTGTCTCCTTGCTCTCTGGGTCCATCTTCTGGCTTCTTGAACAATATAGTGGAGTAAGAATCTGAAGTTTTAAAAGTAGATGTCATAAGCAGGTAATCTGCTAAGTCAATTGTTCTCAAGGGCTATGCGTACCCCTTAGGGTACACGGAGGTCTTCTAGGGGCCACATCAATTCATCTAGATATTTGCCTAGTTTTACAACTGGTTACATAAAAAGCCCTAGCAGTCAGTACCAACTAAAATTTCATACAGGCAAAATGAGAAAGTAAGCAATTTTTCAGTAATAGTATGCTGTGACATTTTTGTATTTTTATGTCTAATTTTGTAAGCAAGTAGTTTTTAACTGAGGTGGAATGTGGGGTACGCAAGACAAGTCAGACTCCTGAAAGTGGTACAGTAGACTGGAAAGGTTGAGAACCACTGGCCTAAGCGAGAGTTCAGGCAGGCAGGCAGGCAGGAGAGGATTAGAGAAGTGGCATAGGAAGGTGAAACTGGAGTGGTCCAACATGGAAGGAGCTGGATGGAGTCCCCAGCCCGTCTGTGAGCAGTATTTTTTAGTTAACTACAGCTGCAGACTTGCCACTTCTGTAAGTTTGAGGAGACATTCCTCTCCCAGCACAACATAGCAACATTTGTCTATGTTGTGTTGCTACTTTTGTTCATGCCTTTTTTGCTGCATGATTATTTTAATATTACTTCATCATGCAACTTGATGAACCTTCAAACAAATAATGGGAAGTGGAAATACAGCACGTCTTGGGATCATCCTGTTAAAAGTGAATCAATCTAACAAAAGGGTGGCAACAGCTCACAAAAAAGTTTGAAAACAGACCATTTATTCCTACCCTTTGTTTCCTATCTTTTAACCAGTTACTGATCTGTGAGAGGACTTTTCCTTTTATCCCGTCTACTTAGTTTCCTTAAGAGCCTTTGGCGAAGGATGTTGTCAAAGACTTTCTTAAAATCCTAGTAGTACATTGTATCGACTGACACCTTCAAAGAATTCTAATAGAGCTGTGAAAGCACAGCTTCCCTTTACAAAAGCCATGTTGATTTTTCCCCAACAAATTGTGTTTATGTATGTGTCTGATAATTCCTTTCTTTACTATAATTTCTACCAATTTGTCCAGTATCTACCCCTGCCACATCACAGACCAGCCAGTGAAAAACCATCAGAGACAACAACAAACAATCCAACCCACTTAAAGGTAGAAAAGAAACGCTGCAACATGCCAGGAGGTCACCCTGCCTGTGAATAGAAACAAAGGACTGTTTTCAGTCCTTGGCAGAGGGGGACACTTTCATAGACATTTGGATCCTGGTTCTTGAGAAACCATTCAGCTCTGCCTGCAATGGATTGAACTTTCAGGAAAAATCTATTTTATTAGATGGGAAAGGTAATTGTTTATAAGTGTAGATTCATGTTCGCTTTTATGATTGTTTTGTACAGTAACATCTTGTTTTCACCACTCTCTCTTGTTCCTAATTAATTTTTTTTTATTTCTGAAATAAATCCTTTTTGTTTCAGTGCTCACAAGTGCTGTGTGGTTTACAGGGTTACCCGCACCTTTCAGTGCAGAGGATCAGGAAATTTGGAGAGTAGCCAGTGTCAGTGACTGGATATCACAGAGACACGATTCAAAGGCATTTGGGTGCGCCTATTATTACAAGGCGAAGGAAGGACTGGGATAAGCCCAGAACAGTGTGCTTGAGTGGTGAAGGGCTGGCAGTATCAGGGAGCTGACATTCAGTTACCACAAAAACACTCCCTTTTGCTGGATGCAGGGGGTAACAAGGTGACTCACAGTCTAAGTACCATCACGCCATGCTAAACCAAAAGGACTTGTATACACAAAACCACCACCACATAAAAAAGGTAAAAACACTTGGCATCAAGCAGAGCCACAAATGGCCATTTAATAGCCATCAAATTCAGCAGCCTCTTCTGCTCTCTCCATTGTCCCCCAGTTACTGCATTTTCACAAATTTAACATAAATCCCAGACATTATAAAGTAGGAAACAAATCTCTGAATTAAGCATCACTTAGGGCTTGCCTACACCATGCAGCTTTTAGCTAAAAGTCAGTGTGTGTAAACGCTCTTTGTCGGTACTTCGTCGGCATTTTTGCAAGCAGCGTTAGCTTTGTCGGCAGGAGAGTGCTCCTGCCGACAAAGCCACGTTTACAATGCCACTTGCATTGGCAAAACTTTTGTCTTTTGTGGAGGGGCTTTTTAAGTACCCATGAAAAACGAAAGTTTTGTCGAAACTTTTCAGTGTAGACATACCCTTACTGAGCAACTGCATATGTGTGTGCTTAAAATGTCCTCCCAGGCACCACACGCTTGGTTTCTTTAGAGGTGGTAGTCTTCTTAAAAAATTTACTGGAAAGACATTTTTAAATAAAATGCTTTTCATTTGAGATGATATCAACATTAATATTTAAAAAATGAAAGATAATGGGGGAAAGAGTGTATACAAAATTTGCTAGGTGAAAAAGACCAAAACAAACCACTTTGTAGACCATCTATTCTGTGGAGCTCTAACTTGTCTGAACTTGTTTTAAAAAGACAGCTTGCATAAGAAAATGCATCCTCACATTCAGACATGCTTTCCTCTATGTTGTGATTTTGTTTTGCTGGCTTTAGCATTCTTATAGTGAATAATACTGGCTCATATGTTTTCTAAAAATAAACCCTCACGTGCTCTTAATGAGATTTAAGACTCAGTTTTCTCCCATATTCCACTATTTTTGTGTGCTTTTTTTATAAATGTGGAAATTGCCAAACTTCTGTATTGTATGTAGAAACTGATGTACAGCTGGAGTCTGAGTTATGAATTATGAAAAAAATTTAAAAGGACTCATCTTCAGTGTCAACATACAGCACCTCATCTAAGACAAAGACATTAATGTTTAGCTACCATTAAGTGTTGTTGTCTGTTAACAGACTGTGTACATGTGGGAACAAAAAAGAGGGACACTGTGTCAGTGTGTGGGCTGCAAATGAGAACTCCTGGCTCACACATTTTGCTCCATAAGCAGTTCTTGCACTATATGCAGTCTTATTCCTGTGTCAGTGAGGACAAAGAAAACATCTCCATATATTTTCTCAAATTTTGGGCCTCTAACCTTGTCCACTGTAGAAACTTTTGTTAGTAATTCCATTATCTTTTTAGTGGATCTCTCCACCAACCTATTCTTCTTCTTCTTCTCAGCTCTTTACTCTTGAACTTTTCCAGGCTTTCTTTAAAGATTTGACAAATTTTGAATTGTTTTTATACCTTCCTTTCCCATTTGCTCCTGAAGAAGTTATCAAGATGAGAATGTCACTGATAAGTGTATCTTCTATTTGGAAAGTAGAGGAAAAAAAACTGCATACAAAATCTACCTGATAAGTGAATTTCTTGCACACACAGCACTAACTATATGATGGTTTCGAAGTGCTAAGTACCTGATCTTTCTCTGATTTAACTATAACAATTTAAAAAAACATTTCTCCAGGCAGTCTCAAAGGACTTTTTCACACAACGGCCTTTGTCTGCATACTAGATCACTAGATTTTTTTTTTCCTTGAAATTTCTCATTTTTTCTATTATTCATATGGTCCACCAGTGGGAGCTCTTACGCTGACAAGGGATTGGCAGCCATTGGAGTTTCAACTACCACGTCACTAGATCTTCTCTGAACAGTGTTAAACAAGATTATGATTAAAATACTAGTCTTCATTAACACTTCCACTGTTGCTGGCTCACTTGGTGAGGTATATCAGTAGTAGCAATGGTGAGATATTCTAAGAAAAAAGTCTAGTGCAGACACAGCCTATGGTCAACGTCGTTTTAGGATGGTTATTGCTAACACAATTGTAGCAGAATTTCTGTTACCTGTGTGGATAGGGATTCTTTCCTGTGAAAGTTAGCCAAATCATCCTGAAGATTACCCCTTACTGTAAGAGTATAGAAAAGCTTTATACCACACAAATATTATTGCATGTCTGCCTGTGTGTGTAAGAAAGATGGTGGCCCCTCAGTAAGGCTAATCTGTTCATTTAGGAATGTGGCAGGAGATCAGTTCCAACTGCTTATGGTTCCTAAACCAAGAGTGTTGTCCTCCTTTCTGTGGGAAAGGGCTCCTTCAAAGAAAGCTTGGAAAGGAACCTTGAGAGTAAAGAGCAGAAAATTTAGTTTGCATAGGAAGCTTAGGGCTCTGTGGCATAGAGTTGTTCGGGATGTCAGAATGATGTTGGATCATCCAATCATGTTCTTTCATGCTTTAAGTCACCTTCTCTTTTGCAGATAAGTCAGCATCCCAGTCCCTCAATCAAATGAGTCTATGACCAAATGTGAAAGTATCCGCACACGTACCTAATAGCTGGGCACCGTCACAGCGCTAGCTTACGCAGGCTCTCTTAGCAGCTTGCAGATTGGTCCCCTGCAGTTCAGGTTGATTGGAGCCAAAACAGCCTCCCTACTTCAGGCCTGATATAAGCACAGCGGAAAGGCAGAACCTATCTATGCAGAGCCCTGAGTCAGAACAGAGACAAATGGATGCTTAAAAGGTCCTTTCTGAGCTCAAACAGTGCTCAGAGGTCAAAAGAACTCTCCTGCTAGAGTAGAAAAGTTCCCCACAGCAGCACAGAGCTAAGCAGTGAACCACTGAGAGAGGCAGAAGACTTCAAAGCAGCAAGATGCACTATAAGAGCTCTTGCACCTCCGCTGGCTGAAAGGGTGCAGGTGGAGGGCAGGAACCCTTAGCATGTAACCAGGGCCAGTGCAAGGATGTTTCACGCCCTAGGTGAAACTTCCACCTTGCGCCCGCCCCTGCAAGCCCTGTGGCAGCTCCTCACCACCCCCCTCGGCCCAGGGAGCCGTGCGGCAGCTCCCCGCCCATCTCTCCCCTCGGCCTGTGGAGCCTGCTCCACCTCCTCCCTGCTGCCCCTCCACTTCTCCCACCTCTCAGGCTTGCAGTGCCAATCAGCTGTTTGGCGCTGCAAGCCTGGGAGGGAGAGAAGCAGAGCAGGGCAGCGTGCTCAGGGGAGGAAGTGGAGCAGAGGTGAGCTGGGGCAGGGAATGGTTCCCCCGTGCGCCGCCGCCGCCCCCCCCGTTACTTGCTGCAGACGGCCCTCCCCCCGCCCCAGCTCGCCTGTGCTCCACCGCCTCCCCAGAGCATGCTTTTGGCTGCCTCCAACCACTTGGCCCCCTAGGCGGCTGCCTAGTTTGCCTAGTGGTTGCACCGGCCGTGCATGTAACAACCCTCAAGACCTACAAGATGGGAGTTGGAAATGAGTTTCCCTTCCAGCAATTCTCTCTTCTGTGGGTAGCTACTGAAGAGAAAAGTCCTATATACACAAGTCACTGACAGCTAGAAAGCCTGCAGCCAAAGCTCTTCCTCTACCAGTGTAGGGTGAGGGAGGAGAAAAAAAAGGGAAAGCAAAGGAGAAACCAAGGCTAATACATGGAGGTGGTGGTGAAAGGGGCATTTCTTGCACTGTGAGGCCTATATCAAAGACTGGAGAGAAGCGATTGGAGCAGATCCACCTCCACAAGAAGTCTTGACCAGTCCCTTGCACCTTCCAGCTAGTGGGTTGAGAGCCTCAGCTCTGGCTTTTAATTTAATCTTTTCTTTCATCCAAATTATTTTTTTTATTTGCTCAAGATTTTTTCACTTGTCTCCTTCCTTCTTTGCCAGGAAAAAACACATATACACAAAGAACATGAGGGCCAATGCCTGGGTTCCATGCTTCTAGGACAATACATTTGGGGACATGGGGGAGTCTGGCTATGTATAACTACCCTGAGGGAAATCTTTTATGCCCATTGCACTTTTGCATCTTAGTAAGCGGACACATACCACACTAATTCTAATTTATTGTAAAAGAAGAGATAAAAATTCCCAGACCATCTATTTAGGAGAAAGAAACTACAGGATTGTGCACACAGAGGTCATTAACTATCCAGACATCTATTGCGTAACGGTAATAAATACTGCTTGCTAAACATGTATCATGAAATAGTTCTTAAATCATGCAGAGAATAATTTCACAATCCAGAAAACAGAATTCAAACAGAGAAAAAGCCATCCAGGACTTACTTATTGGCAGTAAGGAGAAATTGACCACAACATGAGAGTTATATGAAAGTTTGGTACTAGTGACAATGAGCTACCTGAACACTACATGCAAACAGATCTGGATAATGGTCACTATTAAAATTTAAAATTAAAAATTTCAAATTGAAACTAATTAACATTCTAGCAGTCTTTGCTATTTTAATTTTAGAAATACTGTGATTGTTAATTAGGCAAAAGTAAAAACTAGATATTTTAATGGCAACTACTGTAAGATGCCCTAATACAAGTGTAATAGATTTCAATCAGCAAATGTTGGGAAATTAAGAAACAATGAGCAGATGCAGCAATGGAAAGAATGTGACTAAATGTGGAAAAGGGCCAGTGCATTCAAAAGAACACATAATTATGGCACAAGACACCATAGTTCCTCTGCAAAGAAAAATGAATGAGCCTATGTAATGTTCCAACTCCTACTGCTTGTAAAGCAATGGTTGTATGTGCTAGACAGAGGGATGTGACTGAGTCCTACCTCTGTTGCACTGGACCATGACTGGGCTGAATAGCTGTCACTTAACTCTGAAGTGACAGCTGGGACATAATTCACTCTTTGAATATTGAAACTTACTCCAGATCAAGAATTACTGATTAGCTACTGTTAAAGATAGGCAGACAGCAAACTGAGAATGAAAGAACCTTCTTCTTACCTGCAGAAGAACGCTGTGAAACTCTAAAGCTTGTCTCTCTCATCAATAGAAGCTGGTCCAATAAAAGATATTATCTCATCCACCTTGTCTCTAATATCCTGGAACCAACATGGCTACAACACCTTTGCATTCAAAGAAAAGACTTGTCAGGAGAAAGTGTCTTTCTGATCTTCAACTAGCTGAAGAGAGCTATCTAGTGTGTGTGACTGGAAATGATAAGAAATAAGAAAGACTTTACCTGGAGATAAATATAGGAAAGATAAAAAGTACTTAAAAGGGAAAGGAAATGATATAGATAAGGAACTTATCTAAACAAAATAGAGTTAAATAACAGTACAAAGGAATTAGCAATACAGTAGGACCTCAGTTACAAACTGATTGGTCAAACACATACCTCACTTGGAACAGGCACTATGCAATCAGGCAGCAGCAGAGACCAAAAAAAAAAAGGGGGGGCGGAGGGGGCAACAACAGTACAGTGTTATTAAAAAAATGAAGGGAAAGTTTTAAAAAAGGATTTGACGGTAAGGAAACTTTCTGTGCTTCTTTCATTTAAATTAAGATGGTTAAAAGCAGCATTTTTCTTCTGTGTAGTAATGTTTCTAAACTGTATTAAGTCAATGTTCAGTTGTAAACTTTTGAAAGAACAACCATAACATTTTGTTCAGAGTTAAAAACATTTCTGAAGTTCTACTGTATATTTTTGATAGTTGAGAGTGAAATGGGTTTAACAGGTAAAGGCCTGATTCTCCCATCTTCATGAGTAGTACCTTATTCAAAGAGTAGTCTCTTTTACATCAATGTTACAAGTATTCCTTACATGTAGTGTGCCAGTATCAGGCCCTAAAAACACAGATATATGAATTTAGCTTAAAGTAGGGAAGGAGCAGAAAAATCCAGAGGAAAGTGTTAAGTTAATCACTGTATATTTTATTCTGTATATTGATTATGTATCAAAAGTGGAGAAGTATACATGTAATTTTTATTGGCCAGGGCAGATTGTGGGATGTGCTAATTTGCTTTCCTGACCTTTAAATTTGGGATGTATGCTTGGAAAATAACCATGAATTGTGTACTGTGTTGAGAGAAGGGTTTATGAACAGGTAAAGATCAGAGCCAGTTCTGGAACAGTCAAGCCTCTCCAACTGCAGCATCATGAAATTAAAAGCCATTTCCAACAACTGAAGAACTCATGGCTGAAGAAACGGCATTATTTGGTGCAGGACATTATTATGGAAAGAAAGTCCTCACATCACAGTTAATGTTATAATCAAGATTACATTATAAGCCTGATATTTATACCCCTTCTCTAAATTGGGACATTGAAAAAATTGTTGGCTAAAAATTGGGGTGATTAGGACTACAATGAAGCATCCCTTAAATTTCAAATAAGTTCAAGAAAAGGTTTTGAATGTTCAGCTAATTACAAATTGTTCCCCTTTGCACATTTGAAAATAATCCTTTTTCAGTGCTCTCACTACAAAATGGAAACATTTACAAACTAAGGCCCTGATCCTGCAAGGGCCCCTGTGCAGGCAGATCCCTGCATCGGCCTGGAGGTACACTGACTTCACTGGGACTATGTAAGTACATAGAGCAGAGCCTTATTGTATAGGTATACAGTAATAAAAAAAACATTCACACATAGAGTAGTTAAAAAGAGGCAGCATGTTCCAGCAGATAGGACTTTCTAGCTTCTACTAAAACTGGTTGGAAAATGAATTTTCTGTCCCATGAAAAATTTTGAGATTTTGTACCAAATTGTGACACAGCCAAAATTTTAAAAAATTCTGTGAAATGAAATTCTGAAACAAAAAATTGGTCAACTGAAACATTTCATTTTTTTCCCAACATTTTACTTTTAATATTTTTAAGTATAGATATTTTAAAAACAAGTTGTTTCAAAATGAAAAACTGAAATTTTTCATTCAAAAACTGTCAGAATGGGGCATTTTGACCTTTTCAAAACTTTTTTCCATTTACAATTTTTTTTATTGTTTCACCTCCCTGGGAAGTGCTTGCTTTTTGTAGATGAATCTCTGATAGCTGTAACCAGTTTATGTTCCAAATTGACTGTGACCAGTATCCCTGAACCATTTGATTGGCTAAATGAGTTCTGTAAGCCAGTATCTGGCATCCATGATAACAATGTATGTCTCTGGTTCCACAATAGGATTGTTATGCTAGGAAATGTGTGGGAAGGTCCACCAGTCTAGAAAGGACATGATTTCCTGGGCTACTGAAACTGCAATGTAGATAGGAAAGAATGCTTGCAGGAAGAGACAGAAGAAACCTCTGGAACAGTCACAAATAGTATTGCCCAAGTCAGCAAATCTTTGCAAGAAACTAGCATTTTAATTGGCTTTTTTTCTGGATGACTGTTAAAAAGCTATGTTGCTGGAGAAATATTACGTGTTTGCTGTTCTAAAATGCTTGTCATCTTGAATATGCCTGAATGGGAATGTTGTGGAAAAAGGGATATACAGATATATATACATATGCATGTACCCTTCTCTTCCTGGGAGCAGCTATCAGGACCACTATCACTTCAGTGAATTCACTGGGTAAGATAGCAAGGCCAAATGGTAGTGCCTTCTACTGACAGCAGTTTGCACCATAAAAGAAAAAGAGGTGTTTTTTATGGGAAGACTGCATTGAGATGTGGAGATATACTTCCCACAGGTCTATGGTGTAACCCTAAGATATGGCCAACAGGATAGTCTTCAGAGTTTTTATCATGAAGAGTGATTTTCTCACTGGATGTGTTCAGCAGTTCAGGTCTAGAATAGCACTCCAGAGTTCTTGGATATTAGGTAGAAAGCAGAGTAAGATTACCAGATGCTTTCCTTTTGGGATAGGCTCCCTTTCCCTAAAATCCAAGAGATGTGCAATAGTCTCTATCATTAGAGAGTATGTGGTTGGATTTGAGATTTGAGGCAGACAAAAAATGCTTCAAGGAAGTCTGAAGAATTCTCTAGCATATCCCTTGCTCAAAACTTTCATCATTCATCTGCTTGAGGTGGTAATCACACCTCAAGAAATTTAAGTCTACTCCCCAGCTGACACAGCTGCACCGACAAATGGAAAAAACAATTTTCAAAGATTCCTGCTTTTTGGGGAGTGGGCAGCTTGTTAACATCAGCCCTGGTTCTTCCTGCTCTATTGTAATTCCAGGTTTCAGAGTAGCAGCCGTGTTAGTGTCCCCTGGAGAACAAACCACCATCACATCAACATCTTACTGAGTCTAATTACTAAAATATAAAATAAAATGATGGTTTCACTTTGTTATAAGATCTGTAAGCCCTCATCTGTCTGGATGAAGTTCAGGATTTATTTTCTTTATCCACAGCTTCAAACATGGCATGCTTAAAGGATGCTCTGAAGAGCTTTTTCCCTGCAATAGATAGAGGAGAATAACAGATGCATAGCCTGTATGTCCTCTTTTTAGGAGCTAATCCATAGATGTTGTCTCATGGTCACTATGTTCCTAGCCATTGACCTGGATATAAAATGTAAGAAGTCAAGGAAGCATCAGAGATGAAGATGCTAAAGAGATATTGTGCAGTACTATTCTGACATTGTTTGGTCTGATCGAGAGATATCATAGAGGATATCAGTTCAAGCCCAAATGAGCTGGGTAAGTTCAGCTGTAGCTCAGATGGATGCCAGAGCTGCTTTAGTTACATAAGAGAGAAGGTTCCACACTACATTTTCAAAACCTCCTCTAAAAGAAAATGCCTTGATTGCACCCCAAAGAAAGTTTGTCTAATTTCTTGACTTTACTGATGCTCTAGGGTGGCCTTTTTTCTTGGCATTACTCCATCTGACTCCAATTTTCTTTAAAAAAAACTAGTCTGGGACATCTTTCTTCTCAACTGAAGAAATTGCGAGATGTGGGTGGAAGTATAGACTTCTTTCTTTCTTTTTGTTAGATGGAACCACCCCAGCCACCCATCACTGACCAGCATCCTGCCTCCAGAGCTGCAAAAACAGAGGAAAAGCACTGGAATGGTGAAAAAGGCCAAATATGAGAATGCATGAACTATAAAGTTATTTGAATCTTTACCTACATTACCGTATAAATTCCATGCTTCTAATGTTTTAATGTTTTAACCAACATTCTCAAAATTTATTTTAATGTTTACTTAATGTAGGAATCTTAAATTTATTTAATATTCATATTACTTTAGCACATACGACATACTCCTTTGCCCAGATGAGCTTAAAGTCTAATATCATTGATATTAAAAGGAGGTGGAAGAGAAGTAGAGTGGGATTAGATACAATCAATTTATGCAATTTTTACACACATTTGCAATTAAAATAAATCAGTGACATCTGTGCCCTATCCATTTGTCTCTCCACCTACCCATCATTAATTAGTTGATTTTTGTATAGGTATTGCTGCATAGGTGAGTCTTGAGATTAAAAAGTCAAAAAAATTTGTTAGAAAATTACATTATTGTGCACTTCTACAGTACCTTTCATTAGAGGATAGCAAGTATTTTATAAACATTCATTAACTTAGTCTCTCAAAGCCATGTGTAGTAGGTATTCAGATAATAGACTATACCAAAAAGTCAAAATACAGTCCAATCCCAGAGTGTAATGAAATCCCTGGATAAACAAATGATAGGGCTTTTCTACATGGTGGGTAATGCAGTCTACAGGCATGTGATTTCTAAACCTCACTAACTTGTTGCGCATTTATTGGTCCATACAGATCCTGCTGATGTGCTTTAACACCATGCTGTTAAAGTGCACCAGGGAACATTTAGGGCTGGTCTACACTACCGCGGTAAATCAATCTAAACTACACTATTTCAGTTACACGAATAACATAACTGAAGTTGACGTAGCTAGATCCACTTATCATGGTGTCTACACTGTACTATGTCAATGGGAGAAGCTCTCCTGCCAACTTACCTTACGCTTTTCGGGGAGGTGGGGCACAGAAATCGACGGGAGAGTACTCTGCCATCGATTTAGCACATCTTCACCAGAGCTGTTAGATCGATGCCGCTGCATCGATTGCAGCAGCGCTGATTCAGCTCTGTAGTGTAGACATGGCTGAGTGTGCACAACAGAGTCTACATAGATCATTTAATGTGTAACGCATTAGTGCACCTCACAAACTACACACCCATACTGAGCATTATCCCACAGTGTAGACAAGCCCTTAGTTATGCCCTCAGGGTCACACTGTACTCTTCATTGTGGTTCAGATTCTTTAGCCAGAGCACAATGAAAAGGTTCTGGATGACAAAACCAAAAAACAAAACAAAAACAAAACAACCATGAGCTTCAAATACTACACTTTAGGTTTCCCATCCTAAGAAAATGAGGCTGGCTGTCTCTGAAAACAGGCCAGGGAACGCCAGAGTGCAGCCCTTTCAAAGGTCATCAGTCTACAAAGCCATTTAGCTTCACTGTGCTCCATGCTAGGGAAGCTAAAACACAGTCTTTGAAATTGGTCAGCACCATTTACAAGCCAGGAAACCGGTGATGAACATTTTGAGAAGTTAGTACTTTAGGATAGGGCTGAAGAATACAAAAACCCCAAAACTGCTAGCCAGCTCTCTCAATGTTCTTTTCTCAGCACCCAAAGACCTTTGGAAAATGGAAGGTATTGGATAGGCCTCATTTTTGAGATGAGTACTTGCAACTCCCATCAAAGTTAAAGGGAGATGCAGTTGCTCCTCACCTCTGGAAAAAAAATCGGACCCTAAAGTTAACAGTGATACTTTTGGTTTTCATTCTTCTCAGGTTAACCTTTTCCAGGAATTACTCACTCTGTGATGGCCATCTAAGCTACCATGAGTTATAAGAAGGAAATGATGCAGCTTTGTTAAGAACTGCAAAAGATTTTTTTAGGGGAAATAAAACCCTGTACTGAAAGTAATGGAAAAGTGAACAAATAAATAAATAAATAGCATACAGATGTCACAAGCTACAGGGAGTTTAGAGAACAAAAAATGATTTATAAAGAAATATTAATAGAACTATGTCTGTGTGTGTGTGTGTGTATATATATATATATAGAAAGAGAGAGAGAGAGAGGGAGCGCAACTGGCAAAACAAAGGGCTAGGATAACTACAAGTAACTACTGAAAGAGTGTAAATTGGGATTGTTTAGAGTGGTCTAAAAGGGTATACTGTAGCTAGGAGTAACAGGATAAAATTAAGCAAAGGAAACATTAAGCAGAATATCAGGCAAAAAATCTTAATAGTAAGAATCTACTCCACTGTGGAAGTTATGGAGATTTCATCAGCTGTGTTATTAAAAACTGGATAAAACAAAATCCTGAAAAATATTCTACATGAAACAGGGAAGATGGACAAAATCAAATAGCTCTATTTCCATCTCTAATTTCTTTGATCTATATAGTCTCCCACATAGCGCATCTTCTATTCAAGATGGCAGTATATCACAAAATAATTTTGATAAGAACATACTGTGATTTTGTAAAAGGATTATGATCACACTTGTATCGAACAAGAAGAGGAGAAACTGGATTATAATGTAAAATTTATTCAACAACAAATCAGATACCAAAAATACCATTTTGTATACATTTTCAAGTTAACATTAGTAAGAAAGGCTTTATTTCAAAAGTGTATCTTTATACACTGATTCTCCAAAGTTACCCCAAGATTTGCAAGGTTGGTTTTTTTTAGACTATCAGACTTCTTTTTAACTGGACACAATCAGTCCACATTTCAGAAAACAAATTACATAGCTTCAGATACTACAGCTGCTACTCAGTTCCTCAGACAAATTTTGTGATTAAGAATTTTTTTTTCTCCCTTGTTGTTGTGTGAAAGCCACAGAAACAAATGGGGAAAATGGCTCACTATATAGTGATAATGATTATATGCAATATGCTCTCAAAAGTATACAGTAAACAAAACAGAAAAAAATGAATTTCTTTCTCTCGTCATTCAGTTATAAAATAAGTGTTACTTGTCAAAAGGTGTGACATTCTCTAGGTACAATCTGGACTGTTGAACAGCTGTGTCCCCTTACTCTTTAATCTAGGGTGCCTTTTACACTGTTTTGCTGTAAGAGCCCCCACTCCCTAGTTTTGCTCATTTGTAGACATTAGCACATAACTTGATCCAAGCTACACAGTATTTAGTTTTACCAGTTAACCACTCATGAATTACATCCGGGGCAACAGCAGCAAATTCTTAGTTCCAGCCTTGTTCCCCAGAAATGTGCATCTTGTATTGCTCAGTACCCTCCTGAACAGTACAAGCTCATAGAAAGTCTGTCATCTCATCAAAGGAAAATGTGTATGCACCAGCTTTGTTATCTCAAGCGGAGGTTCCCAAATATTTCTAAACACATACTGGTATAGATAAAACAAGTTTATTAACTACAGAAAGATTGATTTTAAGTGATTACAAGTAATAAGGCATAAAAGTAAAAATTAGTTACAAAGAAAATAAAAGATAAACTTGAAAGCTAATACCTAGCTGACCAAGCTAAGTATAATTAAAAACAAAGAGGTCTGTATCAGCAGAAGCTGCAGTAAATTTCAAAGGCTGGGTCTCTTCCAGCGTAGGAGCCCTCCTCCAGTTCAGAGTCCTTCAGGTGTTCATTGATATCATGAGCAGAGAGACGGGAAGAGGGGAGGTGAAGGCCACAGTTTTTATACCCCTCTCCCCACTTTGAGGATTACCCTAGCTTGTGTGGAGATGACAAGCAGTCTCTTGTGTAAGTGAGGTTTGGATCATCCCTGTGATGAAATGTATATTTCTTGTTTATCCCTTCTCCCATGTTGGGTGTTGGTCTGTCCTTTGTTGTCTCTGAGGAACTAATCTATGGGCATTCCCCAGAATTATGACATACTTTAATAACATCTTACAGTAAAATCCCATATCTTTACACACTGTGTTGTTACACACATTTTGACGGGACAATGATGTTTAGCAGATTGTGAGTTTTCAAATAATACCTCATAAGGCATTCTTTGTACAAAATACATCAAATCTTATTAAAGTGGTGAACGTGGGGTACAGAATGTCACAGTATAAAAATATTTTTTCAGACAGAACTGTGATTTTTAAATTGAGATTTCAGAGTAGCAGCCATGTTAGTCTGTATTCGCAAACAGAAAAGGAGTACTTGTGGCACCTTAGAGACTAACAAATTTATTTGAGCATAAGCTTTCGTGAGCTACAGCTCACTTCATCGGATGCATTTGGTGGAAAATACAGTGGGGAGATTTATATATACACACAGAGAACATGGAACAATGGGTTTTATCATACACACTGTAAGGAGAGTGATCACTTAGGATGAGCCATCACCAGCAGCGGGGGGAGGAAGGGGGAGGAGGAAAACCTTTCATGGTGACAAGCAAGGTAGGCTATTTCCAGCAGTTAACAAGAACATCTGAGGAACAGTGGGGGGTGGGGTGGGGGGGGAGAAATAACATGGGGAAATAGTTTTACTTTATGTAATGACTCATCCATTCCCAGTCTCTATTCAAGCCTAAGTTAATTGTATCCAGTTTGCAAATTAATTCCAATTCAGCAGTCTCTCGTTGGAGTCTGTTTTTGAAGTTTTTTTTGTTGAAGAATAGCCACCTTCAGGTCTGTAATCGAGTGACCAGAGAGATTGAAGTGTTCTCCGACTGGTTTTTGAATGTTATAATTCTTGACGTCTGATTTGTATCCATTTATTTGTGTCCCCTGAATAGATATGTGGACAGAGTTGGCAACGGGTTATTTCTTCCTCCACCCCACCCCCTACTGTTCCTCAGATGTTCTTGTTAACTGCTGGAAATAGCCTACCTTGCTTGTCACCATGAAAGGTTTTCCTCCTTCCTCCCCGCTGCTGGTGATGGCTCATCCTAAGTGATCACTCTCCTTACAGTGTGTATGATAAAACCCATTGTTTCATGTTCTCTGTGTGTGTATATAAATCTCCCCACTGTATTTTCCACCAAATGCATCCGATGAAGTGAGCTGTAGCTCACAAAAACTTATGCTCAAATAAATTTGTTAGTCTCTAAGGTGCCACAAGTACTCCTTTTCTTTTTGTATGTTGAGATTGTTCCTTTATGTTGCAAATAAAACAGGTGACTATCACACTAGCTAATTTAAACTGTATACTGGATATAAATATGCCTATTATGTAAAAAAGCTGAGAGGCCAAAAAGAGCTACATCTGTTTCAGTGATGATGTCAAGGTTACCCCTTCCTCAGATGTACGTGTTGTGATATCACCATTTGGAGTTAGTTGCACAGAAATCAGCTGGTGTACCTATTCCCTATAGGTATAGTTTGATTTCTATATTTGGGGGACTAGAGGGTCTTAATACGATTAATAATAGGTATAGGTCTAACTTCTGGATTTACCAATTGTTAGTACTACTGAAATTACAATGTACTTGAAATCACAAATAGAGTTTAAGTTCATCACCCTTAATTTTTTATTTTAACTTAATTATTTGACATCTTTACCAGCTACCACTTAAAAATCAACATTAGCATAAAAAAAATTCTTGAATAAACAGAATTGAGCACTTTCATGTAACTATGAATCACATCTCTCTGGTTTTAGAGCTACATAAACATTGTTTTAATCCAAAAATTCTATATTTACCTTTTAGGGCTACATAAACAGTGTCTTAATATAGAAATACTGTATTTACCTTTAATGTAGATGCAATCGTCTTTCTTTTCGGTTAGTGTAAATGTCCACAATGTTCTCTGGAACCAGCTTTGCAGTTAAATCAGCTTCTAAGTGAAGAAAATCTTTCTTCTCCCATGGTTGAATACAACCAATTTCTAATCTGTCTCATTGCAGAAAAGCTTTGTTCCAATGTGGCCATCCCGACTGGCAATGTGAGAGCTAACTGAATGAGTTTGTAACAGTTTTGGTACATAATCTGAGACATTTCTTCTTGAAGTCTTTGAAAGGTAACAGGAGATGCCATACTGGTAAAAATGTCCATTTCTCCAGGTGCAAGGTGCGGATTTACGTTGAGTAGGTCTGCATATTTCTGCAAGAGTGGATGAATGCCACTTTTATCAAAACTTACGAGTGAGCCACATGCTTCAGCAATTTCCATTGATTCTTTTGAGAATCACCTCTCTAACTCCGCAATTATGCCATCCAAAACAGGAAGGTTCAACTGCTGATGCCACCTGTTCTTTTTTTTCAGATACAGTTACAGTCTTGGGGGTTTCCAATACATTTATTGCCTCTTCTACACACTTTCTTTGACCCAAAGTTATTGGGACACTGAAGTCTATAAGAGCTGCCGAGGCTTTTACTACTTTTTTTCTTTTTGGTGAATGAAGTGTGTCTTCACCTGGCATTGCAATGTTATGGTCTTGACAGAATTCTGTTATTTTTTTCCACATATCATTCCAGCCTTCTTCACTTCTGCATTTCTCAAAGTAATTTTTGTTTTCTCTATGATAGGAAAGCTCTTGAAAGTGTGGTATCGATGCTTTGAAGTCCTTTGTGAGCAAAATGAACAATTTCATAAAAGGCTGAAAGATAATTAAGCATGCAATGAATGAAACTCTAGTTATGTGATAATAAAGGCCATTTGCCTCCACAGACCACTTTTCGCCTTGTTCACTCAGATCTTTTAGACACCCGCATGATGGCAGTGTACTGTGTTTTTATTGCAAACATACTTCTCCACTTACATGCCCAATGCGTATCAGTGGGCTGCCCAATCTCTTGATGCTTGAGACCCAAAGCTGTCTGCATGTCAAGAAACATCTGATAGTTGGTTGGCTCCACAAACACTGAACACAATTTCTCAAGTACATTTAGAAAGACCACAGCACTACAATTTACTTTATAGTACCCCATGAGGATGAGGTTGAATTTGTGTGCCATGCAATCAGTTTTCATTCACTGCTGAACCCCAGCAATGTGTCCTGACATCACAGAAGCACCATCATAAGATTGAACAACTATCGGCACATTCTGCAATCCACTTCAAAGCTGTCTTTATGGCAATATGAATGACATTTGCATTTCAGGAAGATAAGTAATTGATGAAGCACAGGAATCTTTCTTTAATCTCTAGATTTTCTGAGTATCTGATATGAACTGGAAGCTGCTCTGTCTTAAATGACCTGGCCTCATGTGCAATTACAGCAAAAAAAGAAAAGGTCTTATTCACTACCTGTATAATTTATTTGCAAACCAAATCTGCAATACTTTATTTTGAAATTCAGGGCTTGTGTAATTAAATTAACTCGCCTGCAGTTTCTTGAAAGAAAAGAAATCACAACATTCATGGAAATTCTCTTTCAATTTAGATTCCTTTCCCTTATCGTGACCTTGAAATGGTAAACCAAGTTTCAAAAGTAATTTGACAATATCACAAACCTTAGAAAGGTAATCCCAGTTTCTCTCATTGGTACTTTTATGACTTGCTGAAAGCTTCACTGCTACTGATCCAGTTCCTTTGCTATGTTTGAAGCATTGCCACTTTTCCATACATTTCACATGAACCTGGGAAACAGCAAGTTTAGACAATTTTTCAGAGATTGTCATCCAATCCCTCACACCCTTTTAGATTAAGGTATCATCTACATAGGCTGTTTCTGAGTGGAAGTAATAGCAGGGAAAGCAGAATATAACATCTTGTTGAACATAATATTCATCCCAAGGAAATGTATTGTAATAGAAAACTGGAAGAGAACTATTGTGTTTCCCAAACATTCTCCTTGGAAAATCAGGCAGATGTGATTGATTAGACCCATTGCTTTTTCTCCAAGATCTGTAGGAACAGTTACGCTTCTCACATCATACTTCAGTCGTATCTACGCTGACAGAACCTGTACTCACTGCGTGCAAACATTCAAGATCCTTTTGTTCTACTTGCAATGATAAGGTGTTCAGACTCTGTAAGGATACAGTCTTTTCCTGTAGCCATATTGTAAGGCCTTTGTCTGCACCCATATTAAGAGAGCAGCAGCCATGAGCTAAGAAGCAGGAAGTCACATCCTCACATTCCATCTAAACTACATTAAAGCAATGAAATATCAGGCTGTTAAAAAGGCAATATCATGCTTTTAAAGGTAGTAGCATCCACTATCACCAGATAAAGAAACAGATCTTAAGATGGTTAAAGAAAACTTAGTTTGATAACATTCTGTCTGGCAAGAAATCATTTAACAATAGTTGTGGTTGTGAAATCCTTATTTCTTTATTGTTTTATCTTTATGGTCCCTACTTCTCTATTGTTTGTCTGAATGATCTCTGTCTGGTTCTTTGTTTCTGTCTATTACATAATACACACCTAGCAAAATTAATTATGTATGGTGGTAGGATGTTTAGGTTGGAGAATTTTATTACAATATGTTAGGATTGGTTAGTAAAATGATTGGTTAAGGTACAGCTAAGCAGGACTCAGGTTTTACTATATAAACTGGGGTTCAAAAGGAAGTTTTTTGGGAACCAACTCCAGAACACAGCCCAAAGATCAGAGCTGCCAGACCTCAGCACCCTGCCAATGACTCCAGGCAGAAACTGGAGTCACCCCGCAATATGACCTGATCCTGACTGGCTATCAAGAAAAGTTCATCTGTTTTATTGGGAGTGGTAAGCATTGTATGTGTAGCGTGTGCATTCTGTTTTGGTGACCGTTAATAAATAGAGGTTAAGTAGGATATTACTGTGTAAGGCTCTTTCACTGGTAAAAGACCCTGTAAACCTGCAAAAAATTAAGCCCTGAGTCCACAGGGAATGGGTGTTTACCTGGACCTCGGAGTAGAGCCTGGAACCCGGAATAGAGCCCGGAGCCCACAGGGGGCAAAGTTAGGTGCCTTTCACCTCAAGCCCAAGGAACTGGGAAAGACTGCGGGTGCCTAAATTATCTGAGTTATGCCTTGAGCCCTAGGAACTAGGTAGACGTGGAAGCCTTGAGCCCTAGGAACTAAGTAGAGATTGGATGTCCTAGAGTGTGCAAGTGACAGAGAATCTGTGCAGGTAACAACCCGAGTCAGGCAGTGGCAGGGCCCAGTCTGGAGGTGTTGTAAAATCCTGCAGTGAATCAGCCACTGACGGTTCAAGAGTCACTGTCAGAAAAATCTTCCGAATATCCATTTTAGCTTGTCTCAGTTTTAGATAGGTCCATTAAATTATTTTATTCTAAGTTAAAACTTTAAAAGGTTAATTTCAACGTTTTATATTAGTGTTTACTGAATAAGTTGAACTAGGATGTTCAACTTTCACTCAAAAGTGATTGCTCCCTTTGTGATCCATGACTGTTGTTTGCATATTATATAAAAACTTCATGCACGACTATGTGGTGTGGTGTGCTATGTGAGACAGAAAATTTAATGTTTTATCAGTGCCTTTTATATGCAACTCTTGCTGGAGTGTCACTTTGATGTGATTCTTTTTTTCCCCTCCCGAAACTCCAGCCCTGCTTCAGCTGGTTGTATGCATGTCTCATTTATATATCTGTCTTTCTTTCATTGCATGTTGGTTCCTCCCAAACTTCAGAGCAGAGGCAATGCTGTATTTATTGCAAGCAGAAACAATGTTCACAGAAGTGATAAACTGCGAATGAAAAAAAAATCTCATTTTGTATGCTACATGTACATAAATTCAGATGAAACTACTCAGAATTCACAAGAAGAGAAAACCAGCAAAACACTGTTGGGGGCAGGCACTTGCACCCAAGATGAGGGTGATCAGCTCCTTTCTCTAATCAGACAGGCAGTGATTGGGGGAGGAGGAGTCCTCTTCATTGTACTTCCCTAATGGTCACATTCCTGGAGGAGCTTCACCCGCCTTTGGACACACTTCACCCACATAAGCCCTGGAGTTCTGAGCAGTGCTGTGTTCTGAGCAGTGCTTTGGGATGTAGGGGAGCAGGAGTGCCTACGTGGGGGAGGAAGCCCCTGGAGACATGACTGCCCTCCCCTTCTGCCACACACTGATGGGACTCGGCTGCAGTGGGAAGATCCCATGAGCATCACTGCCAAGGAGGGAGTGGTTCTGGCAGGCTTTAGACCTACTGTGCCGCCAGACTCTTAGCGGCTGGAGATTGCAATCAGCTGTCAGGCTCCTGGATTGACTAGTCAATCGTGATCTACTAGTTGGTGACCCTGCAGCTCCCATTTGCCGGGAATGGGAAACTGCAACCAATGGGTTCTGCAGCAGTGGTGCTTGCAGGGAAGGGGCAGCGCATGGCACCAAGTTCCCCCCCGACGCCCCATAGGGGCGTGCTGGCTGTTTATGGGAGTAGTGCGGGACCACAGTAGGCAGGGAGCCTGCCTTAGCCCTGCTGCACTGCCGACTGGGAGCTGCCCTCACTCGGCAGGAGCCCTCAATCCTCCTGCACCCCAATCCCCAGCCCTGAGCCCCTCGTGGAGCCAGCATTCTGAACCCACTCCTGCACCCCAACCCCCTGCCCCAGCCCTGAGCTCTCTTCTGGAGCAAGCACCCCGTACCCCTCCTCCACCCCAACGCCCTGCCCCAGCCCGGAGTCCCTTCCTGCACCCAAAATCCATGCCCTAGGCTCAGCCTGGAGCCCCTTCCCAGACTCCAAACTCCTTAGCCCCAGCCCAGAACCTGCACCCCTTCCCCCTGCCCCAGCATACAAAGTGTAAAGCGCTCACTTTATATTATTTTTTATTACAAATAGTTGTACTGTAAAAATGATAAACAAAAAAAGTATTTTTCAATTCACTTCATACAAATACTGAAGTGCAATCTCTTTGTCATGAAAGTGCAACTTACAAATGAAGATTATTTTTGTAACATGACTGTATTCAGAAACAAAACAATGTAAAACTTTAGAGCCTACTCAGTCCTACTTCGTGTTCAGCCAATCTCTAAGACAAACAGTTTTGTTTATATTTACGGTAGATAATGCTGCCCGCTTCTTATTCACAATGTCACCTGAAAGTGAGAACAAGCATTCACATGACACTTTTGTAGCCGGTATTGCAAGGTATTTATGGGCCAGATATCCTAAACATTCGTATGCCCCTTCATGCTTGGGCTACCATTCCAGAGGACATGCTTCCATGCTGGTGACACTCGTTAAAAAAATAATGCGTTAATCAAATTTGTGACTCAACTCCTTGGGGAAGAATTGTATGTCTCCTGCTCTGTGTTTTACCCGCATTCTGCCATATATTTCTGTTATAGCAGTCTCGCATGATGACTCAGCAGATGTTGTTCATTTTAAGAACACTTTCACTGCAGATTTGACAAAACGCAAAGAAGGTACCAATGTCAGATTTCTAGAGATAGCTACAGCACTTGACCCCAACATTTAAGAATCTGACGTGCCTTTCAAAATCTGAGAGGGATGAGAAGTGGAGTATGTTTCAGAAGTCTTAAGAGCAACACTCCAAAACTACATAACCCGAACCACCAAAAAAGAAAATGGACCTTCTCCTGGTGGCATCTGACTCAGATGATGAAAATGAACATGCATCAGCCTGCATTGCTTTGGATTGTATCGAGCAGAACCCATCATCAACATGGACGCATGTCCTCTGGCATGGCGGACAAAGCACAAAGGGATATCATTAGCGCATTTGGCACATAAGTATCTTGCAATGCCAGCTCCGACAGTGGCATGTGAATGCCTGTTCTCACTTTCAGGTGATATTGTAAACAAGCAAGCAGCGTTATCTCCTACAAAAGTAAACAAACTTGTTTGTCTGAGTAATTGGCTGAACAAGAAGTAGGAGTGAGTGGACTTGTAGGCCGTAAGTTTTACATTGTTTTATTTCTGAGTGCAGGATTTTTTTTGGTACTTAATTCTACATTTCTAAATTCAACTTTCATGATAAAGAGATTGCACTACTACAGTATTTGTATTAGGTGAATTGAAAAATACTGTTTCTTTTGTTTCTTTTTTACAGTGCAAATATCTGTAATAAAAATAAATATAAAGCGAGCACTGTACACTTTGTATTCTGTGTTGTAATTGAAATGAATATTTGAAAATGTAGAAAACATACCAAATATTTAAATAAATGGTAATCTATTATTGTAAATCGCTTGACAGCTCTATTAGAAAGTTTGATACCACGATTGAAAGACATAGACTGATCTACAAGGACCTATATCCTTTCCTTCCACCATTTGGCTATCACCTCTTTCTTTCTTTGATGCCTGAACTAGAACTGCTGTTACACAAGGGTTATTCAGTTCAATTTCAGTCCTTGCCAACTCCTTCATTCCTGTCCCTTTTCAGATATTCCTCTCACAAGATACTACTAAAGCAAGAGGCAGATACCCTTCTACAACTTGGTGCAATGGAGAGGGTACCCTCTTCTCCTCAACAACAAGGGGTTTTACTACTATTAATTCCTTATCCTAAAAGGAGGATGGTGTCTCATTCTAGATATCAGATGACTCAACACATTCATCCATCACTTTAGGGTCAAGGCTGGTCTCTCTAGCATTCATAATTCCTTCCCTAGATCCCCAAGATTCGTTCAGAACTCTTGACTTAAGGATGCTTGCTTCCCTCTGTCCAGTCACCCAGCTCACAGAAAGTACCAGTACTTATTTTATTGTGGAACACATGTATTATTAGTTCAGTGTGGTACTGTTCAGTCTTTCCACAGCACCAAGTGTTTTCCAATGCCTGTTATTCATTGCAACTCCTCTGTAAAGTCCCTGATTGACTCTAAGGACTCCACATTCACCCATACCTCAGCAATTAGCTGATTTGAGGCATATCTCCAAAATAGGTCACCGATGCAGTATAACTGGTTCGCCACCTCTTCTTGGTTGGCCTCAGAATCAATCAGGACCCATCCACTCTCACTCCCACTCAAACAATATAATTAACTTCTCAGCTTGGGTCAGCAAGAGCTTATTTCCCAGAGGTCAGATTTTGTACCACACTCCACCAATTCTCAAATCTACACATCTAGGACCCTACCAAATTCATGGCCATGAAAAATGCATCACGGACCATGAAATCTGATTTCCCCTGTGAAATCTGGCTATTGTAGGGGAGACTGTATTTCACAGAGTTGGGCGACCAGAGAGCAGTGGCTGCTGGCCAGGAGCTCAGTTCTGAATGCCGTGTCCCCACCAGCAGCCGTGCAGAAGTGAGAGTGGCATGGTAAGGGGGGTCATCAATTTTTGGGGGGAGGGCAGGGCTGGCTTTACAGGTGGGTGACTGCCCAGGGCGCCATAGTAAGGAGGGTGCCGTGGTCAACCCCCTCAACACACAGCCAGTCCAAGGCCCCTTTAACTACCAAGCACTGGGTTTGAGGGCAGGGATGAGGGCGCCCCGGCTAGGGGCACTAGCTGCTAGTCCTGGACAGGTTGGGGAGGGCTAGGACTTCCTCTTCCTCTGCATGGGCTGCTCCCTCGGCTGGGTCAGACCCATCTCCGGGAATCTTCCTCGGCTGCAGGAAGCTCCACCGCAGCAGGCTGGGATTCCAGCTCTGACGGCAGCGCTGCCTCCAGCAGCAGTGCAACCTCATTTCTGCAACCTCATCTCAAGCTGCTGGCGGTGGCACTGCATTCAGAGCTGGGCACCCGGCCAGCTTTTGCCCTCTGGCCAGCTCTGAAGGCAGCAGCACACAAGTAAGGGTGGCAATGCCATGATCCCTGCAAGATCATTGTGACACCCCCATAACCCCTTTTTGACTCGGGTTCCTCACGGTTACAATACTGTGAAATTTCAGATTTAAATGTCTGAAACCATGTGCATGAAATTTATGATTTTTAAAATCCTATGACCATGAAATTGACCAAAACAGTTTGTGAATTTGGTAGGGCCCTATACATATTCAACCAAGGACTTTGGTGATGTCCCATCTAAGGCTGGTGGACCACATAGCTATCTGCATCTTTAATGCCATGTGCCAGACTTTACCTTCAACCTCTTATGGGGCAGTTAAAAATCAGTTTATCTAACAAGAAAACACAGCATGAATTTACAGGATGTAGTTTCCTTAGAAGCCTTATCCTCTCTTCTCTGGTGGAACGACGCATGAAAAGTATGTCAAGGCATCCTATTCACCTCACCCATCTCCGATCACAGCTCTTGTAGTGGGTGTCGCTAAAAAGGGATGGGGGGCACACCCAGACCACCTTCAGACATAAGGTCTCTGGTTCTTTAACAGACTCACTTACATATAAATGTTCTAGATCTTATAGTCATACATTTACCATGCAGAGCGTTCCTCCCCCCCTCCAAAGGACCACAATTCAAATCCTGACAGACAACACTACAGTGCTGCACTATGTCAAGAGACAAGGGGGAGTGAGATCATCTTTCTCTCCGTCAGGACTATTGTGACTGGTGCATTCAACATCAGATCAATCTTATAGCTGTACATATACCAGGCTTTCAGAATCACCTAGCAGATTAACTCAGCAGAAAGTGCTCATTTAGTCAAGACTGGATTTGTAGGGATTCATTGAAATCAATGGGAATCAGAAGCCTAAATATCTTTGAAGATCTGGACCTCAGTCAAGTCTTCCTAAAAGAGAGTGTTTCTACAAGAGACATTTTTGCCACCAACCTGGAGAAGTATCAAGTTTTAATCCCAACAAGGCATAAACCCAGGCTCATTTTTGGGATACATTCATGATCCAGTGGAACAGAAACCTGATGTCTACGCCTATCAATTCCATTAATTTCCAGAATCCTCAGAAAAGTATGACAGGACAAAGCCCCATTAATACTGTCAGCACCAGTATGGGCACATTAGTTCTGGTACAGAGAACTGATGCATCTATAAGTTCAGCTGCCCATTACTCTTCCAGATTTCTGGACATTGTTTGAGAATCATGGTGTAACCCTACACTCTGGCCCATAGGTACTGACCTCCTGATTTCCCAGGGGGTGCTCGACTCCCCTCCATCCCAGGCCCCACCCCCTCTCCACCCCTTCCTCCAAGGCCACCCCTTCCCGCCCTGTCCCCCAAGGGCACCCCATAGACAACTGGTGCCTCCCCATACTGGGGAGCATGATCTAAAGGGGAGGTCACGTCCCCCTGGGCCAGCCCCCCACACCACTGCACTCTCCCCACTGCATGTTACCTGTGGGGGAATGCTCTGTTCTCCAACTGCACCTTCTCCCTCCCTGCCCCCCGGCACATTCTGCCACTCCCCCCGGAGGGAGGGAACCCAGGCAGGGAGTGGGAGGGAGCCACTTCTAACACCAGCCTCTCCTGGTCACTGCTCTGCTGCCCAACAGCTGCCTGAAAGAGCCTGGCTGGGGAGGAGGTGGGCTTCCATTCCCTGTCCAGGCTTGGCTGCCGGGGATAAGTGAGCTGGAAACTTGCTAGGAGGGGGTGGGGGCACTCTGGCTCACTCACCCCCAGTCCCCAGCACCCGAGCCGAGAGCAGAATCTGCCTCCCCAGCTAGGCTCTCTCAGGCAGCCACCAGTCCACCATGCTGCAGAGCAGCATCCCAAAGGGGCTGATCCCACCCCTTCCACTCCCTGGCATCTGGGGCATGTGTTGCCCAGCACTACCCCCACGCCATTGTGCCCCCTCTCCCCCAGCGCCACCTGCATGCTGCCAAACAGCTGATTGAGGGGGGTGGGAGGTCCTGGGGGGAGAGAGAGAAATTGATCGACGGAGCCCGTCGGTGGCGGGAGGCACTGGAGGAGAGGAGGAGGGGCCCGCCGGTGGGTGCTGAGCACCCACTATTTTTTTCTGTGGGAACCCTAGCCCTGAGGCACCCACAGTTAGTGCCTATGCCCAAGCCCATCACCCACACATCTGACAGCACGGATGCTAGTTGCTTAAGTGCAGTACACAGGAGTCATCCTAGAGAGGTGCAAGATATTTTGACTCAGAGCAAAAAGTCTTCTACAAGGCTAAATGATATAGCCAAATGGCAAGATCTTTCATTTTGGGCTGCTCAGCAACAACTTCAATAGTTGGAGACATCTATTCCTGTTATTCTGGATTATTTTTTCTTAAAACACTGAGGATTTTCCATCAGATCAGAGAGGGTATGTTTAGCTGCAATACATGCCCATCATCATCCAATTTGGGATCACACAGTATTTTTGCACCCACATCTTTTAAATTTCTGAAGTATCTGATCCACATTTCCACTAGAAATATAACCCTGTCACACTAAATTTGATGCTTCTGGCCCTCAGAGAAACCCAATTTGTGTCTATAGCACCATGTTCCTTTTATCATCTTACATGGCTAGTAGGTCTTGTTCACACCCTCACAGTCATACCAACTGCCATTTTTGGGGTCCAGAAGGAATTTTCTCCCAAGTCAGATTGACAGGGACTTTTTTTTGTGTGTGTGTGTGTGCATTCCTCTGCAGCATGGGATATTAGTCACTTGCTAGGATCATCTGGGTACATCTTACCAAATCAATTCCCTGCCACTGCAAGGGTTGCAAGCATTGGTGCACCTCAGTTCCTCCTGTTTTCTGCCTGTAGCACAAATAGTCTCCTGAAGGGTATAGTACCTGAGTCTAATCTAGGCTATTGGGCTCAATTCATGGGTAAGCTGGGTTAGTGGCTTGTGCCACGCAGGTCAGACTAGATCTGTTGGCCCCCTCTTGCTTTACACTCTACTATCAAGAAAACATTTTTGTTGTTTCTCAAAGAAAGAGTGAGATTGAAGTATAATGGCAGGTTTCTCTTACGCTGTATTTCATGAAGAAAAGGCGATTCTAAGACCTCACTCAAAGTTCTTACTCAGTGAGCTCAGACTTTCATCTGATCAGTATATACACCTAATATTCTTTTCCAAACTTCTTTTGACTCCCGCAGAAGCAAAACGTCATATGCCTGACTTGTTGAAAAGACTCTCTTACTACCTACATAGAACTACCTTCACAGAACAAGACCCTTCCAAAAGTCACCTTGGACACATGTAGTGTTTAGGGACTGGTCTAGAGCAGTGGTTCCCAAACTTGTTCTGCCGCCTGTGCAGGAAAGCCCCTGGCGGGCCGGGCCGGTTTGTTTACCTGCCGCGTCCGCAGGGTCAGCTGATCGCGGCTCCCAGTGGCTGCGGTTCGCTGCTCCAGGCCAATGGGAGCTGCTGGAAGCGGCGGCCAATAATGCACCACTTCCAGCAGCTCCCATTGGCCTGCAGCAGCAAATCGCGGCCACTGGGAGCCGCTATTGGCCCACCCTGCGGATGCGGCAGGTAAACCAACTGGCCCGGCCTGCCAGGGGCTTTCCCTCCACAAGTGGCGGAACAAGTTTGGGAACCACTGGTCTAGAGGGCAAGCTATTTTGACCCGCAGACTCTAGAATGCATATCAGATTGTATTAGATCTCCTGGAAACTAAATAAATTAGCTCCTTCTCAGATTAAAGCATACACAGCTAGGGCTCAAGTAACCTTTTTGATGTTTGATGAACACGCCTCTATCAGAAATTTGCAGGGCAGCCACTTGGAATTCAGTACATTTACTCAAAATTACTCTCTAGTTGCAGTTACTAGCTCTGATGCTAGTAGTGCAGCCCTACAGTCTTACCATGGCATCCAACTCCTTAGGGAGACAGCTACTAGCCAATCATATTCAGTGGGATTTAAGTGAGAAAAAAATTCAAAGAAAAAGTCATTAATTTGCCTTACAGTAACTTTAATTCTTCAAGATGTTTTGTCCATATGGATCCCAGGACCTGCCTTTCTTTGCTGCTACTGTGGAATCCTTCTAACTTAGGATTCTGTATTGGTAAAGGAACTAAGTGGCAGTTGGACCCACTCATTTATATCTTCAGGAGAGGTGGGGGCTGGGAGGTGGCGCAGGCCACATCCACGATACTGGTGGCCAAAAGACTGCTCTTACACATGATGTGCGTATACATATATAGCAATATCTAAGTGGCGAAACATCTCAAAGAATCAGAGTTACTGTAAGCAGCCATTTTTTACCTTGAAATGAGCCTGGGAAAGTGAGCTGAATAAGGCTGGGAGCTCCTGGCTTCTTTTCTGGAGGTAAGAAAGAAAGGAGCATAGCAATTCCTAAGCTTCTAGTTCTTTGGGAGCGATGGGAGTAGATCAACTGGAGCAGGTACATTTTTCACAGGAAGGGAAAATCAGATAGGGAACAGAGCAGCTCCTGAGCTGTTGCTAAATTCACAAGTGAGAAGAGAAAAGAAGCCTCTGATTTCCTACTTCTTTAAGGGTAGGGGAACAGAAAGAAAAAGCAAAAGGCCCAATTACTGGAGAAAGAGCTGGGAGCAGAGGGGTCCAGCATACTGGTAGGAACCTTGCACTAATTGACTGGAAGCAGCCCCAGCATTACATGATTTATTGGAAGTAAGTTTAGGTTGCCTCAGCACTGACTGAGGAAAGGTTGACGAGAGGTTAGACTGGGGTTAGCTAAAATGAATCCCCTAGCCTCAACCTATTATCATTTTTCCTAGTCTAGACAAACTGTAAGACAGCCTGGGCCCCTGACAGTTTATAATTGAGATGGTTCCGCCTGTGCACTGTTCACAATTTTTCACCCATTAAAAACCCTAAACAAAACAGATTGGGTTGTAAATATTTAATCCTATCATGAGTGCAGGGGACTGGACTAGATGACCTCTTGAGGTCCCTTACAGTCCTATGATTCTACCTTAAACTTTCGGAATGCACACTAGTTTAACTCACCACTTTAAATGAAAGGAAGTGTCATATCTTTGCTTCTGTGGCCTGGCCCTCATATCTTGTGGCCCTATCTCCTAAACTGAGAAACAGCACAGCCTTGGCTTCTTTAAACTAAGCAGGAGCAAATTCTTGCTAGTTTTTCAAGTTCTTTGACCGGGACCCGAGTGACTTGTGGGGTGGCAGTTTTGTTTTTATTGGACAAGTTAAGTGTCACATTTCAGATCCAACTAAGGGAGCGGGAACAACGTTTTACAGTGCAGGTGCTGAAAGCGGAAACCATGCATTTGGTTTTTATTACTACTTCAAGACAAGGGATGCAGCACCCCTAGTTCCAGCCCCCTGGATGGAAGCAGAAGAAAAGTGCAGTTCTTCTAAGGTCAAAACCACAGCACTCGAACGTACCGACTGTCACACTGAAAGATACAGAAGAACTGCCCCGGCTTATTCCTCCAGAGACTGTAATACCGAGTCCCGCCGTCCTCAGAAAAGGCATCTGCCTCAAACTCCCCCCTCCCCAAGACATGGCTGCTACACCCCATGCCTGGCAATTGCCTCCCCCCGGGGGAGTCGCTCCGCAAAGCCGCCGTCCTTGACCCTCCCAGGAGGCAGTGTCCTCCGCACGTAGAATGCAACACGCGCCCCGCCTCCAGTCCCTGCAGACCCTGCAACGGGGGCGGGCGCAGCCGGTCGGTCCCAGCCCCCGCTATAGCTCAGGCCCAGCGGGAGCTCCCCCCCCCCGTGAACACGCCTCCCGCCCGCTCCCTGTTCCGGCTACCCCTTGGGTCCGCCCCTGCCGGGGACTGCGCCGCCGTCAGGAAGGATCCCAGCGAGGGCTTCCCGCAGCCTGAGGGAGAGTCTCTGGGCGCCTGCGTTACACGAGCAGGAGCGGCTCGCAGACAGCACCAAGCGCCGCCCCGTGACTCACTCGGGAGTGGCGGGGGGACGGGACCGAGCGAGCTGCTAGGCCAGCGCGCCGAGGACAGTCACCGCCCCGGCCGTCGGTGGGCGAGCGGCTCCCCGCGCCAGGCCCCGCCGCCTCCCCGGCCGCCAGCGCCTGCTCGCCGCGCAGAAAAGCGGCTGCCGCTGTCCTCTCGCTTGGGCCCCGTCCCCGCACGTTACTCCCGAGCCGGCGCCTGGGTCCTCAGCTCCCCTCAGCCGGGCATCCTGCCCCGTCCCGGCCGCTGTGCCGGCCTCCTTGACGGCCGAGAACGGCTCCGCACCCGCGGGCCCCACCCTCTTCTCGCGGCCCGCCCTGCCGGCTCCCTCTTCCCACCGTGCCCCCATCCGGCCCCACTGAGCATTTTCCCGTGGGTTGCTTCCTTCCCTGTCCAAGGCAGCCGGGACACCTATGTCATTGCTACGCCCCCTCGCTGAGGCAGGGCAGAGGCTGCACTGCGCACGCGCCCCACGAGAACGCGTGCTCATCAACCGCCTTTCCCTTAACGGCTGGAGCCGCCTCGTTTCTCCTTCCCCACGATTTAAATATGCTAATGAAGGGTCGTCGGGAGTCCTATGGCGGAGCAGGGAGGCGGTCACGTGGCTTGGGGACGTGCCTGTAGGGGGCGGCTCCCGACCTGCCCCGGCTGCCTTAAAAGCGGGCTGCGAGCGAGGAAGCGCCTCAGTTAGAGAGAGAAAGTGCCGGGGTGGGTGGGTTGTGGCTGCCCTGCCTGAAACTTCTGAGTAACATCAACGGGGGGGGGCCAGCAACGGCGGCAGCAGCAGCCGTGCAGCCCTGTCCGCCTTTTCCTCATAAACCAGCCCGTGCAGGGCTCGAGCGGGCCACTCACACAAAGGCGAGCAGGGCAGCTCCCCGGAGCGGGGGGGGGGGGTGGCGCTCCTCCCCGTGCAGAGCACTCACAGCTCCTATTGCCCGCCCGTCCCCCGTGTCCGGCCCCCCCCCCCCCCGCCCCGTGTCCATGTAGCCGCCGGCCCCGCTGCTGCTCCGCACTATGCCCATCTTACTCTTCCTGATAGACACGTCCGCCTCCATGAACCAGCGCACCCATCTGGGCACCACCTATCTGGACATAGCCAAAGGCGCTGTAGAGACTTTCATGAAGGTACCGGCTCTGCCTGCGACAGGCGGCGAGAGGGGGGGGGGTCGCCGTGCCGCCCGGGTGGGGGGGGGGTTGGCGGCGCGGGGCTGGGGAGGGCCCGGCGGGGGCTCGCATGTGGGGCGCCGCTGCTGCTGGCGCCCTCGGGTAACCCTGCGCTTTGTGCCCACAGCTCCGCGCCCGGGACCCCGCCAGCAGAGGAGACAGGTACATGCTGGTCACTTTCGAGGAGCCTCCCCACGCCATCAAGGTAACCCCCGTGAATCGCCCTCCTCCCCCCGGGCCGGGCTGCCCGCCCCTCCCCCGCGCTCCCGGCGGCGCCGCGCAGCTCGCCCCGCACAGGCACACACAGGCTCTGGCGGCGGCGGCGGCGCTGACATCAACATGGCCGACATTTTTCCTGTGCGGTGTGTGAGCAGCAATGGACTGTGGGGGATATTGATTCAAGTTAGGAGAAGTGACAGCAACTCCAGGGCGAGTTCGGCTGCAAGGGGCGGCGAGGAGCGGTACCTGCTTCGGGCCGGGCAGCCTTGGCTGGGCGCTTCCCCCTCGTCGTGCGTGGAGACCCGGAGCCTCCACATGACACATCAGAAGGGAACCTGCTGTAGGTCATTGACCGGCCCCGTCCGCTGCCGTGGACCAGGCTCTGGTTATTCCAATGACCCGCAGTAAGTTGTAGGCTCACTCTTTGCACCGTGGAACCAAACGCTGATATTCTGCTGGGTGCGGGACAAGGGGGCGCGAAGGCTTGGGGGCCTGGGGGGGGGGGGACACACCTTTGAAGCCTTTAGAACAGAAGAGGTTCTTAGTTACTTGTAAGATGAGTGGGTAGTTTGGGGACTATTTTTTAACCACATGCATGCAAGAGAGGAAGACACCATTTTTGTAATCTGTAACAGAAAAGGCTCTCCTTGTACATAGCTAACATCTGAAGGATAAGCATTCTTGCCTTTCTCTTTGCAGGCTGGCTGGAAAGAAAACCATGCAACCTTTATGAATGAATTGAAAAACCTTCAAGCTGAAGGACTTACGACTCTTGGCCAGTCTCTAAGGACAGCTTTTGATTTATTAAACTTAAATAGATTAGTAACTGGCATAGACAACTATGGGCAGGTAGGTTGAATATAAACAGGGGGAAAACCTTTTAAAAAAACCAGATAAACCCTCTCAGAGACCACAAATGATTAGTTGACCAAAATAACTTCTGTTCATGAAATATGAAGTATAAAACATAACAGGGGCTACTGTACAAATAAATAGTGCTTAGACAATTGAGAAACCCATTACTAGGATGTTTTTTGTACCCAGCTTTAATTCAGTTTTTATTTTCTATCAGTCTGAAACTTCAAGTTTTTTTAAACACAAATGTAGGCATTGATTTTTTTTTTTTTTTTCAGTTCACACATGTCAACTTTTGGTATATTTATTATGATTGAGATAATGAAACCTTATATTTCAGCACATTAGCCAATTGCATGCAGGGGTCATGAAGATTTTTTTTCTCTTCCATGTACAGTGGTGTACAATCAGTTGGGTGCACTTTGCGGATTTAGCTTTCCTCTGAAGTACACTTGTTATTAGCCACTGTGAGGACCAAACTATTGGGCTAAATGGAGCAGAGGTTTAATCTTACGTGCCAAATCTTCTTTTGCTCATTAATTAGACCACTACTTTTCGTCTTTGCATACCCCCATATCATTCAATCTGTTTCCCTCATATTAAAGTCCTGAAAAGCTCTGGCTTCGTTGACAGCCTGTATTGGAGCTGGCATCCTTCTGGCTCAGAAGAATTTGAACAGGACTTCTTTTGGAGTATGTCAACATTACCTTTTAATCATCAGTATGGGTCACTGTAGAACAAAGAGGCACTTCTTTACCGTTCTCCCTCAGGTTGAGTGTATGCCCTGGAAACACTCTCAGTTACTCTTGGCCTGAAGAGTAAGAGACTGGAACTATGAATCCAGCCCTAGTTTTGTTTTGCATAATAGTGGAGAGCATTAGTGGAGAGCATTACCAGAGGGTACACATATTAAATGTATATTTTGCACTTGTTTGCCCTGTTAGCCTCACATTTCCCCTTTTTATTTTCTCCTGTGACATAACGCCCTCTGAGAGGAAGAAAGGCTGTTGCTGCTTGTTTCACTAGAAAGTGAAATAAGTTGCTTCAGCCAAATGCTCTGAGGCTGAGCATGTTGTCTCTGTGTTACCATGTTCTACTCGGGTAGAAGGAAAATTCAGATTTCTCACGTTTCACTGTGTTGCACTGCCACTAGACTACCAGTCACCCTAAACATGTTTTTAAATGCAATCCTAGTAATGAAACTTTGAAATGTACGAATTCCACACACACAGCTAATCTCTTTAGTCTGTTTCCATGCGTTGCCCTCTTATACACCTATGTGCATTCACCTGTTTTTCTGCTTTCCTTCATTCCAGTTTTAGTTAGGTCAGCCTTACAAAGTTTTCATGAAAACTTACCATCCCAGGTGCAAAAAAAAAATACCCATATCCTCCCTTTGCCCTAGTTATTGATGATTAATACATCAGTGATATTCATCCATAAAACATTACATGCCCTGGGTGAGTCAGGTATGCTCACTTAGTCTTTTTTTAACAAGGGGGCAATTGAGTTTATGCCATGGCTCTCATTGGCTGGTTACATGTTGAAGAACGAGTGCTTTTTGTTGTCTTTTGAGCATCTGCATTGTTTTCATTTGTGCCTGGTCTGTCTTGTCCTTAGATCTTTGATTCCAGGTCTCTTTCTGATCTCAGAAACACCCGTACTCTTCTAGATATAATAAGTTGATAAACTTTGTTTAGAAGTTATCAGATACTTCATACTGTTCCATGTGTGGTGGACTTAGCAGAAGAAAATGATTTCTGGTACATGCAAATATTCACTCACATGATTAAACAATTTTTTCTGAACTTTTCAGTGTCCTTTACAAAAATAGATGACTGTGTTAAATTGATTTGTTCTGCTAGATCCTGTGCTGCTGAAGTCCCTAGTTCCCATTGTAGCACCACTATCAGACTAGAACTTTTTCATAAATTAAACTAAAATTTCAGCAAAAACAACGAGGAGTCCTTGTGGCGCCTTAGAGACTAACAAATTTATTTGGGCATAAGCTTTCGTGGGCTCACTGGAATTCACTTCTGCGACTGAACTGGTCCTTGAAGTTCACGTTGGCTTATAAGCAGTACATATTGCCGTCCTGTCAACTGACATCAGCAATGGGAAGATCCACCGTCAAATAGCTGTTCTGAAAATAAACATATTAAAATTTACATGTTGCAAAGGACATGGGAATAATTCAGGAAGATAAGTGGTAAGAATACTCAATTGTTGTTGAAATACTGGAGACAGTAGCATACTCCTACTCATCTAATTTTTAAAATGAAACACTTAGGAAAAATTTTTTACACTGATGAGACTGCTTGAATAGCTCAACCAGTCTAGTTTAGCTGTAGCTAAAGCTACTCTTTCTTGGGGTCAGAAGACAGGATGATTTACAAATAAACAAGATCTAATAGGTATTAGAGAAGCTACTGCCTGAAGCATACAAACATTTTTTAATGAAGCATTTGGGAAATTAAATCAGGCTCTCTCTTCCACTAAGTTATTTATCTGTCCCTCCCCCCATTGGATTGGCAAGATTCTAAAATATTTGTTCAGATTCCTTTTGTTCCTAGTACTTGAGTTGTAGAACAAATGTGCTCCTCTTTTCAATACTAATGACTAATTGTCAAACTTATTGAAATTCAGTCTGGTTAAACCATCCAACTTCTGAATTGTTTATCTAAATTGTTAGGACACTTGTTATATCTGACATCTTTTGAAGTTGGCCAGAGTTTACCATCAGCAGACTTCCTGGATCGGACTGATGGCTGAATGTTTGTTCTGAAATTAAACTTGAGGAAAAATCCTGCTGCATATTTCCTTGCATCACCTCTGTTTGGACCTTAATACAAATATCTCAATTCGCTATATGTATTTTGCATTGCATTGGTACCGACTCATGAACAGAGATAATGACAATATTTGAGTTACCACTTGCACAGATGTATTTGATCACATAATTTCACATTTGGATCTTAAAGGGACACAACCTAATTTATTTTTAAAAGTTCCAGTTTCTAATAGAGGAGCTTTTAAACATATCCTGAATTTATAAACCCTTGTTAGAGTTTTTACAAGGATTTTCACGCTCCTTCATTTTTTAAGGATCTTGTTAACAAAGGAGAAACTATCTTGCTATACAGGAGAACAATTGGCCTGACTAGAGGACAAACATTTTTCCTAATGTAAGTTATAATCTAAGGGTTAACTTGCATCTACTGTGGCTAAGTTTTCAGACAGAAATGTGGTTTTTTTTTAAACGTTAGCTGTGTCCCTTTAATTTGTGTAACACTTTTTATTTGATGTTAAGCCACATCTTGTCCTTGCTTGGTTCTAGCAGCATTCGCAAAGTGGAGTAGTTTCGTTCATGTATTTCACTGTCTGAGACTGGTTTTGATAGATGAACTTACGAGGTTTTTAAAGAAAGTGTTAGTCTTTAATATTACCAGTAAAAGGTACTGGTTCTCTTTACCTTACTGTGGATCTTTATTAGGTAAGCTTCAGTAACAAAAACAGCTTAAATGAGAATGTGTAGAATAGAGACACCGTTTAAATACATTGACTTTATACATTTGCTACCTATCACATCACCTTTGTAGCTTTGCTAGCCTAGCTTGCACTTACCTAACTGACTTGTTTTATAACATTTTCTCTCTGATCAGCTTCTCTATCCGTTGTCTACACTAGCCTGAATTGTTAGACCTCTTACTAGTAGACTTTCCTCAATCACCTCTTGCAATACAGTGATGCATCTTGTCACTATGGTTTTTCGTGATTGCTAGATAAATTGTGACTACCTAACTTAGTGATATTTAACTTTATCCATTAATACTAAATGCAGTTTGCTGTAACTGCTTATAGGTTAATACTACTAGTGTTTTGAAGTTGTGGTTAATACTGAAATGGAAAACAGAAGTATGTAACTTGGTAAATAATGCAGCAGAAACGTAAGCAGAGTGGACCATCTAAATACCTATCTTGACAAACTGCAAATTGTTGAATTTGATAGTGAAACCATAAACTATTGAAGCTGTAAGGTATGTAACACCAAAATAGTAAAAGTTAATGCATAAAAATGAAAAGTACAATAGTGCTACAAGATTTAATCTGATGGATCTGTTTTAAGTCACTAAAACTCTGATTCTGTGCAGCCTAGCGCACTTTGTCTTGCACACAGTTATTTCTGTGGTGAGCGTGTCATTACCATGCTCTCTCTTACTGCAGGATCAGTGCAATATGAGGTGCATGCTAAGAGAAAATGTGCTTGTTTAAACAAATATTTTTACAAAGTACTAAGGCAAGAGTGTTTCAAGCTAACAACCTTTTTTGTATAACGTCCTTTTCAAATTTTCACCAGCGTGAAATTTTCTTAGACACCAACACAGTATCTCTACAGATGTACCTTGCTTTTAATCAAGCTTCTAAAGTATGCGGCTGATTCAGTGAAACTGACCCATGAGAGGTGAACTGAATTCCAAGAGCAGACTAAATGTAACAAAAGACAGCCCAGATTACAAATTTCTGAAAGAATATTTTCCTATAATCAAAGTGGACTTTGTCTAAAGTAGAAACTTATTCTTCTTCACACTAAATAACACATTACATGGAATAAAATATAAATTCCATGAAAAATATTACTGTAATACCATGCAACATCTTTGTTCTTGGCAAAGATCTTCCTAATTTTGTTCAGTGATTTCAGGTAGAGCTGGACAAATAGCCATTCTTTATTAGTTTGCAATTTAAAAAGTCAAAAAAATTGAGTTGAACAAAATATTTTGTCAAAATTGAAACATTTTATTTCATTTTTGTCCATTTTTAAATACTTGATTTTTTTAAATTACATTGTTGAGAATTTTTAAATAGAAAGTGGTTTCAAACCAGAAAATCAAAATGTTGCATTCTGAAAATGTTGAAACAAAATGTTCTGAATCTTTTGGAAGTTTTGTTCCGCCTCCCCCCTCCCCCCCAATCAGATTTGAATCTTAAATACATGTAGGCTATTTCAAGCCATTTTGGAATAAGCCAAGGGTTGTAAAGAGATTCATCATCCTGTACATTGTGGGGTTTTGTGCATATAATGGGATGTTTTTAAACAACCCAATTATCCAAATTTTATCCAATCTGCAAGCTTCTCTCAAGTAACCTCATTTTAGATTGATCGCTACTCGAGTGTTTTTTACTTTTTCATTAAAGCTATTTGTAGATGCAAGAGAAATTTTTATTTATTCTGATCATTGGAATGTTTACACAATAAAGCTTGCTTCACCTTGGTCTGCAGAGGATCAGTATTTTTGGCTTAAATATGTGAACTATTACTAATTTGTAGCACTTTTAGATTGTGTAAGAGAGGCATCTTATTTATGCTTGTGGAAAGACTTCATTTTGTCCAAATTGTTGGAATTGTTTCAATCTGTGGCTCCTCACACCTGTGTCACTGAGTAACATAAATTAATATTTGGTAATTGAGCTTCAAGTCACAACCTTGGTCACTTTGGTAAAAGGGGTTGTATATGTATATAATGTCACCATATCTAAACATCTTTTGGGTGAGGTGTTGTAAAGAATGCCTCACCATATCATGTCTTAATTTGCATGTTAGTCTCTAAGGTGCCACAAATACTCCTTTTCATTTTACACTAGTTGTCATGCTGAGTTTGATTTGACTTTTCTTTGAATAGTCACTTAAATAGTAGTATTTGACATTGCAGATTTGTAGGTATTGAGGTTTGTAGTTTTTTGTCATGGAGAGGTGGGTTCTGGCTAGATGTCCTTAAAGCTGCTGGGCTGTTTGAAGGTATGGCAAGTGTCTTTAATGGGCTCCTGGCTTGTGGATTATGTGACCTGGAGCTCATGACTTTGGGTATGGGTAGAGAATGTAGTTATCTTGTCTGCAATACCATGCTTACAAAAAATTAAAATCCTTCAAATATAAATCTCTTGGCATTCAAGAGTGAAAAGTATTGCAGTGGAATGACCTGTGCTTTTGAGAGTACATTCAGATTTGCAACCCAAGTTTAGACGAACATTTCCTGCCTTGTCAGACTTGTACTGCTGCAAAGGCAGTTTCTTTTTTTTTCTCTTTGGTGGTGAAAGAAGCTTGTACTGCTCTAGAGTAACTGCATCTTCTTTTCTCTCCTCTTCCCCCACCTCTTTTTAAAAAAAAAAAAAAAAAAATTTTACTCAGAGCAGCTCTGGAACTCAGTCTAGTGAGAACTTCATCCATTAGGAAGCAGGAACACCACACTTTTAAGGCCTGACAGTTGCAAAAACAACAAGGAGGTTAAATGGTAGCAGTAGGTACACAGACGGATTCTCTGTCCTTCAAAATCTCGCTATTGGAATTGGAACAGTCTACGAAGTAGTGTTCATGTAAACGTATGCAGAGCTGTCAATCAGTAATTGACTCTAGGCTTCTGTTAAAGGCATGGATACAAAATGCTTGGGTGAGTTGGGATCTTTGCCTTTTCATATTTCCATATTGGGTGGTATGCACTGAGCTTGAGTATTTTGCCTTCCAATTATGTATTTTTGGTATAAGGAGTTATTTTCTGATCTCTAGGCATGCCATCCCCTCCACTGCTTTCCTAGAGTAGTTTAGATTTCTGGATACCTCTTTTGTTCCACAGTATCAGTTAGCAGTAAACACCACTGGGAGACCATTGCAAGAAAGCATGCTTAGTTTTAGATCTCTACCCAAAGCTTGGGCCCAACTCAGTGACCTGTTTTTCTCTGGAATGAATGAATGAATGAATATCTAAAGTGGTGACTAGATTTTGAGCCACGTTCATGTATTCTTAAAATCCATTGCCTCATTTATCTAGCCTTAGGCTGCTTAATGTGTTTTTAAAGGAAGTTCTAAAAAGTAAGACTCATTCTAGTAAACAAGGTTGCATGAAGTCTACCTTATTTTCACAGATAGAAAATATTCTTATCATTCTGTTCCATGAGTGGAAATCTTTTATTTAAGGTATTTCCTGATATTCATATATCAGTGAGGCTTTGATCATCTTGAATCTTGAGGCACTTAAGTATGTACTTGTAATTAAAGGAAAAGTGTACCTTGGGATGGACAACTGAATCTCCGGTTGCCTGTCTTTCTCTGCACCCTGTTTCTTGGATATATCAATACTAGTAGTTTTGCCTTTCCACTAACCCATTTGCAAGTCATCAGAGCTAATTGCCATCAGAAAGGCAGGAATATACTGTAGGGAAGGGGGTGGAAAGAAAAATAGCTTTTTGTTTAAGCCTTGACTGGTAAGGCTGCAGTTCAGACCTTTCTTATACCCTGAGTTTAGTGAAATATTTTCTGAGCAAGTGTCAGGTAAGTAAAAGCAAGTTGAATAAAAACAACAAGTATAATTAGGAAGACGCTGAAAAAATTCATATACCTCAAATAAGTGATCTGGATAAATCCTGCTCAGTATTGTGCTTTGTTTGTCCCTCTCCTTGGGGGCTAAGGGGAGGTGCTGCTATTACTTCAGAACTCTCCTGTCCACCATTAAAACTATCACTGTTACCTCTTGTGAAACTTTGTGATTCCAACATTCCATCCCATTCCTCTTCTGTTAAAGATACATTACACAAAATTCTACTTGTTTGAATACTAGTAGGAAGAGAAATTGTACAATGTCTTATTTCACACAGTATTCCCAGATCTGTACAAATTTCCTTTATAGGAACATGTTTCCAATTCAAGCTGTTGCCTTTTGACCTTGTGTTATCTGGGCATGTTCTCAGTTGTTTTCAGCCATTGTTCTGTTATTTATTCAGCAGTCTGAGAACACATTTGGTATGCCTGGCTATTTTAATAACTGGGTGATCCAGGGCCATATCAAGCTGTACATTCTGTATGCAGTGACATGAGAATGGTGGAGTTAATTTTAGTTCTTTCCCTAAAGGGTAGGTCAGTCTTCCTCTCATTTTAAGTATCACAGTTTTTCTTGGGGTAGGTTGAACAGAAGGTGGCCTTTCTAAATGCAATTAGAGCAAATCTTTCCTATATGTCAACAGATCTCTTATTTTAAAGGTAACTTCACCAGTGACAGTTCCATTATTTTTGGTCACCATGTGTAATTTCTCTGTGGCATTTTCAAAGGATACGTGTGTATCAGTAGTCTTAACTTCATACAATCTTATCATAGCTGTGTAAATCATTTTTCTCTGCTATATCCCACCAAAGTTGAAAAGTGTGTAGACGTGTAGATTCTTCACTGTCAAAACATTATATTCAAATTAAATTGGGAAATGTTTAATGAGTTTTGTACTCTGACCTTGGCTCCTGACTGTGCTAGACCCTTAAAAAAATCTACTCTACAGCTATCTCCGTCTCTCTAGGTATGTATATATCCCCCATTACTGTTGTATCTGAGCACCTCACAATCTTTATACTCTCAACACTGCTGTGGGATAGTTAATAGTATAATCCCTATTTTGTAGATGGGAACTGAGGCATAAAGACAGTGACTTGCCCAAGATCACACAAGATGTCTGTGGTGGAGCAGGTCTCTCAACCCAGGTCTCTCAAGTTCTGGACTAGTGTCCTAAATTGAATTATTATTACAAATAAATGGCAAGTCACTAGTATTTAATAGCATGGATATTAATATCAACAAGAATAAATTGAGCCCTTGTGTTTGGGAGCAAGGCAGTAAGACTTTCCTGATTTCGTTTTATGAAAGGTAAAATGCAAATATGTAGTGAGACTCTGGTCCTATCCATGCTACGAGCCCTGACTATTCTAGCTACAGTGGTGGTTCTAAAATGGTTTTCAAGCATGGATTTGGCAGAGCTATATTTGACAAACATCTTCTGAACATGGTGATAACTAACACAGTTACATGGCTTTCAGAGGCTTTCTTAAACAGCTATGCTACTAGAAAGTGTGGTATAGACGCTGTCCCACTTAGTACTATGATTTCCAAATAAATGTGTTCCAAACACGTACTAGTCAGGTTGAAAACATGTTTAGTTGTAACTAACAACTCAAATGTGCTTAAATGCCCTGTTGTCAACAAGACCTTACGTTTTCACCTGAGTCATAAAACTGAATTTTCTGGGCATAAAATAATTTCCTTTACAAGTGTTAAGTTTTTCCTGTGTCCATCCCAGTCATCTTCAATTTACAGTATCTCACAATTGCCTTGATCTGTGAATGGGTTTTCCTTTCTTTGTGGTATGAGTTACTGGTTACTGCTAGAGGCAACATACTAATATCTGTCTGGTGTGGTAACTCCTGTGGAGTGGTCATCTTGAGTTTCCCATATATTATGTGAACAACCATTCCTTGCAGTCAAAGAACTATGTGGAACTCAGCCAGAACAGCAACAGTTGAGGTGAATCTAAGTGACTGACCTTTTTTTTTTTTTCATGTAAATCAAAATTTGCTGTCTAAATGAGCTAGGGTACTAAATATGAGCATCTTCCTAGTCTCTGTTCTTTAATACGTTTGGAGTAGACCTAAAGCATTTGGGTAATAAGTATGTTATATGTAGCTCAAATTCCAGAGGGAAGACCTGGAAGAAAGTGGCTCAAAATCAGCCTTACGGTGGATAACATCACCTCCTAAAAGGCTATGGCTGATGTACATTAGTATACCTTGTTGTTTGTCTCCAGTGAATGATAGCATTATGTAACTATACTGTAATAGTACGTTAGTGCTACACAAGTGGAGTACATACATTACAAAAAAATCAGACAAGATTAAGCATGTACAGAATTGACAGTAATGGGGGTGTTTTTTATATTCTTTTTAAATATCTGCCTAAATATAAAGTAATCAAAATACAGTAACTTCCATCCATGCATTCTTTTTTCCTTTTCTAATCCAATTTCCTTTTCTAGTCCAGTGCCTGGCCAAATTCTCGGCACTGCTGCTGGATGCTTGCTTGAAACTAGTCATGCTTGCTTGTGGAATCTAGCAAGGGCATGATGTTTTGCATCTTTCTTGCCCCTCCACTTAAGCATCTCAAACTGCCTTACAAACATTGACAAATTGAACTCTCAATACTCTGGCTCAGGGTCACACAGGAGTCTTTGGTCCTGTTGAGAATACAAGCTGATCTTCTAACTCCCAGTCCCCTGCCTAACCACAAGACCATCTTTCCTCGTAAAAGCTCAGTTTTTTAACTGATTTTACTGACGTTGTTGGCTCTATCACACGGTATTTAGCTCCACACCTTGCCACCTCTTCTTCTTAGTGGCATTGTTTAGCAATATATTTGTTGGACTCATTTTTATTTATTCACTGTTGTATTAGTGACATTAGTCAACTCCTTTGCATGTCTTTTTTTTTTTAACACACAAGGGTTGTGCAAAAAAAAACCCTTCAAATGGAATCTGTGTTATGTTAACCTAGATGAAAGGAGAGTGATCCGGTTTTTATTTTAATGCACAATTTAAGGGGAATTATTAAGACCTGAATATGGATATCTCTTCTCACCCAATCCTTCTCCATTTCATAGGCACATTTTAAAAAATAATCATAAGTGTGGAAAGAATTATCAACCCAGTAAAACAAAAAGGCTGCAATAATTAAGGATCTGATCTAAAGCCCAGTGAAGCCAATTGTTTTGGATTTGGATCAAGCTCTTTACAGATGTCTTTAAAAGACATGACTAAAACCAGCTTGGCAATCCAAATTCCTTGGGATAGATTTTAAAGGTAAAGCTGCTAATTTTGGAGGGGGGGGAAGGTAATAGGTATTTTTAGTTACACTCTTTATAAAGAGTGTATTATCTAGGCCCAACATTTAAATATGATGATTTTACTTTTTTTTGTACAACAGTTGTAATCAAAACTATAACTAGATAGAAATATGCCTAGATTCTAAATAACTTTAAGTACATTCACTAGGCCACTGAGAAGACCTGGGGGTAGGGAATCCCAATTTCTAAGTGATTACACTAGCATATATGTGTGGGCTTCTCTCTTAATCTGCAACTGGCTATGCATACTTTTTTCTTTTTCATTTTAGTAAGCTAAATTTTTAAGGTAGCTCCTCTCTTCCGACTGCTAGCCATTGGTGTTAATTTTTTGTTAAAAACAAAGTTTTGACCGTTGAAAATACAAATTCCTTTCCCTCTGTTTCTTAGTTTTAAGTCTCATGACATTTGTCACAGCATGATTTCACAGGTTTTCTGGTAACCGTAGTCTAATCAGAAGAAAGAAGTCCTTTGTTTTGGGGTCTTACAAACCTTGATAGTGTCCCTCTAATTCTTATTTAATATGGATTACTTGACGATTGCCTGTTCTCTTCATTCCCTCTGAAGCACCTGGCATTAGCCACTGTCAGAAGACAGGATACTGGGCTAGATAGACCTTTAGTCTGACCCAGTATGGCTGTTATGTAATATGTTTATTGAATTTATTAATGTACTGTGTCGGAAGGATCAAAACATTCAGCTATAAAGTATCTTACAGTTGTGGGATGCATTTTGTTGCTCGGTCGTTTGCCAATTTTCCTCAGACCTGTCAGTGGGAGGAAGAAGGGGGCAACAGCTGTTCCATTTTTTGACCATTTTAGAGTTTCTCTTTGAAAAGTTGTCAGTTGTTTTATATAGTGAATATAGCAACCTTTTCATGAAATTGTCTGTTTCTAAGCATAAAAACTAGGAGAACAAATGCAGTTACTCTAACTGAATGATATATTTCAGTTATGAGTCTGAGTTTGTTTTGATCGGGGATTATCAGAAGTCTCATATTGTACATATGCTCTGCTGTGTAATAGCACTTAGTGACAGGTTTCAGAGTAGCAGCCGTGTTAGTCTGTATTCGCAAAAAGAAAAGGAGTACTTGTGGCACCTTAGAGACTAACAAATTTATTAGAGCATAAGCTTTCGTGAGCTACAGCTCACTTCATCGGATGCATTTGGTGGAAAAAACAGAGGAGAGATTTATATACACACACAGGAACATGAAACAATGGGTTTATCATACACACTGTAAGGAGAGTGATCATTTAAGATAAGCCATCACCAGCAGCAGGGGGGGGGAAGGAGGAAAACCTTCATGGTGACAAGCAAGGTAGGCTAATTCCAGCAGTTAACAAGAATATCAGAGGAACGGTGGGGGGTGGGATGGGGGGGAGAAATACCATGGGGAAATAGTTTTACTTTGTGTAATGACTCATCCATTCCCAGTCTCTATTCAAGCCTAAGTTAATTGTATCCAGTTTGCAAATTAATTCCAATTCAGCAGTCTCTCGTTGGAGTCTGTTTTTGAAGCTTTTTTGCTGAAGGATAGCCACTCTTACGTCTGTAATCGAGTGACCAGAGAGATTGAAGTGTTCTCCAACTGGTTTTTGAATGTTATAATTCTTGACATTATAGCAGAGGGGCATTGCTGGCACATGATGGCATATATCACATTGGTAGATGCGCAGGTGAACGAGCCTCTGATAGTGTGGCTGATGTGATTAGGCCCTATGATGGTATCCCCTGAATAGATATGTGGACAGAGTTGGCAACGGGCTTTGTTGCAAGGATAGGTTCCTGGGTTAGTGGTTCTGTTGTGTGGTGTGTGGTTGCTGGTGAGTATTTGCTTCAGATTGGGGGGCTGTCTGTAAGCAAGGACTGGCCTGTCTCCCAAGATCTGTGAGAGTGATGGGTCGTCCTTCAGGGTAGGTTGTAGATCCTTGATGATGCGTTGGAGAGGTTTTAGTTGGGGGCTGAAGGTGATGGCTAGTGGCGTTCTGTTATTTTCTTTGTTGGGCCTGTCCTGTAGTAGGTGACTTCTGGGTACTCTTCTGGCTCTGTCAATCTGTTTCTTCACTTCACCAGGTGGGTATTGTAGTTGTAGGAATGCATGATGGAGATCTTGTAGGTGTTTGTCTCTGTCTGAGGGGTTGGAGCAAATGCAGTTATATCGTAGAGCTTGGCTGTAGACAATGGATCGAGTGGTATGATCTGGATGAAAGCTAGAGGCATGTAGGTAGGAATAGCGGTCAGTAGGTTTCCGATATAGGGTGGTGTTTATGTGACCATCGCTTATTAGCACCGTAGTGTCCAGGAAGTGGATCTCTTGTGTGGACTGGTCCAGGCTGAGGTTGATGGTGGGATGGAAATTGTTGAAATCATGGTGGAATTCCTCAAGAGCTTCTTTTCCATGGGTCCAGATGATGAAGATGTCATCAATGTAGCGCAAGTAGAGTAGGGGCATTAGAGGACGAGAGCTGAGGAAGCGTTGTTCGAAGTCAGCCATAAAAATGTTGGCATACTGTGGGGCCATGCAGGTACCCATCGCAGTGCCGCTGATTTGAAGGTATACATTGTCCCCAAATGTGAAATAGTTATGGGTGAGGACAAAGTCACAAAGTTCAGCCACCAGGTTTGCCGTGACAGTATTGGGGATACTGTTCCTGACGGCTTGTAGTCCATCTTTGTGTGGAATGTTGGTGTAGAGGGCTTCTACATCCATAGTGGCTAGGATGGTGTTTTTAGGAAGATCACCAATGGATTGTAGTTTCCTCAGGAAGTCAGTGGTGTTTCGAAGATAGCTGGGAGTGCTGGTAACGAAGGGCCTGAGGAGGGAGTCTACATAGCCAGACAATCCTGCTGTCAGGGTGCCAATGCCTGAGATGATGGGGCGTCCAGGATTTCCAGGTTTATGGATCTTGGGTAGCAGATAGAATACCCCAGGTCGGGGTTCTAGGGGTGTGTCTGTGCGGATTTGTTCTTGTGCTTTTTCAGGGAGTTTCTTGAGCAAATGCTGTAGTTTCTTTTGGTAACTCTCAGTGGAATCAGAGGGTAATGGCTTGTAGAAAGTGGTGTTGGAGAGCTGCCTAGTAGTCTCTTGTTCATACTCCGACCTATTCATGATGACGACAGCACCTCCTTTGTCAGCCTTTTTGATTATGATGTCAGAGTTGTTTCTGAGGCTGTGGATGGCACTGTGTTCTGCATGGCTGAGGTTATGGGGTAAGCGATGCTGCTTTTCCACAATTTCAGCTCGTGCACGTCGGCGGAAGCACTCTATGTAGAAATCCAGGCTGCTGTTTTGACCTTCAGGAGGAGTCCACCCAGAATCCTTCTTTTTGTAGTGTTGGCAGGAAGGTCTCTGTGGGTTAATATGTTGGTCAGAGGTGTGTTGGAAATGTTCCTTGAGTCTGAGACATCGAAAATAGGATTCTAGGTCACCACAGAACTGTGTCATGTTCGTGGGGGTGGAGGGGCAAAAGGAGAGGCCCCGAGATAGGACAGATTCTTCTGCTGGGCTAAGAGTATAGTTGGATAGATTAACAATATTGCTGGGTGGGTTACGGGAACCATTGTTGTGGCCCCTTGTGGCATATAGTAGTTTAGATAGCTTAGTGTCCTTTTTCTTTTGTAGAGAAGCAAAGTGTGTGTTGTAAATGGCTTGTCTAGTTTTTGTAAAGTTGAGCCATGAGAAAGTTTGTGTGGAAGGTTGGTTCTTTATGACAGTATCCAGTTTTGAGAGCTCATTCTTAATCTTTCCCTGTTTGCTGTAGAGGATGTTGATTAGGTGGTTCCGCAGTTTCTTTGAGAGTGTGTGGCACAAGCTGTCAGCATAGTCTGTGTGGTATGTAGATTGTAATGGATTTTTTACCTTCAGTCCTTTCGGTATGATGTCCATCTGTTTGCATTTGGAGAGGAAGATGTCTGTCTGTATCTGCGCGAGTTTTTTCATGAAGTTGACAGATTTCCATTCTATACAGCTAAATTCAGTGCCTTGCATAATGACAGGTTTCAGAGTAGCAGCCGTGTTAGTCTGTATTCGCAAAAAGAAAAGGAGTACTTGTGGCACCTTAGAGACTAACAAATTTATTAGAGCATAAGCTTTCGTGAGCTACAGCTCACTTCATCGGATGCATTTGGTGGAAAAAACAGGAGAGATTTATATACACACACAGAGACTATTTCATGTTGTGTGTCACTTTTCACTTATGTATTTAGCACCTTATTGTCCAAAGATTCTAAACTGCACTACAGAATGACTGTACAAACTGCATATACACAAATCATTTAATCTAAACTGTTCTGCAGCCACCTCTAAGGTACAAGATGGCAGCCATCTGAAGCACCCAGTAATTCTCTACCAAAGTAGGCAAAATTTACTGTATGCCATTGACACAAATGGGGAAAATTGTATGTAGGTGGAATGTGTAATTAGCCTAAATTAGTGGGGAAAACGCTTCCAGAACAGGCAGCAAAAATCTCCTCAACCTGCCCCCTTGGGTGCTGGGTGGGGTTGTTCCATTGCTGAGCCCTAGGAGAAGGCCAAGGCTTGTTTCTCCAGCTGCTGCACCACCTCCCTCAGCCGGAATTTTGTGAAGGGTAGTAAGACTAAAGCTCCTACAGTATTTGTGAATGGCTGTCTTGTGATCTACTGGATTGAACAGGGGACTTAAAACTCAGACCACCAGCATTTTATGCCTGATTACTATTGCATCATTTTGACCTTGGAAAAGTCATTTAATTTTTTTTCTTCTGTTAATGCATTGTTTAAACAATGCTTACCTATCTCATATGTGCTTTGAGATCGGTGGATGAAAAGTGCTGTGTAAAATGTGCTCTTGATTAATTTAGGTCCTTGTTTAACTATATGGATGGTCAGCACAGCTCTGGGGATATGTTTATTAACTTGTTTCAGAGTAGCAGCCGTGTTAGTCTGTATTCGCAAAAAGAGAAGTTGTACTTGTGGCACTTAGAGACTAACAAATTTAGTCACCTGAATTCAGGTGCATCCGATGAAGTGAGCTGTAGCTCACGAAAGCTTATGCTCAGATAAATTTGTTAGTCTCTAAGGTGCCACAAGTACAACTTCTCTTTTTTGTTTGTTAATTTGTGCTCCCTCTGCTGGCTAGCTATACAATTACAAAGCAAAATTATAGCATATATGGTCATCGTAGTGATATATTTTTAATTTGATTAGAGGTTTTAAAGAGACATTGTCACCTGATTGACTACTTATATCTTCAAATTATAATTTGTGGTGTTAGGGGATCAATGCTATAATGGAAAGCTTGTCACCGTTAATTTATGATATTTACAGGAGTCACTGATTTTAATAAGACTACTGAAACTTGACGGAAGTACAGAATATGAAAGTCATAAGGACTATCTTAACGTCTCTGTATGGTTTTTTGTTAAATTTCTCGGACTCAGATTAGTGATGTGATCGTGTGACATTGATCTGATCCAAGAAATGATAGATATAAACAAATTTTGTAAGACAGTTGTTGGTGTATCAGAATAACAGTCATTCATTGGCTCGCTGTACTATGTTGATCAGTGTTTGGAGAGCAGAAGTTTGTGAACTTTGTGGCTCTACTAAACAGTATGTAATTTGTTTTGCAAGTCACATGAGAGTATGAAGTGTGTACCTTGTGCTCATACCTCACTTGAGGTTTTTAAATGCAAAATTAGTTAATATAGTAAAGTTAGATAAAACAAAAAGGTTATTGGAGACAGTACTTTACCCATATTATACATATAGTAGAGACAATAGTATTTAGCTTTGCATTCAGTAGCCTAGTCAGTAATTGCAATATTTGGAAATGTGGGAGGGTTAATGTTATCAAATCCTATGAGAACCTTAACGTTGTATTTCCTTTTTATTTTTGCACTTAAATATGCATCCGTTATGTCCTGCTAGTATAATTTTTCTGTCTTTAATTTAAATTTTCCTGAAGATGACTTGTAGACAGAAGTAAAATTGAGTTTGTACTTCTTTTGCTTAATACAAAATGAAGGCCTGAACAAAAAGTAAATGTTGCTTTACATTAGATATGTCTGTCTACCCTTCTCTCTTGGTAAACTGTAGATTACTTAAGACCTAGTAGACCTATTACACATTACTGAGGAAGTGAAACATGATTATTAATTGACAGGATATTATTTTTATTTAGACTTTTTTCTTGTTGATGCCTATCTGACTCAAACAGCCTGCAAACAGTTGGAAGAAAAGATGTCTTAAATATTCAGCATCTCTACCCCCTCAATAATGAGCAGAGGGATTACATATCACATCTGTGGGTTTGACTGTTGAGATATGAAACAAAAACAAGACAAGATTCCACATTGATGGTCACAGTAAACCTAGTTAGATGGGGTAGCCGCCTGGACTCTTTGCCCCTCGATTCGTTAAATCTCTGAGGCTTTTCTATCCCCTTTTGCCTCCAGCCCTTTTCAGTGTTACCTCTTGGAGGACTTTTCTAAAAAAAAAATTGATTTTTTTTCATACTGAGATGATCAAGTCAGTTCCTTAAAGCGAAGAAGGTAGAGTATTTTATGCCCAATATTTTTATCTCCTACAAGTCTAAGTTTTTGAGGCTTATTTTAGATCTGGGACATAAAGTAGTAATTCCCCAGTTTCCTCAATCAAATCTGCATGCCTTCTGTTGTAAAGTGTGCTTGCATTAATCTTACTGTGTTCTTATTACTTTTATTTCACTGTTGAAGATTCTCCATATTATTGCAAAGCTCTGGACTTTGGCATTTCTACAGCTTTGTGCATATTTCTTCCTGACCATGTCTCTTCCACCCCAGATACTTGGTGGAAGTTGTACAGCTGACTTGGATTTACAGATGATGATTATGATGCAAGACATCTATAGCAGGAGGGAGCTCTTTCTTCTCCTGCTAAATAATTAGGCATGGAGATCCAAAATCCATTATTTTACTACAGTATGTGGTAGTATCAGATCCTTGAACTCATTTTATCCCTCACTAGAATGAGTTACTATCATGAGGATGAATTTAAGTGTTTATTGAAAAGGGGGAAGGTAGATTTGTTTCTGTAGATTTAAACCCAAGATATAAGACAGCAGTCCATATTCAGTGGAGTAAGACAGGTTTCAGAGTAGCAGCCGGGTTAGTCTGTATTTGCAAAAAGAAAAGGAGTACTTGTGGCACCTTAGAGACTAACAAATTTATTTGAGCATAAGCTTTCGTGAGCTACAGCTCACTTCATCGGATGCATCCGATGAAGTGAGCATAAGCTTTCGTGAGCTACAGCTCACTTCATCGGATGCATCCGATGAAGTGAGCATAAGCTTTCGTGAGCTACAGCTCACTTCATCGGATGCATCCGATGAAGTGAGCATAAGCTTTCGTGAGCTACAGCTCACTTCATCGGATGCATCCGATGAAGTGAGCTGTAGCTCACGAAAGCTTATGCTCAAATAAATTTTTTAGTCTCTAGTGGAGTAAGAGAGACTCTGATTTTGCCAGAGTACTCCTTTGCTACTTTATCCCTTGTGTTGTCTGGTTTTCTCTGCTCTGAGTCCCTGACCCTCTTTCTTCAGCACACTTTCACATATGTTCTTTTCACACATCCCGTTCACCCTTTCCTCACTGGTGCAAAGTCCTGCTTTTTCTACTCAGAGTTTTGCTGTTGAAGTTACACTTTCTCATTCCCTAACTTCCCAAATCATACTCAATTGTTACAGAACCTTCTTATTGCACCTTTCAGTCTCTCTTTTTTGTTAGAGACATATACTAAAACATTTTGATTGCTGCATGAAAAACAGTAGAGGACAATAACTCCTTGTTATACTGAGAATTATTACAACTTTGAACTTTCAGTAATTTCACACTCTGCTTTGCTTTATCAAATGTCATATGTTATGGTGCCAATTTACAATCTTCAATCCTTTGTTTCTTACCTGGAACCTTGTAGATTGTGCAAGTTGTTTGGAACAGGGGCTGTTCCCTTTGTTGTTTGTCTGCATGCTGCCTAACACAGTGGGTTCGTGGCCCTTGATTGCATTCCTAGGAGGTACTGTGATGTGCATCATAAATGTGTGTCTGTATTCTTGCTGAAAGGAAAATTCCAGACTAGTTGAGGAAACTAACGTTATTTCTTCAGCTACTGGCTGATAGCAGGCAGTTAGACAAAGGAAAGCAAACATAAACGAATGATTTCCCTATTATAGATCACAAATTTCAGGGCCAGTGGAAATGGTAGTCTGTAGACTTCACTAATTTGAAGCTAATCTGGCCAGCTGGGAGGTATATTTTGTGAACCCTAGTTAGTTAGGGAAATTTGTCTGTGAGGGAATAGAGGAGGCTGAAGGTGACCTCCTAACAAAGTCAGGAACATGGCACTAACACCTTGACAGGGATCTACCTTTTTTTTATCAATGAATTATGACGGATGAAGCTGTTGTATGTGGAAATGAATGGAGGCATCCAGAGCAATCAAGTTGTTCTCAGTTCTCTTTTGCATAGGCATTCTGATAAACTTCTCAGATTGGAACACAGAAGTTAGATTGGATCATTTTCTGATCTCGGAAGAATGGCCTTTCCATCCGCAAGTCTTTTAGTTTACCTAAATAGACAAGTTTCCTTTCTGGTCTAATATCAGGCTTCTCTGGTTAAAATCCAGGTCCTATGGCTTTAGCTTCCTGCATATATACTTTTGACTTCCTGATGGATTTGACAATGGAATTTAGGTACTTTGTCCTTTGATTCTTAAGACACTGAGAACCTAATCATCTTGTAAAGTGGAATATGCAAGGTTTCTTTTTCACTTCATGTGAGTCTTACCCTTCATTTACTTTACCTATAATACACTTTTGAACTCTCAGAATCTATGTAGGTACATCTGGGTCAGCTTTCATTGATCTCTAAACATGTTTGCACATAATGGTGAAACGTTTTGTTACACTGTAAAATCATGACATTCTATCAGTAACTTTATTCTTATTGTAGTCTTTCAGAGGTGATCAGGGTTCCTTTCAGAAGGTGTCATGTTCACCAGTGTGTGCTAGATGTGGCTTGGGATGGCTAAGAGGGAATTACTTAAGAGCTCTGCAAAGAGTTCCCAATCCCTGCTTGGTCAAGGAAGCTTGGGATCAGTGGACTACATACCCCAATTGGGTAAAGTGGTAACTAACATCGTGATTTAATTGCCTCATGAGGTGGGACAAAAAAAACATTAAAAAATAATTTTGTGAGATGTATTGGGATATTGTGTTAACAGTAATTAAGATTCTAACTTGTTACTGTTTTACTGGTACTTTCATTCTAAGAGTTTGAGGCCCTCATTTCCCAGTATATTCCATATTAATCTAACAGATTTCAAGTTTTCTCTGTTATTTATGCCAACTTCAAATATAATTTTCTTTAAAACTTAATATGCTGAGCTAATGGAGCAACTACCTTTACTTTTCACTTCAGTACACATCTGCGCTTGATAGTGCAGGGTGTGAGTGAAGGGAACAAATTTAGACTTCTTCTACCGCTTCCCGGATAATATCTGCTAAAGGAATAGAATGAGTCAGTCTGCCATCAGATTCTTCTTCCTCTGTTTTGGGTCCGTCCCCCCCCCCCCCCCCGAAGACTAGAGTAGGAAGAAAATTATTCCAAAGTTGTGGCAAGATAAAAACTCAAGTAGTTACTGAGTATTGGAAGCTATTGAAAAATGCCAGCTGAGCTAATTAGTTGTCTATTTGACACAATCAATTGAAGTCCCTACAGGAGCAAGTTGCCACTCTGAATTCATCAACTAGAATAATCAATAATGCACCTTCTGTAAGGAACTTGTCTGTGAGCAAGCCTATTTAGATCACTAAGTAAATTTCTCAGTTTACTGCAGGCTGAGTTGGAATTTGCTGTTCATGGCTTCTCGCCAGCCTTATGTACAGCATTAAATATAACAAATTAATGTTTAAAGCTCTAGAGATATGATACACATATTCACCTTCAGTGATCATAACAGTATCTTAATATCATCTGAAGTCTATTAAAGGATTTGGTATTTTGGGGATAAGTATATTTTTATGTAGGACTTTAATACTCGGACAAAGGCCGGTGGCAAAATGGATTTGAATGATTGTTTTGAAATTGGAAACCAAAGACTATTCTAAAAGTAAATAAAATTCTACTGAGACATCAATGGAATAAATAGCTTGGTATAGCCTTCCATTTACTTGAAAAAACAACCTTTTAGTCCACTGTTAACTTCTGATAACTTACGTGTATATATTTTTTCTATAGTACTTGATTTAAAGTTGCTTGTCCTGCATAGCTTCTTACAGATGAATTGAAAAGTCATGGCCAGTAAATCAGGACTCTGTGTTTCCTTCAAGAGTTGATGACCTCTATAGTTGGTCAGAAAATTGAGAAATTTTAATAAGACATTTTGAGCAGAAATCTTTTTCCAGTATTTACCCATTGTAAATGATATCACCATTCCTTAAGGCAGAGTGTTGTAGGTGTTCATGATGTTAGAAACTGTTGCATGAGGTACATGGGGTCCTGAACTCAGCTCATCTTTAGCCTCGTTCTTTGGTCTCCTAGACAATTGAAGTGCAGCTTTTGCATTAATCTACAGTCTTTGACTATCAAGAAATATATCTAGCATCTAAATTATAGAGCATCAATGTAGACCAGTTCAATGTCATCAACCCTTGCAGGAGTGTGGCTGGGTGGACTAGGTTCAGAGGCCACGTGCTGCAGACCTCATGGCCCTACATCACCCTGCCCCAGAATAGAGCAGGTGAAAAGTCCTCCAGGCAGCCTAGAGTGGCTGCAGAGGAGCAGCCAGTCAGAGGAGCTGTTGGAGCGATCAATAAGGAGCCGGAAGGGCCAGGTAAAGACAAGCAGCAGAGCAGTTGCTGTGTGGAGCTCAGTGAGGGAGGACTGGGTGACTGGCTGGCTAGACAAATAGCTGGACCGACAGCTCATTGCACAGAGCTCACCAGACAAAACCGAGTCCAGGGAAGCCTGCGAAAGACCAGGTGCCTGGCTGGATAGAAGAGCAGCAGGACCATCAAAAGGTCAGTGTGGGCAGACTGAGCACAGAACTTGGCCAGACCAAACGAGAATACCGTGATGGGCTCTGCTGATCTGATTGCAGAATGAGCCCAGGGAGGGCTGCTGAAAAGGATACCAACTGAGGGTACTGAGATGGGCCCCAGCTGGGTGTCTGAAGGCAGTGCCTCTGGGAAGAAGCCTAAGAACTATGGCCCCATATCAGGGCCATGATAAGAACTCGAGACTGTATACCTTGGAAGGGGGGACAGTGTATATGGCTTGGCCGGAGGGCTGAGTCACTGAAGACCTGCTGAAAGAACCATTGGCCAGAGAAAGGGGGAGCTCGTGAGAGGCAGGTTTTTTTTATATACTGTTTATAGTGGGAAAGATTTATCAAAGAGGAGCGTCTTGCAGCATGCTGTGAATGGTCAGATTATGGAAATGTCTAATATCTGGAATGTCACTGCACAGCCAAATCCCAGGACTAAGAGTGCTTTCTCTTATGCTTTGACCTGAGTTTTGTAAACTATTTTGTTCAAAGGAGCAGAGCTGTTTTGGTGGATTATGGATGGAGAAGTAGTCATTAATATAGTTGAATCCTGACCCAGTTATGGCTTTTAAAGGTCAGATCTGCACTGAAAAGTTTGCTCAACATAGCTATGTCTCTCAAAGGTGTGAAAAAAAAAATTCTTCTGGATTTTGTCAACCTAGCTTACGTCTTGCAGGGAGGTAAATTACTTATAGCTATCGGAGAACCTCTCCAGTTGCTGCAGAAAGTGTCTTTACTTAAAATGCTATATTTTAAGTGACGACATAGCCAAAGATTTCTCAAACCTGTTAACAGAAGCAGACTGGAAACCATCAGACAGAAGAAAGAACAGAGGTATGCTCCTGGTGCTCTCACAGGATTCCATCTTCAACCCCAGATACAGTGAATTATAGTAACCCACTCTGAATTGACGCATGCGAGTATGGAACACTCTGGCTAGATCCTCCTCTTGAAGGTTCCTGGCAGGCTCGTGGTGGAAATGGGAAGTGCCAGTGGCAATGTAGGTCTGATTGTCAAGGCTTAATGATGAGTTGAACTGGACCCCAAGGCCTTCAAGCCGCTTTGACAGACAAGGTCACAAAAAGTGTCCAAAATTACAGAAGACAATCTTAAATGGTGCTGATGTAGAAAGCTTGTCAATGTTTATGAAGACTTAAATAGTTAATGAAACAGGTGTGTTTGTATGTGTGCATGCATGAGAGAGAAAATCACTCCGGTTGGAATGTGACCCAAATAACTGGGTACTACCCAGTTCTAAGTAATGCTGTTGTTTCTAGAATATTAGTTATGAACCTTTAGGTTGTGAAGATGTTTTCTTGAGATCATATAGTATTCTGAAAATCTTAATATTTGATTGGTAGTAGAGGAGGGAGTTGCAAGCTCTTCTGGTTATGAAGATAATGTTCCACTTGTTAACAGCTGCACCATTGGATTTATTGAACATTTAGTATTTGCATATGTGCAATTAATGAAATTCTCAAAAAGTAACTTTTTTTTTAATTTAACATATGACATTCTGAAATGCAGGGTGGATTTGATTTAAATCAAATTGATTTAAATCCTGATTTAAATCACTAGTGAGGAAGATTCGATTTAATCATGGATGTCTACATAAAAGTGCATTCTTGTTGGTTGTCATTACCTTAATACATATTCTTCGCAACTCAGTTTAGGTTTCATTTTTAGAAGGTACACACTATTTTTAAACAGTAATTTATTGTGAAAATTTTTCACATTAGTTTTACTGCTATATCAGAAAATGAATGATTGGTTATTTCATTTACAAAAGGTAATTGAAGCAGATAGTTATGAAGTCATTGGGAGGTGAACTATCTCCAATTCAACAGGTTAATCATTAATATTTGGAGGATTTTCTTGCCATGCTGTATTAGGAGAAGAACATCACCAGATGGATATTTAAATGGTTTTATTTAACTAAAACAACGTTTAGTATTCTGGATTTTTTTCTTCAACAGCAGATGTATAATAATTTAAGAAAACAAGCATATGTCCCTTGCTTCTCACATTTATCTCCAGACTTCTTCTTCTTGTCCAGATCTAGTCGGCCCCCAACAGTCTTCTATTCATTGAACTTTTTGAAACTTGGCATGTTTAGAGAGAGGTAAGGGATTGACTGTGTGTACACAAATCTGCAGAGGAACAAAAGAGTTGAGATCTGTTGTTTCTCTCCTCTATATATTTTATTTTAAAACATTTTTGCTGTTAACAAGCATGTTACCTCTGGGGAGAGACATCCACAGTTTGAAAACTACAAAACTAAGCATCTCTGATGGTATCTTCTAGACTGAGCACTGAGTCCCATTGGGTAAATAGAAAGATTAACCTAAATAATCTATACAGAAGCCTGTGGAACCCCGTAAGATTGGATACCTAATCCATGAACTATTGGAACTCATTTACAAAACTTTTCTTAAACCATTACATGAATATATTGTCTCATAGTATAGAATTGGAATTTGTAATCCTTATTCCATGATGAGAGATCTTTGAGCTATAATGTATCTTAATTAAGACTATTTTTACATAGGTTTTTTCCTCAAAAAACATTTTTTATAAAAAAATCTGATTGAAATTAAAACATCTGATTTTTTATTTTTTTTTAAATCATTGATTTTTATCTACCCTAATGAAATGTATAGTCAATAAATGTAAATGCCTATTTTAGGTATATGGTAGCATTTGTATTGGTTCTAGTAGTGCAGGTGTAAAAAGGTTGAGGAACCTATTCATAGCCTAGAGTATTGCCATGGAACCAACCATCTACCTACGAACCCAATCCATCACGCTCTAAAGTCAATGGGAATATTTCCCTTGACTTCAGTGGGTAGTGGATTAGGCCCTTGGTGCACCACTGTGGGTTTAAGCAAGAACTTTTTAAATTTGAATGTAGCATTTCTAATGTAATTACACTTTCTTTTAGGGAAGAAACCCTTTTTTTCTGGAGCCAGCAATAATTATAACAGTTACTGATGGGAGTAAATTAACTACCACGAGTGGGATACAGGATGAGGTAAGGTCTGATCTCTGTTTATCTACTGTACCAGACTTTCTGATAGAAGGCTGATATGTTAGAATTATCAGTTATTTAAACGTGTTCAAATGTACATATGGGATAAACTTAAACTGTGTTTCCTTGAATTTGAGACATTTTTATGTAATCATACTGTGCTAGAAATGGTTTGAAAGCCTTTTCAGCGCTAAAAACTTGAGCATTTTTAAGGAATGTTTTTAAACAGATTTGAAGAGTTTCTAAAATACTCAGTTTGCCAGTTTCACAGTCTGATTTAAAACGCTGGCAGAGACATGGAACACCATTCTATTGAAGGTAATTGGGATATTCGACACACTTATCAAATGAGCATACGTAGGTTTTTAAAGGACTTACCAGAATAAATGTATTGTACTGAAGCATATACATCTTGAAAAAGTGTAAATATACATAACGTGTATGGACCTGATTTAATGTAGTGATCTTCCAAGGATGGGAACCATGAACCAGAGAGCAGGTTGGGACATGTGAAGTGCAGAAGAAGAAGAAGAGATTACTTCTGGATTTTATAGCTGTGTGTTTGCATTATTGTCTGAGCTCTGGAATGTCCCTTAACAATTTAAAACAAAAAGGTGGGCTAAAGAGGAGTTAATTTTAAATTAAATGCACACCTATAACTTAGAATATTTAAGATGATAAATACTGGGTCCATGCTCGCAATAAACTTTACAGGTTACCATAGCTAAAACTCTTAGGCAATAAACTGTTTCATCACCAGATGGCATGAGCCTCCCTGCTTGTGAAGTTGCAACCATTCCTAACTGCTTTGATTGTCAGATCCTCTTTGTCAGATTGTCAGACATCTTAGAGTATGTCTACACTACCCGCAGGATCGGTGGGCAGCAATCAATCCAGTGGAAATCGATTTATCACGTCTAGTCTAGACGCGATAAATCGACCCCTAAGCGCTCTCCTGTTGACTCCTGTACTCCAGCACGGCAAGAGACACAGGCAAAGTCGATGGGGGAGCGGCAGCAGTCAACTCACTGCAGTGAAGACACCGCGGTGAGTCGATCTAAGTACATCTATTTCAGCTATGTTATTCACGTAGCTGAAGTTGCGTAACTTAGATCAATATCTCCCCCCCTTTGTGTAGACCAGGCTTCAGATGAACGGTGAGGAGTTCTTTACTGATACAATGATTCTGGTCTGGTTTCTTATTTGTACAGGCCTTGAAACAGAAAAACCTTGCTACTGGCTGGTCCCTCTTTTCAAAAGCAAAGGCTAATATCTGAGCCCCTTTCAGTGCTGGTGGTTTTTCTTTTTTCTTAATTTTTTTTTCTTGGAACAGGTTCTCAAACATTTTTGTGTGGTGCATCACATTTTAATATAGAGATTATCTTACAGACCACTTCCCTTCCGAACTGTAATTGTGCAGACATTCTCCTGTTTTCCTGGTATTACGTTCCTGTGGCAATTTAGAGAAAGTGCTTTCATGGAAAAGTGATATGAAAAAAGTGTGAAATATATTTTTAGCTTTCTTTTAATGCACTTAAATTGATAAGGAGCAGGGTAGGAGAAAGGACAAGGTTGCATAATATGCCAAGCCAGGTGTCTGTGGACCACTAGCAAGTAGTCTGTAATTCAGTTTCATCATTTCTGCTTCAGCGTATTTGATGGTTTGGGTTTTCTTTTTTTGTGTCTTTGGACTAGTCTGTCTCCTCCCCCCCAACCCCCTTCCTTTGAGTGATGAGTAATGAGGTACAGTAACTCCTCACTTAACGTTGTCGCTGTTGACATTGTTTCATTGTTATGTCACTGATCTATTAGAGAACATGCTCATTTAAAAGTTGCACGGTGCTCCTCTATAATGTTGTTTGGCAGCCCCTGCTTTGTCAACTGCTTGCAGGAAGAGCAGCCGTTGCAGCTAGCTGGTGGGGGCTTGGAACCAGGGTGGGCCAGCAGCCCCCCATCAGCTCTCCTAAGTTCCCTGTGCCGTAGCTGCCCAGCAGACTATCAATTGCCGGGCAGTTCAGGTATCCCTCCCCCCACTGCCGTGTCTCTCACATACATGCACCCCCCGGGACTTTGGAACGAGTGGTGTGCTTCAGTGGGATAATGTGGGTTTGCAGCCACTGCCTTGCATCTGTTGTGTCTCCTCCCTCCATGCTGCTTTGTAGAGTGTGAGGCTACATTAACAACAATGTGTTAACCCTTGAGGGCTCAGCCAAGTGCTAGTTCATCATTTAGCAGCAAGGCATTCCCTGGGAAATATCCCACCCTCTGACTCCACCACCTCAACCAAGCTTCACAATCATCATTGCTGTGTACAGCATTAAATTGTTTAAAATTTATAGAGTGTGTGTGTGTACACACACACACACACACACACACACACACAGAGTCTTGTGTGACAAAAAAAAATTTCCCTGGAATCTAACCCCACCTTATTTACATCAATTCTTATGGGGGAAATTGGATTCGCTTAACATTGTTTCACTTAAAGTAGCATTTTTTGGGTACATAACTACAACGTTAAGTGAGGAGTTACTGTTGTCTAGTACTGCTCCAAATGTGCTCACGTAATTTTCCTCCAAGAGAAGCACTGATATTGTTGATTCCTGCATTGGAGATCACCCTGATATGTCTGATTGTGAAGTTGATTTCAGGGTCCTTGAGATTATTCCTGACTTTCCATAATTCTGTTAGTCCAGATGTTTTTAAAATTCTTCAAAGGCTACACTGACGCTATCCTGTAGGCAGTTCATTCTATAATTGAGCTGTCTGTTTCAATGCAGATGTGATTAGTTTGTCTAAATATCACTACTAGGCTAACTTTAAGCAGTCTGCAAATTTCTGGTTTCCTACCATCCTCTGAGTGAGGGCAGTACCCCAGCCTAGCTGCTGTTAAGGGGCCATGAGCTTTTAAGGCCTGACACTGGACAGACAACCACAGCCAATAATCAGGAAAGCCACCTGTGTACCTTTTTGGATCTAGCAAATTACCTAGTATCCAACCTTTCTTTCCTGAGCAAACTAACCAAATAGTTCTTGAAAGTGGTTTTCAACTATTCCTGTACATTGCTGAGATCTTGGACTTTTCCAGTCAGGTTTCATGCTGGGATGTGGAAGAGGAACTGCCCATGCAGATGGGCTACCACTTCTTGTCCATTGATGAAGGGAAGGCATTTTCTCATGTTGCAGAAGGAGCGGGTAACATTTGCTACTGTTAGCGTCAGAAATACTATTGTTCTGCTTTGACATTTCAGGGGTTATTGGGAAAACACTGAGCCAGATGAGGTCCTTCCCTTAGGATTGTACTCAGGGTGGTGATACAAGTAACTTCTTTTCTGTTACCAGACCACTCATCTGTGAAATCTCTCAGTGCGCTCACTATAATTTTTCTCATCCTGTTCTTGGTCTAATAATGGAAGTCTCAAGGGATGGCACTGTAGTGCTGCTTATGTTTAAACAAATCTTCTGGCCATACCAATCCAGAAGATTCTGGATCATGCAATGCAAATGTGGCTAATTTTTGTCCTACCTGCCTTTTTAATATGATTTGTCAATGGGCATTGGTGTCTATTATTCTCATTACAAGAGTACGGTAGAGGATACCACATATAAAGCAATAGTAACCTGTATGCATGGCTTTGGTGCCCTATGACTGATTTCAGGTGACGGGTTCTGTTTGGGAAAATGTTCACGTATCATCTACTCTGGCCACTTGCAGCAGCAAAAACAGACTTACAGGGCAAATATAAATTTGGCTATTGAGAGAATTTTCTTATTCTCTCCCATATAAATTGTGAAACTAAGGGTTATGTATCCATTCCATGCTTTCAGAGCCCATGTATGGTGTTGGGTTTTTTTAAAGTTTCTAATTCCAATGGGCTATTGGACAAAGATGCTCTAAGTCAATAAGCAGCAGCAGTGTGGCTGAAATTGTTCTTACAGGAAATGCTTGTAGTTCTGCAAGTAAAACATAAGAATACAAATAGCTGAGCTCCCAGTCCACTAATCAGTTATGCCTATCACTGTCATATCTTCCTTTAAAAACCAATACACTTTTACCAACTAGTTTGCTTTTTCAGCAGATAGCCTGTTACAAATTTCTGACCAAATCAAAGAAGTTAAAAACAATTGATGCAGAGCTGGCTGGGCAGGAGGGTTTTTTTTTGTTTTTTTGTTTTTTAACTGACAGAATTCTAAATTCAAGTGTCCTGTTGTCATGATTTTCCCAGTTTTGTTACAACACACAATCAGAACCTCCTTTGCAAAGGTAGTTTTGGGGTAGAATTTTTCCTAGAGGGCTGCATTTTCAGTTTTAAAAGCTAGAAGAGAAGAAAGAAGCTTCTGACTACCAACCATATTTCAGTTTGTTCTGGTCTTAACCTATAACCTTTGTACATGTCATCAGGCATGTTGGTTAAGAAATGGAAACATACGTGTCTGAATCATTTTTTGATTTTTTTCTTGTTTGGTTCCAGTTTTGTTAATTAGATCAAGCCAGATTTCCATTGATATTGACAGTAGTATTGTCTGTCAATTCCCTCTGAAACCACCTTCAATTACTTTTATGTTTAGTGTCTTTAAAATTCCTTGCTTTGTCTTCGTAAGTCTTCATGCTTTTTTGTAAATTTCAATTTTCTTGAGGTACTGGACGCAAATAGACACATAACCTTGTTGTAAGGTCCACAGTGTGTCATTGAGAAGCTGGGGCATCAATCTCTTCCCTTTCAGTTAATTAGTCATCAGGTTGCAGAATAACTTTAGAAGTTCTGCAATGTGGTTTAGCACTGTTAGTCTCTACTGCTGTTTCAATGAGTAGTAAATAGTGTTCTGAGTGCCAATACATTGGATGTTCAGAATGATTGCACCTGGAAAGTTCTTCAAAGTAGAGTCCTTCTGGGTGCTCCACTTTAGGTGTGCTTGCATCCCTGATGGCATTGCTGATTGTAATGTCCGTTGGGCCCACACATGCGCTGTCTCTCCTCGTGCTACGCCACGAGACTATCCAGCGCATGCGGGCTAATCTTCCTCAGCTCCATCTCAACCACCCTGGCTAGAGATGGAGCCATTAGCAGTCCATTAAGACTATCATCTTAATCTACTTACATATCGTAGTCTCCTACTTATAATTCTAGTTGTAGTTTTTCTCTTTCTCTTATAAAAAACAAAAAAAAAGACTTATTTTTTCTTTCCACCTTTTCTCCCCTGTCAGAGGCCTTTCCACCAACAGCGTATGCTCTGTTTGCCAGGCTTCAAGAAGTGCCTTACTTGTAAAGAGCCGATCCTGATCGCAGATAAACACTCTCCGTGCATTCACTGCCTTGGGGAAGGCTACATATAACAGAAGTGTGGTCTTTGCCAACAGCTCCAGCCACGATCCTACACAAATAGAGAGCTCTGCCAGAAGATTATTTTCATGGAGGCAACTCTCCAACCCTATTCACCTGGCAGACATGAGTCTTCCCTACAGCCTTCTACATCTCAGGGCTGTTGGTCAAAGCAGGCTGCAGACCCCTCTCATTAATCTTCTAAGAAGAAAGCAGGAAGCCCCTTTCATGAGTCCGAAGATACCGAGCAAAGACAGTGATTGCTTGTGGCTATTTTCAGCACTGAGACCATCTCAGACCGGCACCCATGGCTCACGGAAACCAGCAGTAACCAGTACTGCTGACAGGCACATGGACCCGATGGCCATGGGCACAAAGTCATTGGTATCGAAGGACAGGAGTAAGCACTCTAAAAAGACACTCCTGGTATGCGAGTCCATATCTATACCACCAGTGGTGGCTTGACCAGCCACCAGTGTGGACAAGATCCCCATTCCCCTTCCCTCTTCACCCCCCCTCCCCCGGTACTGCCACTGGTGCCGGGACGATTGATACAGACAGAACTCTGCCATTCAAGAGACCTCTGCATGCTGGATGCACCGGAATTCCCTTTTCTCGGTACCGAGACCTCTGTACTGAGCCTCTACAAGCACAGGAAATATCCCTGCTGCCATGCCATGCCCCTCTGCTTTCTAGTGAACGTTCAGACAGCAAGCCTGAGGCAGTAGTGTCGCAGTACTCCTCCCAAGCTCCGTATGGTGCTCACTATCAACAGAACTCAAGGATATACCCACAGATGGCTCCACCACCACCCTTCTGGTATGGCCACCCCAGGCACCGCCACCATCCCAATTGCCATATTGGTGCCTTTGGTGGCGTACTGCCAACATACCTTTCGAGCTCCAAGCCTTGCCTGAGAACCCTTGAGGCACACTCCCTTGGCCACACCATCCAGGGGTTCAGAACTACCTTTCGACTTAGACGAACAGGAAGCCAGTAACAAGGAGGAAGTGACTCCGAGAACCATATCCTCCTCTCCACATGAAGCAGTCATGCCTTCTCCACCATCTTTGGCGGACGATTTCCATCTCTTTCAGCAACTGGCAAAAAGGATGGCAGACACTCTTCAGATTCCACGGGAGAAAGTCAAGCATACCCACCATCAACTCCTTGATATCCTCTATTCTTCTGCCTCCTCAAAGGTTGCCATCCTGATTAATGAGGCCATTTTAGACCTGGCAAAGACCATGTGGCAAATCTCATCAGCGGCCCCGACTTGCAAGTGAGCAGACAAAAAATAGCCTGTCCCTGCTAAGGAATCTGAATTCTTATTCTCCCACCACCCCCCAACTCCATCATTGTGGATGCTGTCAACTGTCTCGGCCAACACCACCAATCAAGGGCTTCTCCCTACAACATGGATTGGAAACGCTTTGATCTGTTCAGTAGAAAAGCATACTCTTCAGCCACTCTATAATTTCATATCACCAACTACCAGGCCCTCACAGCAAAATATGATTACATAAATTACTCAAAGCTGAATTACTTTATTGAAAAAATGCCAGAAGCACATCATGACACATTCAGGACATTATCCAGGAGGGCCAATTAGTGGCAAAGACATTGCTGCAATTTGCCCTCAACACAGCAGCTAGGTCCATCTCTACAACTGAGGTGATGCAACGAGCATTATGGCTTCTTTTGTCGGGATTCCCAAAAGAGGTGCAGTCTGTAGTTGAGGACTTTCTGTTATGAGGGCATGAAGCTCTTTGCTGAGAAGACTGTCACCTCCCTTTATATCCTGAAGGATTCCAGGGCTACCCTCCAGTCACTGGGTATCTATACACTGGGACAGAAGAAATGATTTAGTCCCCAATCCCAGCATAGACCACATATGTCTCAATACCAACCTCAGCTCCACTGTAAGATGCAAATAAAGAAACCATCTGGCCCACAATCTTCATCCCAGCCCTATACATCTAAACACCACTTTTGATGGGCAGGTCGAGGCACCATTAGACTATTTCCCCCCAGCTGACACAGCCTACTATCGTTCCACACCCATTTGGCTACTGATTGGCAGTGTTCTGCAGTGCCTGGAACTGCATAACATCAGACTGATGAGACTGTCTGAACTGGATACTCCAGTTTACCTCCCTACCCCCTCCACAACCTCCTTCCTCATCCCTCTTCAGGGACTCTTCTCATGAGAGTTTATTATGATGCAAGATAGGTCACTTCCTCCAGCTAGGAGCCATAGAACCAGTACCTCAACATCTATGAGGCATGGCGTTCTACTCTCATTTGCTAATACCCAAAAGGAAGGGAGGTTGGAGACGCATACTAGACTTCAGAGCTCTCAACAAATTTGTCAAGGCTCAAATTTCAAGATGGTCACCTTATTGACAATCATTCAGCATCGGAACAGGTAGACTGGTTTTTAGCCCTCAACCTCTAGGACATCTATTTTTGCATCTCAATCTACCAGCTCACAGACAATTTCTCAGATTCACTCTGGGACATGACCACTACCAATACAGACTGCTTCCCTTTGGTCTATCATTAGCCCCAAGGGTATTTTCCAAGGTTCTCTCAGTGGTGGCCACTCATTTATGCTCTCAAGGGATAATGATTTATCCATACCTGGACGATTGTCTCCTCAGAGCCCAAACTCTCCGGGAAGCTCACCAAGTAACCGACATTACAATGCATTTGTTTGTAGAGCTGGGTCTACAGATCAACACCCAAGACGTCAACACTCTCTCCAGTGCAATACCTGGAATTCATAGGGGCTGACCTCGACATGTTGGAAGCCAAAGCTGTCTTACCTCAATACAGGTTCCTATCCGTAGTCTTACTCATAGACATCATTCAGAGCAGCCCACAAATACTGGTCAGGCTTTGCCTCCAATTCTTGGGACATATGGCAGGGGCATGGCAGTGATACCTCATGCCAGGCTTCACGTGCATTGCCTCCAAATATGGTTTGGCTCGATTTACAGACTGAACAAGGACAGATTGTCACTACCCACCAGGATCAAAAACTCCTTAAACTGGTGGAAGGACCTAGCCGTTGTTTACAAAGGAATCCCCTTCTTGAAAACATCACAATCATTGCTCCTTGCCAATGACATGTCACTCGTAGGTTGGGGCATGCACCTAAATGGCCTCATGACACAAGGCAAATGGTTGCGCAGCGAGATATCCCTCCGCATCAATCTCCTCAACCTGAGAGTGGTCAGAAATGCCTGTACCCATTTCCTCCTACTGATCGATCTCTCTCTCTCTCACACTCACACACAGATAGAGAGAGAGATCCTGAGAGACAAGGTTGCCTGTATGTACTACATCAATTGGCAGAGGGGAGCCAGATAACCCTTTCTTTGCGCAGAAGCAATGAGATTATAGAATTGGAAATCTCACACAATGTTACACTGTCTGCAGTGTACCTCCCGGGTACACAAAACTCGGTAGTGGACAGTATCAGTTGCAGATTCCCACATGACCACGAGTGGGAGGTGCATAGGTGCTTCATGACCTAATCAGATGATGGGGGACACTGTCTACAGATCTGTTCGCCATTCAGCTGAACAAGAAGCCTCCACGCTACTACTCCAGACCGGATATGGGATTCCTTAGTTGATGCTCTCTTCCTCCCCGGGACAGGGACCGTTTCTACATGTTCCCTCCATTTCCCCTACTGTCGAAGGTCCTGCTGAAAATAAAAAGGGATGGAGCTTGTCATTCTGAGTGCTTCTATTTGGCTGAGACAGATGTGGTACCATTACCTCTCTCAGCTTGCAACATGTCTGCTGATCTCTCTCCTGGCCATTCTGCATCTCCTCTCACAGAGCAAAGGACGTACCCTACATTCCAACCTGGGAATTCTGTGCCTCAAAGCCTGGCTCCTGTTTGGTTCAAACACCTAGAAAGCTTCTGTTCAAGAGACATAATGCACTTACCTGCAGAAATGGTCCAGGTTTCAGATTTGGTGCATGTCCCAACAAAGCATCCCAGCATCTGCAGTTCTTCTATCCAAGACTATGTTTTAACCCTAAAATGGTTCAAAGTATCTCTAAGCTCTCTCAGCGTCCACCTACTGGCTATTACAGCCTTTCACCAACCTGTAGGGGAGCACTCTGAACTGTCACACCCAACTACAAAAAGGTTCCTCAGGGGCATAGTAAACTTATTCCCTCAACTTCAGCTTCCTGCCACCATATGGGACCTGAACCTTGTACTGAAAGGACTGACTAGGCTCCTCTTTGAACCATGGACACCTGTTCACTAACATACCTATCCTGACAGTGGCCTTCCTGGTGGTGATTTTCTTGAACAGGAGAATAAGAGAGATAGCAGCTCTGATGGTACATCCTCCCTACATGGTATTCTTCCGGATAAGGTTATGCTCAGACTGCATCCAAAATTCATCCCTAAGGTAACCTCCTACTTTCACATGAATCAGTTGATTCACCTTCCAATCTTCAACTCCAAGCCTCACCAAGACAACAGGGAGGCTATATTGTGTACCTGGATGTCAGGAGAATCGTGGCCTTCTACCTGGGCAAGACAAAGTTCTTCAGGAACTCCCCTAGGCTTTTCCTCTGCACAACGGAAAGTTCCAAGGGCTCAGCAATATCGGCCCAAAAACTTTCCAAGTGGGTCTCGAACTGTATCAGACATTGTTCATCATATGATCCTCCAAATGCCATTCATACACAGTCAACAAGGTCAATCTCCTCATCCGTTGCCTTCTTCAAGGATGTCATTATCTCAGAGATCTGGAGAGCGACAACATGAGCATCAGTCCACACTTTCGCAGATCACTGTCATCGCTGGGGACTCTGCCTTTGATGCCGTCTTCTGCTCCATGGTGCTGTCATCTGTAATAGACTCAACTTTGAAGTTCTGACCCTCCAGAAAGGATGCTGCTCAGGAGTCACCTACAGTGGAACACCCATAGGGATGCTACTGGAAGAAGAAATTATTCACTTTGTCCAATAATGATGGTTCTTTGAGACCAGTGTTTCTATGAGTGCTCCACAACCCATCCTCCTTCCCTCTAGTTCTTGTGTTGACTGTGCAGTAGAGAAGGAACTGGGGAGGGTTAGCCTGCATGCGCTGGCTAGCTTCATGGCACAGCATGAGAAGAGACCACATGTGCAGGCCCAAGGGACCCTGCTACCAAAGTTCTCCCATCAGCAGCACAGGGACACAAGCATACCTACAGTGGAGCACCCATGGGGGGACACATCTTGAAGAACCATTGTTCCTGCATAAGGCGAGTAACTTTTTCTTTGTCCTTTCTTCAGACAATGAAAATAAAATGGGGAAGACTCTGTATTCTTGAATGGCATTGTTAGCAGCTTAAAAGTTCTTCATAGTTCTCTTCAGATGTTATGAGTCAACAGCATGCAGTAGGAAGGCATTTTTCCCTGTATGGATGCTTGTTAGACATTATGATGTCCTTGGGTGAACATGAAATGGGTCATTTTACATTAATATTAATTTAAATCTTTTTATTTTTCTCTTCCTGTACCATGTCATGGTGGACCTAAAAGTTTAAATCTGTCTGTAGTATATCCAAGGTGAAGTGCTTCAATCACTTCTTTAAATTGCTCATTGTGTGCTACATTAAAAGTGATATTGTCATAAAAATTGCACCTCTTATCCAGTTAAGAATTTTGACTTTTAGTTCTGATGGTGTAATCACCAAATGAACCCCAGAAGTTGTCAAAAGATAAAGATGAGCAGGATCTACTCTTTAGTTAAGCTGCTGTGGAAGCTAGAAGGCCTGTAACAGACACTTAATTTATCATCAGTGCTAGATTTTGATACTGATGGCACTGAAATTTTTCTTTTGCAGGATCATCATACCCACCAATATTCTGGTCTTCCACTTAGTTGATCATTTCATTCATTGGTGCATTTTATATTGAAGATGAATGCAGAGAAACAGACTTTCTGAAATGAGCCTGGATCCTTTCGGTGCTTACCAAAAACAAACTTTAATTTAGTACGCCTTAGGCATATGAGATTTTAATATTGCTGTGGAAAGAACATTGCAGTAATGCAATTCTGGTTGCAGGATTCTCAAATAAAACAAGTTTAAAGAACTTAAAAGTAAATGTACATCTTCAGAACTTCATATTGCTGTGAAATGAATTTATGTACAATGCTGACTGAATTATGGATCTCCCATATTTATTAGATATAAAAAATCTACTATGCTATATTGTAAGCTTCCCTGGGTTACATATCCATGTGGTTGACCTGTACAATAAATTGCAGTCATGTAGCTACTAGAATTTTGAATTCACTGTTTTGTTAACAAAAAGTTTAAATATTTTTCTTTTCAGCTCCATTTACCTCTCAATTCTCCTTTACCTGGAAGTGAATTGACTAAGGAACCTTTTCGCTGGGATCAGAGACTATTTGCTTTAGTTCTGCGTTTGCCTGGCATCACAACTCCAGAATCAGAGCAGATAGCAGGTGTGCCTGTTGATGACTCAGCAATTACACCTATGTGTGAAGTCACAGGAGGTGAGTGCCTTAGCTTCACTTGACAAGATCTTTCAGAAAAGTGGTCTAGCATATAGCTCAGTTGTATTAGATAGTGTTCGAAAATTTCTGACTCCTTTGTTTAATCTCTTTAAAACCCTGGGCACAATGGGGCTACATATTACCGCTTTCTTAGGACACATTAGTAGTAACATTACAAATAAATTCATCTGAATAGTCTTGAAAGGATGTGCATTTGCTTTCTTCAGCAGTTTTGACTAGAAGGGGGAAAATATACTTTGTAGTTTAGGCACTCAGCCAGAATTCTTAAGAATCATGAAATCTGTTAGATAGTGAGATTGTATTCAGTTTGCTGGCACTGGACATGCTAGCATTTGAAGGCCATGGGATGTGTTTCCTTTTGAGAGCTTTTAAATATTTCTTGAAGAATAATTGTGGACAAATGTCTGCACTTTCCCTTTTCCTCCACAGCCTCTCGTGTTCTTTTGTAATCTCTCATGGTTATCTCTCATTTAGATTGTAAACTTCTCTGGTACAATCTAGAAGTTGTCTTGTCTGTAGAGTACCATGAGCACACACCAAGTATTAAAAAAGAAAAAAGATCCATTTGATAGTAATTGGGGTGGGAGAAGAGGGAGAAAAGGAAAGAATTTAAAGAAACTTCAAGTAGATGTGATCCCCACACTTCTCAGAACGTAAAGCAGATGCCTCAACCACTGGATTAAACAGGCTTTTTGGGTCATTTAAAATGTGTTGAAGTGTGCCACAAGGGGGAGCTCACATTCCAAGAATTCAATAGAGCCTTTAAGTTAACAAGGAAAAAAATCCTTAAAATGTAAAAGGCAATAAAGTTAAAATGAAGAATGTTCCTTAGTTGTTACCAAGATGCGTGCAGAACTTCATTAATGAAATCATTTAATAGACTCTTGCTGCTTCAACAAAGTGACGTATGTTTTCTTTGTAACTTGTTTATATATTTCTCCATAACTAGATCAGCAAAAATCAGCCCTTCTAGTTTCTTGATTAAGAATTAAAAGAGCTGAATGTCAGCAGCTTGGCTAAGGGATGACTAAGGGGACATAAGTCTAAAAATACTTGATAGGCATAATCTTGAAAGTAGAAGAGAAAATACATAGTGATGCACAGAGGTATAACTAGAGTAATAAGATGCAATTATGGAAGGAAAAACATTTACAGATGTATTAGGCTGTGCAGTGTCTACCAAGGGAAGTTATGGATGCACCAGTGTTCCCTCTAATTTTTTACATCCATGTGTGGAATTAATTTTATGTGCACCAATATGGAGGTGATGGGGGGGGGGCTTAGGCCTGGGGCAGAGTGCGGGTTCTGGGATAGGGCTGGGGATGAGAGGATTGGGGTATGGGAGGGGGGCTCAGGGTTAGGTCAGAGGGTTGGGGAGTGGGGAGGTGTGGGCTCTGGGATGGGGCTAGGGATGAGGGGCGTGTGAGGGGGCTCAGGGCTGGGGCAGAGGGTTGGGTGGAGGGGGTGAGAGCTCCGGCTAGGGGTGAAGGCTCTGTGGTGGGGCCAGGGATGAGGAGTTTGGGGTGCAGGCTGCCCCGGGGCTGCGGGGGGGAGAGAGGACTCCCCCAGCCTTCTCTCTCACCACAGCAGCTTGGGGCCAGGTGAGAGGGGCCTCTCCCTGGCCGCGGCAGTTCCAGCTTGGCTGGGCAGGGCCAGAGAGAGGGGCTCCTCTCCCTGGCAGCTCTGGCCGGCCTGGGCTGGGCTGGGCCAGGCTGGAGAAGGAGCTCCTCTCTGTGGCGGGCTGGGGGGGGGGGGCGCCTCTCCCCACCTGCGGACCCTTGATAGCCTGCTGCACGGCTGTGCAGCTTACAGGGAATTTAGGACACCCCCTTGGGAAAACAGACTTAAAATATAGTATAGGAGACAATCCTGCATTGATGTGGACTGCATGACTTTATAAGTCTTTCCATTGCTATCTTGTATGATTTTATGTTCTGTTAAAATGCTCTAGTTGCACTATACTTTTTTAAAGGATTCAGTGCAATACTTAACAGTATTAGGGCAATACCTCAGGTTCCCCATCAGGAAGTAATAGAAGTACTCTTTTTTGGCTTTGAGACATTGATACAAAGAGCACAGCAGAGCATTATTTGTCATTTGGCTCATTTTCTTACATTGACAGCACAATCCTTACTTATATTGACAAACATAATCTATGAAGACATCTTCTATTCTGTACACATAAAACTTGTTACTTTAAGTAATTGTATAGTTTGATACTTTTTTATTTTTCTAATTACTATGTGGTTGGTTATACAGTAGTTATCAATAAGATATTTGCTAACAATAATCCACTAACATAGTATCTGAGGTACAACACTATTTCTTTATACAGGGTACTTCAGAATAGTATATAAATGCAGCTCCTCAAATACCATAACATGGTAGATGTTATCTGGTGTTCTCTGAATGGCCGCTGCTTTATAAACAAAAATACCTGCTTGCGTGGGCAAAATAATTTTGAGAATGTAATAAACACGCAGCATACTGTCAGTTTTAGAATACTTGTTACATTGGGAGAGGATGGTAGATGTCTTAAATTAAATGCATTATAGCTAGACTTCTATTAAATGGATTAGTCTGAAAAAATTTCTAAGGTGAAGGGAGAAATATAAAGTAGTAGACTTGCTCTTGAGACTTTTTCTTTCATTCTAGGTCGCTCGTATTGTGTGTGTTCTCCAAAAATGCTGAATCAGTGTCTTGAATCATTGGTTCAAAAAGTGCAAAGTGGAGTAGTAATAAATTTTGAAAAATCTGGACCAGATCCTTCACCGATTGAAGGTATTTGAAAAATTCTACATACTTTTATAACCAATTGGATTTGCATTTGGTATTCAAATTTAACAGTAGCCAGAAATGTACATAGTTTAATTTGGAAGAAGCACTACAGTGTTAGATGCCATTGTTCCTTTCTAATGTAGTAATATGGCCACATTCTTGAGTGGTTTAAATTTCTGTAGCTTTACTCCTTTTTTGTTCTAAATATGAATAACTTGCCTACTTCTAGAACAAGTTCATGGAAAATACTAGCTTTTTTCTAACTCTGAAATATTGTATATTAAAAGTTCATTCGTGTCATCTACATGCACCAGGAAAATATTTGATTCGTCTAGTATTTGTGATAAGGAAAGGAAACTTCAATTGAGTTCTGAAAGTACATCAGATAATAGAAGCACTGCGTTTTTTCAGACTCCCATTCAGTAAGCATTCAACAGTGTTATTCAACTCTAAATTAATTAGCATTCCTGCTGGAAATGCTAAAAATTACTTGGAAACTGGTATATATTATTGTGGTTTCTAATATACTTTTAAAGATATCCCTCTTAAGGTGTATAAAAACCCTTGCACACTCCATTTAAAGTGTTTAATTTGAAATACTATACAATTAAATATAGAGTTATGGAGGCAATTTTGTTTTTTGTATAGATGGACAGATGGATATAGCTAGGTGTTTTGGACCCCAACCTTGGCACAGCTGTCACAAACTTATCTATGTCAGACCAAACCCTAAAACTGGAGTTCCCATAGGCCACTGGCCTGTTCCAGAATCCTTTTGGCCAGATCAAAATTCTCCAACGTTGGTAAGTACTTGAAGTGAGGGAAAAATCATTTAACTGCTTCCTAGTTCATGGGTTTTAAATCCTGGGTTACCTGGTTCAAATAGAAGCACTGTAAAGGAAATTCAGGCTAAGGTCTTCTGCATTTCTTTTCAGAAACAGATGTTTCAACTGCTGTGAATAAGATGCTGCGTGGCAGTTAACGTACTATGTTCATTGTGGAATAATTGCATAAGGGACATCTGCTTCTTTAAGAAACAAACTGCCTATAAGACTTTTATTGCTAACATCTGAGCACAATGCTATGAACATAAAACATCTTACTTAAATGTATCTCTTTGGAGTTTGAACAGAGTTCAAACTGAGAATTTTCCCTTAAGACACAATTTAGAATGCAAACAAAGATCCTAGAACTGATGCAGGTTTGTCTCTTTGTCATGTAAACGATCATATTTAACCATCCAAAAGATGTACTATTGCTGGTTAGGGGCTGGGGGCGGGGGGACGGGACACTTCTATGTAAATATCTCCTAAATGGGGAAAAGGTGAAGCTAGTGGTGGCAGTGTTCTTTCAATGCAGAAGTGGCAGAGTTGGCCCATATCTCCTGTTGTTCAGTGTAGCAGTGCTTCTAATCTACCACAAATAGAAATGTTACCTCACATTGTAAAAAGTCTTCACTTGCAATACATTAGTTTTCTTTGTGCTCTATTTAATTACGAATAAAAGGATGTACCCATGCCAACTTGTATTAGTAATGTAGTATAATATAACAGTCAACATTGATTGAAAATATTAGTTGAACTGATGTAATTTTGGGCTATTTCCTGCTTTATAAGAGGATGTTCACTTTTAGTCTTTGTGCCCTACCTCTGATTTATTAAGGTTTACAAACTTTAAGGTATTGTATGCATTTGGCTTGCAGAGAACATGAAATGCTTCAACTGAGTATAGAAAATGGAAGATTAGTATGGTGTGTGGGAGTATTTTATTCTTAAATTTAGTTCTTATTTAGTTTGTGTATATTCATTGTCTCATTGTGCCCAGTCCAGTAAGGCATACACAGCCTTCTGAGCTCTATGGCAGGTTAGCCTATTCTGAAGAAAAATTAAACTCCTGCAACTGTTTAAAAAACAAACAACTCCCCCCCCCACACACAAAAAAAAACCAAAAACAAACCAACAACAACATTGTGCACTTGGGTATTACGGAGCTGTTTTTTCATTCATCTGAGTCTGGGCTTAACACAGTTTTATGAATTACTGCTCTAGGCCTGTGGTTCTCACACTTTCTAGTAGTGCGGCTCCCTTAAAGATATTTTAAAACTTGGTGTCTCCCTTCAACCAAATACCCCCCTCCTCTTTTTTTTAAATAAAAACTTACTTGGGACAATAGAGTTCGGATGATTTTGCAACTGTATTGAACTACACACAGTTTGTTTAATTATATAATCTGATCTAATCTGGGTTTTTAAAACTAATTTGAAAATATGGATTGCTTGGCATGTTTGGACACAGACTAATATTTTAGTGACAAGGATGGGCCTGTTAAATAAAAGTGGTCAAAGCAGGTACAATAGTTGAAGAAATCTCACATAACTATGGCCTGCTATGTCTTAACCGACTGCCTATCCAGTTTTTTGCTGCTGCTGGTTAGAACCTCCAGTGTCTGGAGCTTTCCTTTGATTCCTTCAATCTGTAATAAGTTAGCCATGGTGCCTTTTGTATATAGCTCCTGATAGTAGGTTTTAAATAGTTTTATAGTTTTTAGCAGTTTTGTAGTTATATTTCCCAACTTGGGGACCTTCTCTATTCCCATACCCCCTTGTGAGTATTGGGGAGAACTTGGGACTTCAAACTCTGTGTCCTGCCCACATTCAGTCTTCGTCAGCAACAGTGACCAGCTCTGTCTGTTGCGTCTTGGGAAGGCACACGTCACAGCTAGGTGTATTATCTGCCACTCTTTTCCTAGCCATAGGCATGACATGAGGGAATTCTGGCTTAGAAAAGACCTCATGCAGAAGGCCACAAAGCTAGCATCAGACACAGACTGAGGCAACCCCCGAACATCAGCGTGAATTGACACAGAGCACGCTTCCTGCCAGAAGGTCTGACTGTTGCAGGGTGATCCATACCCACAGATTCCCCCCTTCGGCATCTTGTCAGGAGACGGAACACTTGAACAAGCATAAGAGCACCCTCTAGTTCCGCTTCAAAGATGTCCAATACAACTTCGCCTAAATCGAGCAAATCTGCTTGTTCAAACCCTAAAGACGTCGTACATCCTGAGTCCCAGGGCCATGGACCAAGGGCCAAGGACTCTAAAGCTCATAAATACAGGGCTTTATCAGTATTGGACTCTGTACCAGTAATATCCACTCCACTGGTACCATCCAAGGCAAAAAGACAATCCATTGGTTCCAGCATGATCAGAGCTTCTACCACTGAAGGTACCATCACTTTATCGCACACCGGCTGCACGGAGCCTCCCTCTTCCAACCTTGACAGCACAAATGGATTGGACTCCTTGTACTCCAGAGAGATCTGACTTATACTACACTGGAGGATATCTTTGCTCTTTCTGAGTCTGTTTCCCCCCATCATTGAGACCTTCTCTCCTGACTCCACCAGGGGATGTACTTTTGATAGAAGCCTATCTCCTCTTCTATCTGCTAGCTGTGCTTTTCTTCCGCCAAAACTGTTGATTCTGCTGTTGGATCCAGACCCTTTTTTCCCCTTCCTCAGCAGAATTTGAACCTCTAGAAGAGCAATCATCTCCTCCAAGAAACATTAGACCAGACAGGAGACCGAGCCTTCTGGTACCAACATCTGCCTCGACATTTGCCTCAGGGACCGTTGGTACCCCATGCCTTTGAAACCCCCACAACTGCCTCCTGAACCAACATGCTAGCTATACTGGAGAACCTGGGACCTGTGTGTCAGATATAGAGAGCCCATGCATTCTGCCAGGGAATCATTTCACCATTCCCTTCTAAGGGAACAGTCAGAGACTCCTCCTGAGACTCCATGGAAGAGGAGGAATATGAAACAGTTCCATCTCTAACAACAAAATTGCCGCCTTCATCACTCAATGAAACAGTCATCCCGGCATCTCTGTCCCCTCGGAACAATCATAAACAGATTCACAATTCAGTGCAAAGGGTGGCCAGAACAACTCCAGATCTCCCTAGAGGGGGCCCAGGACCCTCAATACAAACTCCCGGATATCCTGCAAACCACCAGCTCCAATTAATAAAGCTAATCTGGGCCCTGCTAGAGCAGTGTGGCAGACATCAACCACATACCCCACTACTCCCAAGAGGGCATAGAGGTACTACTTCCAGCTAAGGGAGTGGAATTTCTTTTTACCCATGTTGCACCAAATGCTCTGGTCATCAAGGCTGCCAGGGAGGAATCTAGACAGCAACATTTTAAACCCACTCCTCCTAACAAGGCAGCTAAACATCTAGTCCTGTAGGGAAGGAAGGCTTTCACATCTACTAACGTTCAGTTTTGTAAAGTGAACCATCAAGTGCTGTTGGCCAAGTACAGCTATCTCAAATGCACAGATTTTTTTTTAGACAAGCTACCACAGCAGGACACCACTCATTCCCAGGCGGTTATAGAAAAGCTAAGCTGTTGACCAGAACCACACTTCAGTCAGCGACTGATGCAGCAGACACATCATCTAGATAGATAACAATAGCTATTGTGATGCACTGAGAGTTATGGTTGCACGCTTCAGGATTTCCCAGGGAGTTCCAAATCACTGTGGAGGATTTACCCTCTGAGACCTATTTTTTCAATGAAAAGACAGATCAGTGCATACATGCTTTAAAGGACTCCAGGGCCACAAGCTGCACCCTGGGAACATATATGCCTGCCCCAAAAAGGAAATATCACAGGCAGCCTTTCTAGAGTGGCTCCTCCACAGTTGTATCATTAGTGATCTTATGACCTTCCTTTTAAGAGACACAAGGTACAGAACACTAGTTTCTCTGCATTTTGCATGTCTACAGCATCATTTCAATTCAATCCCATCCCCCAATGAAAAGATATTTTTGACAGGAATTTGAGAGCTGTAAGCCATTTATGAGGCTGCCACTTCCCAACTCCCATATATTATTTGAGGGTTGTTTAGCACTCTGTTTCCATAACTGGAGTGCCATAACAGACAATTGAGTGTTAAATATCATTGTGACTATGCAGTCAGGTTTACTTCTCTATCTTTTCAAAACCCCCATCCCCATTCCTCTTCAAGAACCATCTAATGAAGGTATTTTCAGTTAGGAGGTGAAATCCCTCCTCCAGTAAGGAGCAATAGAGCACTTAGAGATTTTTGCTCTACGTATTTCCAGGTTCCCAAAAAGAAGGTTGGAGACCTATTCTTGACTTCACAATCTCAACAGCGTTATTCACAAACTGATTTCACATATGAAAGACATTTTTTCACATGGCTGTTCACCCTGCCCATAGTGGTGTTTTCTCAGATTTATGGTGGGTCCTGACCATTTTCAATACAGGGTGCTCTTATTTGGCCTCGCCATTCCCCCCTCCCCCTCCCAGGTTTTTACCGAGGTCTTTCTGGTAATAACAGCTCATTTCAGACAGAACAACTTCACCATTTCCCCTTCTCTCGATGATCAGTTTCTCATTGCAAAGACATCTCAGGAAGCCCTTAAGTCGACCACATCAATGCATTAACTACTTTCTTCCAAAGGAATCGCTGTGAACTCTGAAAAGTTTCTCCTTACTCCAGTTCAGCCTGTAGATTTCACAAGGATCACCCTATATTCAGTTATGGCACGAACTTCCTTACCATGGGACAGGTTTTGAACTATGAGCGCCCTAGTAGGTCAGGCTATACTCAACCCTCAAGCTCCAGGTAGAACTTGTCTTTCCCTCCTGAGGCATATGGCTTCATGTACTTATGCTACCCCATTCACCAGACTCCTCCTATGTTCCATTCAGGTCTGGCTCCAGACAGTACATTCATCAACCAAACACAGCATGAACACCATGGTAACAATTCCTTCAAGAGTAATGTCTTTCCTCATCTGGTGGAAGGATCCCTATCAGGTATGTGTGGATGCCCCCTTCTTACCATCTTTGCCAGACAAGATAATTGTTACAGACGCTTCTCTCTCAGGCTACAGAGTCCTCCTGGACAACCATATGGCACAGGGCACTTGGACACCCTGAGAAACCAGGATGCACATCAACTTTCTGGAACTCCAGGCAGTCTCAGAAACTTGAGAGAATTTTCAACAGTTCATCTGGTCCCGCTATGTCCTCAATATCCGATAACATGACAACTATATTTTCCTGTGTGTAGAAGCAGTCATCCTGTGGAAGTGGTGTATCAAGAATTGAATCACCATGTTGGCAGCTTATCTTCCATGAATTCAAAATGTGTTGGAAGACACCCTCAGGAGGCATTTTGCCATCAATCGCAAGTGGGAATTGCATGATTCGCTAATAAACATCATCATTGCTCAATGAGGGACATTTCCTTCTCAAACAAATGAGATGTAACACATACTGCTCCACAGGAGCTCTAGGACTACACTCTCAGGGCAATGCTTTCCTTCTTCCCTTATCAGGCCATCTCAGCCATGCTTTTCCTCCCTAACCACTCCTTCCTCGGGTCCTGCAGAATATTCTTCAGGACCTGGTAAGTGACGTCCTTATAGTCCCCGATTGGTCCAGATGGTTTTGGTTCCCAAATCTCCTACAACTGTCATCTGAGTCTCTGATCACCATCCAGTCCTTTCATGATCTCTTGACACAGGAGAAGGGCAAGATCAAACATCCCAACCCTGAAGAGCTTCCTCTAATCTTAGTTTTTGGATGGGAATCGACATTAGAACATTACTGCTCTCAAGCTGTATAAACCATCCTTAATAATAGCAGAAAGATTTCCACTAGTAAATGCTGTTCAGCCAAGTGGAAACGTTTTTTCATCTGGGCACATCAAAATATTTATCTCCCGAGCCAGTGGATATACCCGTCGTTTTGGACTAGCTTTTTTTCTCTCAAAACAACTGGGCTTTCCCTCAGGTTCATCTGGCAGCAATCAGTGCGTGCCATCCACTGACAGATGGTGGTTCAATTTTCACTCACCTGTTGACTACCACATTCTTAAAGGTATTTATCAGAACTTTTCTGCCAGTAAAGGGAATGTGTTCCTCATTGGGACTTGCATCTTGTACTTGCACCCCCAGAGCCTCCCTTTGAACCAGTATCTACATGTTCCATGTGTCACTTATTAATGAAAGTTGATTTCCTTATGGCCACCACCTCAGATGGAAGGGTGGGTGAGCTAGGAACCCTAATGGTGGGTCCACCATTTGCTATATTCCATAAAGACACAGTCTCTTTAGGACTATGTCCGATATTCACTTCCAGAGTAGTTTTGGAGTTTCACATGAACCAATCAATGCTTTATTTTTTCCAAAACCGCATGCATCTGAAGAAAGGAGACCTCACTCCCTTGATGTGTGTGACATGCTCTGCGTTCTACCTGAAGAGGACAAAACAAAGTAGAAAATCACCTAGATAGTTTCTCGCTATAGCAGAACAAGTCTGAGGTCAAGTTATATCGTCGCAGAGGATCTCGGGATATATCCTGCTTCACCAGTAGTTGCATCTTCCTTCCCCTCATAGGGTGAGAGCTTGCTCTACAAGAGCATAAGCAACTTCAGTGGTATTGCTTCAGGAAGTACCCTTATTTGTGGAGAAATTCTGCACCAAAAATAAAAATTATGCACACAATATTTTAAAATTCTACATATTTTATCAAAATAACAATATGATCATAAGAACATAATTAAGGCTATGATTTGATCATGGATGTCGTGGACTGCAGACCTCCATGACTTCAGCCTGCAGCAGCTGAGAGCTGCAGGGTACCCCCACCTCCTCTGGTGCCTGGGAGCTGCGGGGTATCCCTGCTGTTTGGAGTGGCAGGGGTCCCCCGCCGGCTCCCCAATCCCCACAGGCAGTGAGGGATACCTGGCAGCTCCCCAGTGGACAGGGGAGGGGTAAGCAGGGAGTAGGCGGGATAGGCCCTTGAGGAAGGGGCGGGGTAGATTCTGGGTTGATCTTGAATTCAAAACATGATCATGTGCGTAAAAAGGTTGGAGACCACTGCTGTAAAACATGTTTTCTAATCTTATCATTCTTGTGGCTATGCTCTGAACCTTCTCCAATTTATCAACATCCTTCTTGTATTGTGGGTACTGGAACTGGACATAGTATTCCAGCAGTGGTTGCACCAGTACCAAATAACCTCTACTCCTACTCAAGATTCCCCCTGTTCATGCATCTCAGGATTTCATTAGCTCTTTTGGCCACTTCATCACACTGGGAGCTCATGTTCAGCTGTTTATCCCCCCACACTCCATCCCTGTCCCCAAATCTTTTTCAAAGTTACTACTTCCCAGGATAGAATTCCCCTATCCTATAAACAGTCTTTGTTCCCAAATGTCTACATTTACATTTAGTTGTATTAACATTCATATTGTTCGCTTGTGCCCAGTTTACCAAGCGACCTAGATTGCTCTGAATCAGAGATCTGACTTCTTCATTGTTAACCACTCCCCCAATTTTTGTGTTATCTGTAAACTTTTTCAGTAGTGATTTCATTTTCTTCCCAGTCATAAATAAAGACGTTAATAAAGAGTAGGATAATCTACTCCATTTGCAAATCATTGTCCTTGCCTGACCTGTTGACTTAGCAGGTAAAATACTTAGCTTTTACTTTCTAAATATACTTACTCTATATTAAGATAGTATTTACTACCTACCTAAACCCAACAGCTGTTTAAGGTTCAATAAGATGAAATATTAAGTTAGTTTTCAGAGTAGCAGCCGTGTTAGTCTGTATTCGCAAAAAGAAAAGGAGTACTTGTGGCACCTTAGAGACTAACAAATTTATTTGAGCATAAGCTTTTGTGAGCTACAGCTCACTTCATGCGTCCGATAAAGTGAGCTGTAGCTCACAAAAGCTTTATGCTCCAATAAATTTGTTAGTTTCTAAGGTGCTACAAGTACTCCTTTTCTTTTTATTAAGTTAGTGTTCATATTTCTTTATTTCAGAGACACTAACAGATACTAAAGGGCAATTTTCGAAAACACTTTTATATTGTTTCAGAATAAGATTTAGTATGCATAGATCTTGTATTTGTTGGTGCAGACCCACACTTAACAGCTGAATGTTTCTGTTTAGCCACCTCGCACATCTCACCCTGTAGTGAGGTTCTCCTGCACAGACTGTGAACCAATGGTCATTGACAAACTACCTTTTGATAAATATGAGTTAGAACCTTCACCGCTGACCCAGTTTATTCTGGAAAGGAAATCTCCTCAGACCTGTTGGCAGGCAAGTTGAATATGTACTAACTAAAGGACATTTATCTGAGAAATAGTATTCTGTAAATACTTTGAAATTAAATTATAATTGCATGTGTTGATTTACTGTAAATTTACTGACATCACACCTTTAATTTATAACTTGCACTTTAAAAATATTTATGTACAACATGAATTACGTGAACTCTTCTTATTGCAGGTGTATGTGAGCAATAGTGCAAAATATAGTGAACTTGGCCATCCTTTTGGTTACTTGAAAGCCAGTACAGCACTGAATTGTGTGAACCTGTTTGTGATGCCTTACAATTATCCAGTACTCCTTCCCCTCTTAGGTAAATACAGCTTTCTCAAATCCTTCTGATGTGGTAGGCAGATGGAAGATTGCTTCAGCCTAGTTATATTTTTTGTTATGAATGCTACTGTTAATAATCATAAGCCTATACAAATCCAAAACATTAAGAACATAATGACAGGTTTCAGAGTAGCAGCCGTGTTAGTCTGTATTCGCAAAAAGAAAAGGAGTACTTGTGGCACCTTAGAGACTAACAAATTTATTAGAGCATAAGCTTTCGTGAGCTACAGCTCACTTCTAGCTCACGAAAGCTTATGCTCTAATAAATTTGTTAGTCTCTAAGGTGCCACAAGTACTCCTTTTCTTATTAAGAACATAATATTCCTACTGAAAAGAGAACTTCCAATTTTTCTGACACCTATTATATTCATGATTCACTTGTCAAAAAATTACTACCATTCCTGAATCTGAGTATAATGCTGTTGATTTATAAAAATGAGTGTTTATTGTTCAGATATTTTACTCCCTTTCTAATATGCTGTGGCTGCCACGTTTTCCCCCCCTACTGGTACTGCAAAGGCACTCTTTTCCCCTCCCATGGATCTGATGAGTTAGATTTTATAAATACATTAAAAGATTCTGCCTTCCTTACAAATCTCATGGATTGCATCCAATAGTGATTAGCTCTGATTAAGCCTTAGTGTAGCAGGATGAACCTTTAGAAGAAATGTTCTTAGAAAATGTGTGGTGAGTGATACCTTATATTAAGAAACGCACCTCTCATTTAACTTTCTCTGTTCGTATAACTTCTTAGATGACTTATTCAAAGTACACAAAGCAAAGCCAACCCTAAAATGGCGACAGTCATTTGAAAGCTATCTGAAGACAATGCCTCCTTACTATCTAGGGGTAAGATGATTTATTGTATGTGCATTTTAAAATTGCTGCTGTATCCTATAATTTATGTTAAACTTGTACCTTCAGTTATTAGCTTGTTCTGTTAACTGCCTTCTTTTGGAATATATTTTATAAAGCAATTAGGATGTTCTGAACATAATAAAAGGTTAATTGTACAAATCTAGGATTTCACATTTATGTCATCAGGTGGAAGAATAACTTTCCTAAAATTTACATTAATGTCTTGACTTTTCCCTTTGACCGTAATATTATAAAAACTTGGTCAGGTATAACTACTGCTTGAACTGTACCTCCACTAACATTTAATAATTCCGCATTGATGTTGCAATATTTAAAGGAAAAGGATGTTACGATGTCTTCAGGGGTTGCAAATTCACTTTGAAATGAATGCATTAAGCAATATTGTGCTTTAAATTCTTGCTACAAACTTAAGGGTACAAATATACAAGGATATAAATATGTAAGTGTATGTATTACTTGTTTCAGCCTTTGAAGAAAGCTGTGAGAATGATGGGAGCGCCTAACCTTATAGCAGACAGTGTGGAATATGGACTTAGTTACAGTGTCATTTCATACCTCAAAAAGTTGAGTCAACAGGTAATGTTGATGCAAAAGAGCAATAAAAATGAAAACTAAAATTGAAAAACACTGTTATACTAATATCAGACTAACTTGAAAATATCAGTGAACCATATTGGTTATCGTAGTAAAGGGGCAAGAAACCTCAAGTTACCTGAATTCCTACATGTGATTACTGTTGGTACATTTTCCATTCTCTGAATTTGTTGAAAACTTTGTTTATAGACTAAACTGTACATACATACTGATATGTGGCTGATTGGATGACTCAAGGGATATAGTATACAAGCAGCATTTTCATATGTGCCAACTTGAAAATATTTGTGATTAAAAAGGCGCAGTCCTTTCTGCTCTGTGCTAAAAATAACCTTGCATAAGATTAGGGATTTGTGCCTATATGTAATTCGGCCAAAATGTAGCCGCCTTTCCTATTTGGCTCATAGTTTTTGAAGTGCTTCAGGATCCATGAAAAATGAAAGGCATTAGCTAAATATAAAACATCATCAACAGTGCCTTTCATCCCTATTGAAGTGCTTGCTTACAAATGAAACTGGCACAGAATGGACAAGGTTACACCCCAAGCCACTGGCAGTGGTGGGGAATAGAACCCACATCTCCCGGCTAGTCTCCTGCTCTAGCAGCTAAAAACCATTGATTTCCCATTATCACTTATGTTTTGTGTTGTGTCAAACTTTTTTTTGGATAATCACAAAATTGAGTAGCTTTGACACAAATGGATGCAGAGATGCAAGTATTAATGCCTTTGTATGTTAAAATTTCATAAACAAAGTTTAAAAATCTTCAGTATAAATCTTATTTTTTTAAACTCCTAGCTATAGCCTGTGGAAATCTGTGATAAATCTTACCAAATTGTGTGGTCATTTTGCTCAAAAAATCTGCATAATATATAAATCTGTATATTTATACATTTTTGGCTCAAAATACCTAAAATACATTGTTCTACAGTATGTTATAGCTACATTAGAGTATACAGTGATCCTTCTTCAAATGTTTTTCTTTTTGAAAGATTCTACTAGTTTAAGAGAGTTCTGTTCTTAAAATGGGAAATAACATTTGAACTTGCAGTATGGAGGGAACTTCTCAAGTGCAACCTCTGAATAAACACTATATAGCAGTCAGAAGTTCTCAAATGATTTTTGGCTCATTGTTCAGCTGTATTCTGCCAAACTACTAGTGATACATTTTAGATCATACTGATTTTGGGACATACTGGGCAGCTGAAAAATTACTGGCTGTGGTGGATTGTCTGCCAAATGGAGGAAGAATCAAAAGATTGCTGTGTGTTCCCTCATTTTGTTGGAGTTGAACTGTCTCTTCCTTGCTTTAATCTCTGGTTCTTTTCTTTTCTTCTGCTGACTTTTTAAAAAAAGAAATTGATACCATCATATGAGTCCATAATAAATACAGTTAAATGAGATAAGTTACTTTGTGAGAATTCTCATAAGACTTCAGCTTTTTTCACAGGGAAAAGTGAAATCCATGAGCACATGCAGAAATTGTGGCACAGTTTTCCTATAATTGTAATCAAGGCATTTTTATGAAAATAAAAGCATTGCATGCATATTGGTGCGTAGATACTATGATAATGGGCACCCTAGAAATACCTGAAAGAGCTAGACACAAAAACTGTTTACCATATTCTAATGATTTAGAATTGTAGTAGTACATTCAGCAAACCACCTTAAACACTCTTCCACATTATATTTTTTTATAGTGTATTAGCACATTGCCGAATCTTCTAGGTAAGAATTAGGAATGAATTTAATATTCTGACTAATCATTTTAAGAGTATATTGTCAATTTTATTTATTTATTTATTTCAAATTAAGGCCAAAATAGAGTCCGATAGAGTCATTGGCTCTGTAGGCAAAAAGGTAGCGCAAGAGACTGGAATTAAGGTCAGAAGCAGATCACACAACCTGTCTATGGCACATAGGAACGATTTTCAACAACTGCTACAGGGGATTACTGGGGAAATTCCTCATAGACTTCTAGACCTCAATATGAAGGAGTATGCTGGGTTCCAAATAGCTTTGCTGAATAAGGTAAGCACCATTATGTGTAATGTTGTTATTTTCAGTACACTTCCATTGAAGTATTAGATGTTGTTTCATATGTAGTATTAATCAAAGCTTTATTATATTGCTGCAACTGTAGGAATTGAAACCTCAGACATTTAGAAATGCTTATGATATACCCCGAAGGAATCTTTTGGATCACTTAACAAGAATGAGGTCTAATCTTATGAAGATAACTCGCAAGTTTCTCAAAGGACAAGATGAAGGTTAGGCTTCTTGGTTTATTGTTTGCATATCTTAATATGTGTAGTAGTTAGTACTATTAGCATAATTTTGTATAGTGTGCTGAATGGAGTTGAGCCTTCTTCAATAGATGCTTAGCTAGGAGGTTTTCTTTCTGAAATAAACTTCAAAGTGCTTCATTACACTGTGGCACCTGATGAGTAGAAGACAATAATGGAAAGAATGAAATAAGAATAGTCAGCGAAAAAGGAAAAAAGACAAGAAAAAATAAGACTTTTAATAACATTTCTAGATTATGAATATTAGTCTGGTCTAAGTAGTGATAGAATGTCACTACCATCCAATGTTTGTTAAAAAAAAAAGTTGTGTCCGGTTCCTGGAGAGGTGTCCATATTACAACTGACATTAATTCTAGTGTAATCTGCTATCCAGCCTACCTCCTTGCTGAGCAAAGGATTGATGGGTGAATTTTGACATTTTGTGCGGTCAGGAATACATTGAGGACCTGAATCACAAGGACTCTTAAGAAAATGCTGAATTTTGTTTTAAGTGTGTACAAGATTACAAGTATCTTGTACTTTGCTGACAATATTAGAAAGGACATTTCTCAAGTTGTTGGTGTTTTACTTTTAATTAATAAAATGTCTTCATGTGTTTGGCAGTTATGAAGGGGCTTTTGTGTAATCATAGTTCAGAGCAGCATGTAAAGTGGAATATTAGATAATTTCATACATCAGTGTAGTAGTAGTCTCAGTGCATTTTACAATTAATGTGTTCAGATTATCCTGATCAAAAAGATGGGATATGAAAATGTGGATGTGTGAAATGCATCCAGAATTAAATTCTGACAAAACAGTGTCATACTGTTTCTATAGGCATAGTCTTTTGATAAAAAACTATCTTCAATTCCAATAGATCAAGTTCACAGTGTACCAATAGCACAAATGGGAAATTATCAGGAGTACCTAAAACAGATACCATCTCCTCTTCGAGAGCTTGACCCTGATCAACCCCGAAGGCTACATACATTTGGTAATCCATTTAAATTGGACAAGAAGGTAATTTCTCTATAGTACTCTTTTTGTGTAAAACTAGTGCTATGGCATTTGTATGTGTTGCTAACTAGAGGCCATCCAAGTGCATAGGAAAAGATGGCCACTATATTTCTTAGGAAATTTCCTCAACCCTTTTCAGACCACCTGTTTTTTTTATGGAGGGACAGACTTGATTAGAAATCACTTATGAAACTTCTGCATTTTTTAGTATGAAATATTCATATGTTGTGAAATGTCCAACACCCTACCCTTTTTTCACTCCCCCACCCTTCCTTTTATTAAACCCCTTCCTTAGCAAAAGCTTGCATTAACTTGATGGCTTTTCCACTAGCCCAAGGACATGGATTCTCAATCCCTCACAAATCCAGGCCTTTGACTTGACTTGAGTGAACTCCCAAGATAGTTGAATATTTAATGGACTAAAAATTACCTTGCGTGACTCCAGTTTAGAAGTCATGTTTTACAGACAAATTTTATAACCATAGTCAGCTTTCTTACTTGGCATATTGTTTATAGTGTGGTCTTCAGTGCATCATCCCTCCCAGAGTAAATCATTTGCCCAGGTTTTTTTTTAATTGGCATTTTAGAGAAGCCAAGACAAGGTGGTATATTTTCCTGATTGGATTGTCTTATATCTGGCAAAAGTCAGGAAATTGTTGGATATGTGATGTATTTTTTGTTAAGACAAGATAACACAAATTTGAGAGCTTTTTTTTGAAAAACCAGATTTATTTGTTACAGGGAATGATGATAGATGAAGCAGATGAATTTGTATCAGGGCCTCAAAATAAACACAAACGACCCGGAGAACCAAATATGCAAGGGATTCCTAAAAGACGTCGGTGTATGTCACCCCTTCTCAGAGGCCGGCCACAGACTCCTCCTGTCATGAACAATCATATTGGAGGAAAAGGGCCACCTATACCTGTAACGCAAGCACAGCCAGATCTTGTTAAACCTATTCCTATCCACAAAAGTAAGTGTAACTCTATTTCAGTTAATTTTTCCTGTTGCCTTCATTTGGTTCCTCTTCAGAAAATTCACTTTACTGTTTATACAAAAGAATATTTTAGTTGGTCTACAACAGATACTCATCAAGAAAGTAAGCATGCTATAGATTTCTCAAATTCGTGCATTTGAATATCCAGTCCAAAATGTCAGTATGTAAATAGAAAAGGAGTACTTGTGGCACCTTAGAGACTAACAAATTTATTAGAGCATAAGCTTTCGCATCCGATGAAGTGAGCTGTAGTTCACGAAAGCTTATGCTCTAATAAATTTTAGTCTCTAAGGTGCCACAAGTCCTCCTTTTCTTTTTGCGAATACAGACTAACACGGCTGCTACTCTGAAACCTGTCAGTATGTAAATGTTCAGCCTTGATTATCCGATTACTTTGCATATTTGGCACCTCATAGGTTTTAAACCTCTGCCATTCTTTTGTAATTTTTCAAAGCAATATAAAGATTTCTGAAATTTGTTAACTATCTGCCATTGAAACACCACTTTTTAAAACTAAACCTACCTTGATGTGTACAAGGGAAAGTATTATACAATGTAGACAGAGGTACTTGTCCTATGCCTTTTAATTGCTTCACAAACATACATTTTTAGGATTTAGTAATACATAAATTGACTGTAATTTTATAGCAAGTAAAATAAACATCAGTGAAATTTATAGTAGTTACCCTCCCAGCAAATCTATGAGAGGGCAGAATATGGGAGGGTTTCATATTTATAGACTTGCCATATTTGTTGTTTGTCTACCTGCGCTCTTTATATTGAGGATTTATATTTTCCTCCATAAATCACTCTCTTTTGAGCCCCTAATTATTTCTGTTGCTCTTTTCTTCCTCAGCATTTTTGTAATAAGAAAGTGGATGTATTAATTTAACATTTCAGGTTCATTTTCACCAGAGACAAGTAGAGGGGTTCTTAACTTCCTGTTCTGTGATGTGGTATCCCTGTATAGATGAAGAGTTTAAAGGAGTTTGATATTTCAGTCGTTACATTTTACTTTTCTTACAAATAAGCCTACTTTTTTCTAGCACTCTTTTTTCTTAGCAATAATGAAAAGCTTTTTACTTTCCCCTTAGCTTTTTAACTAACATTTTAACTCATTTTCTTGTATGCCCCATATTTTTTCATATATTACTAATTTAATATTGTAGTTTGGTTTCCTTCTGTCATTTGACTTCGTGTATTAAGCAGATCCTTGTGAAATCAGTTGGTTAATCCTTATATTCAATTTCAGAGAAATTGTAGCTTGTTTTAATTACGGTGTCTTTAAGATTCCCTAGCTGCCTTGCACCATGGTACATTTAAAACCTTCCATCTTGTGGTGGTCACTGACTTTTTTTTTTAATTCCAAATTTTTATTCAGGTAGTGGTTGCATTTTCTTATTTTTGGCTCATACTCTTTCCCCTTGTAACACAGGAATCTATTAATTAAATAAGACCACACTTAAAATTAGATACTGCTATAAGGCATTCAAGTAGACATGCAAGAGTAATAGCCAGCACCTGATTTTAGCTGAATTTCAGCCTGGCCTCACTTCTTGCAGGTGTAATTTTGTGCTTGCAACTAAATGTTTTATTAAATCTTACTATTTAGATGGCAAAATATGACTGATTTGTAGACTCAAGTTAGGTATGCAGCAGATTAGGTAAGGTTTCTTCCTGTAACTGTGGGCAGAAGAGTTCAGTTTTTGCAGGCACAAATTGTCCCTCTGAAAGAGAGAATGTCTGAAAAACTAGGGCCAATCTTCTTTTGTGGTGTGACTTTTTTCCAGGAGGAAGTGTGTTCTACTTAACCTGGCCTGGAATAATTTTTAGACTTCTGGTAAAGGCATAAACAAATATATATTTTAAAGTTTTTCATATGTTAAAATAGAATACATTTTCAACAATTGTTGGTTGTTTGCTTTTCCACTTTGCTGATAAAATACAGAACATATTGCATTTTAATTTGGCTGTTTGCAGTAATTTCCTCACTTCTTGGAGGTAGGACAGTATTACAAATAAGCATGTAGTTAACAATCCTGTGGGAATTGACACCAGGGCAAATTACAATTGAATCACTGCATATAGTCAGAAGTATTGGGATATATCTTCTTATAACAAAATTTAGGAACCTTCTCAGTACAAAGAGTTTGTTTCCCCTCTTCTCTTTTAATACAGTGAATAAAGTAAAAGCAAAGCCAGTATGTCCTTTAAGTGGGTCTCTCTGATATCTGATACATTAGCGAGTACAATCTCTTTGATCTGAGTCGCTCCAAAATATTGCAACACACAAGCTTATCTGGTGAGCTTCATTCCAGTGAAGAGTGAACTTTATTCCTTTAATGTGGGCCTGTGTGTTACATAGGGCTTTGAGCCAGCCCTTCTTCACTGAAGTGAATTTTATCCATTAATCTTAATGGGACCAGGTAAGTAATTCCTCACAGAAACACCTTTTATCTTCTGTTCATTGGACTTCTTGCTTTGTTGCTAGTCTATTTAACTCTTCCCGTTTCCTTATAAAGAGTGCTTCCCTGTATTGCTAGACCACCACTCCTCAATGGACGTTCCACGGTGTTCTGTGCCACCAGTAACATCATCTTGGGACTCCCCCAGTGTTGCAGAAGTATCTCTTACCTTCCTCTAAACCTACCTGCCGCAAAATGACTGCACAAGACTAGATTACCCAATATCAAATACATGATTTTGATGTTTTTAATACGTGTGCCAGCTTGTCCCTCTTCATAGTCTTTATTTTTCAGCTTCAGAAACCAATAACGAGATTGCAGCGGATGATGTGATTGAGAATCATGTTGCAGACCCACTTTCATCAGATGTTTTTCCAAATGCTATGGATTCTGAATTTTCAGTGTCCTCTTCTCCATTCAATTCATTGGACGGACCAACAACTCATTCAGAGCATCTAGGCCATGAACATTTAGAAGCTAATAACCTTAACGTTGATGAATTTATGAAAAATCATGAAGAGTCAGATGGTAAAGAGCGAAGTACTCAAGAAAACTTGCCAGCATCTTCGCCCAACAAAGGGAAAAAAGTGATACATTCCAGAAGTGCGAGAGAGGTTAATATAGAACTGAAAGCACAAATTATGAAGGAGATTAGAAAGCCAGGAAGAAGTAAGTATAAGAACCCCAAACCACTATCTTTGTATCCAGATGAATGGAGAGACAACTAGACTCAGTTGAAATATTTAGAGTAGAACATTGTATTTTGTAAGCTACTGAGTCATGCAAGAATTATAATAGAGAGGTATCTGTGATTACTAGCAGAAGTAAAAATAAGAGAAGAGAAACCTAATGTGTAGTAGAGAGGAAATCCTTTTAATTCAAAGTTTATAAGGCCTCTTTAGAAAGTTTGAAAATGCTTTCTTCCTGAGTGGGTGGGTGGAATAGGACTAAATCCATCTGTGTTTATATTCAGATTTTGTACTTACCTACTTTGACAGTAGCCTAGATTTAGTACACTTGATTTTTACATTAAAGTTGACAACTTTTAATTTTTCTTTGAGCGATGGTCCCTATGTATATTCCACACGCTGGATAAGCATGTGCACCATGAGCTTGAGTCTGGAACTTGTTTTTTACAAGCAGTGTCCATTGGCCTGTACATGTGCCATAGCTCTCCTCGCGCACTGAAGCTAGGGCATAAAAGATGGTGTGGGCCAACACTTTTCCAATTCCTTCTTACTGTTGCAAGGTCTGAGTCAGAATCTTTGGTGTCCTCAGCTCCTTTTTTTTTTAACTGTGTCATTGCTGTAAGCTATTGTGTATAGTTAGTTTTAGTAGTATAGTGAGTCTTCATAGTATAGTGAGTGTTTTTTCCCATTTTCTTCCCCACCCGGTAACTTTTTCCCCCTGAGAATGTATATGGTTCCAGGGTTCAAAAACTGTTTCCTGCCCTCATTCCTTTTTGCTGAGCAACTAACAATAACATTGCCTCTGCTGCTTGTGTGAGGCTCATATTTCTGCCAAGTGCAGCATCTGCCGCTCTTCCCCCACCAGAACTCATGAGGGTCAGGACCTCCCTATACCTCATCTCACCAAGCAGGCAGCATCCCTCCAAGCACAAGCTCAGGATTGGAGGCTAAGACCATTAAGCCTGAGGAGAAGGCTGCACATGACAACAAAGGGCACTCTCCTAGATATAACGACATGCCATCTTTGTTGAAAACTGCCCTGAAGGGAGAGGATCCCTCCCCAATCCAGTCAGTCAGGAGAGCTGGTGCACACGGGTGCTAAGAATTTAGGCCTGAGTAAATCATCTCAACAGGAGAAGGAAAGGTATAAAGATATGGATCTGATGGTTCAAACATCGAGGGTCTGATGGTGAAGGCTTGGGATAAACAGCCAGTTGATCCATCCTACTGTGAAGAGTGTGGGATCCCTACTCTAGACACCCAGGATTGGTGTAGGAGTCCTATTTTTCCATCACCTGGATACTCACAACTGGCCCTGTTGGGGTATTTGGAAGGGGAAACTGAGGAAGATCATATGGTTCTGGAAGCAATCTTATTGTCTTTACCAGATGAGGTGGTTACTCCATTTTCTCTGTCTTTACCAGACAACTTGAAATAATATCAAGAGCTCAGGGTGGCTGCAGAGCTATAGATTCAGCTTGAGGAAGTCCTGGAACCTCAGCATATTTTTTTAAACATTCTGCAGCCTTCCTGTCCCAGTTGAGTGGCCCTCCTCATAAATGAGGCCATCATGGACAGAGCACAGATAGTTGGCACACTCCTGCTTCTTGTGCTCCCACCTGTAACAGCTCTGAGAAGCACTACTTCGTTCCATCCATGGGGGGGAGCTTTTGTTCTCTCACCCACTGCTAAACTCTTCGGTGGTTTAGGCAGCTACAAAGCAGCCCGAGCAACACCACCCAAAGGCTACTCCCTCTGAAAAAGGACCCAAGTGACTCAACCTTCTAGGGAGAAAGGTCTTCTCTTCCACCTCCCTCCAATTCAGGATCTCGCATGATCAGGCCTGCTTGTCCAAATATGATTTTTACTAATTATAATTTTTTGGAATTTAAGGACAAGCTCCATGAAGGGGGCCTAATTCTAGGCCTTAGTGAATGGGGGCAGATTGGTGGCCAAAGCTTTCCTCCAAGCTGCAATGGGTACAGCAAATATTGCATCTAGGGGAATGGCTTACAGATGTGTTATGAGGAGAGACTTGTGGTTACAATCCTCTGGTTTCCCTAGAGAGTTGCAGAGTACCATCCAAGATCTCCCCTTCAGTACTATCCACCAATTCCACGAGAGAGTGGATGCGTGTCTCCACTCCCTCAGAGACTCCAGAATAACGCTTCACTTGCTGAACATTTATACTCCGGTCCTAAGAGAAAACATTATAGACCTAGGTATAGGGCAAGGCCACTGCCTCAGCTGTTTTACCACCAACATCCACAGGAGCCCCCACACAAGAGACTGAAAGTTTATATACCCAGGAGCCCAACCTCTGCAGCATCCACCGCCATGTTATGCTCTAATCCCTTAGTGAAGAGTTTCTTTTGACAGGACCCATGTGCCTTTCTTGATGCTGCTTCACTCCCCTCCTCTGATATTCAAAGGCCGCCTTACCCAATTTGCCAAAAAACTGGAAGGCCCTAACTACAGACAGATGGGTATTAGATTATTCAGGGTGGTTATCTGATTGAGCTGCTGTTACCTCCTACCCACAGACCCATTTCCAAGGACCACTCTCACAAGGAGATTCTATGACAAGAGGTGAACTTTCTTGTCCTCAGGGGAGCAATAGATAGGGTTTCACCTCAACTTCAAAGGAAGGGATTCTAGTCCCCTTACTACTTTATTCCCCAGCAAGGTTGGGGGATGGAGGTCAGTTCTCAATCTGAGACAACTGAACAGGTTCATTCAAAAACTAAAATTCCACATGATATCCTTGGCATCAGTAATTCCCTTGTTAGAGGAGGACACATGGTCCATGGCTTTCGACCTGAGACACACATTTGCACATAGACATCCACCCACCCACAGGATATTCCTCTTTGATCAAGAACATTACTAATTCAGAGTCTTCCCGTTTGGTCTAGCTGCAGCACCTAACATCTTTACAAATATTTTTTTCGGTAGTGGTAATGTGGATGAGAAGATTGAAATTTACAGTAATCCCTTATGTTGATGACTGACTTCTGATGGACAGTTCCTATGAGGAAGTCCAGTGGTTCTGTTCAGTGTTCTTCCTTTCCTGCGTCTCTACGTCAATCACAAAAAATCTGTCGATTCCCGCATGGTTCATCAATTTTAAGTGGAGAGATTGGACTTGATCACAACAAGAACATATCTACCTCAAGAGGTTTCATGCCATGAGCACTTTCATATATAAGGTCAATCATAGGGCCACTGGACATTGAGCTGCTAAAGGAGCACTCAAGGAAGACAAGACCATTGAAAAGAACCTAAATGAATACTTTGTATTGGTTTTCGCTGCAGAGAACGTGAAGGAAATGTCCACACCTGAGCCATTCTTTTTAGATGACAAATCTTAGGAACTGTTCCAGATTGAGGTGTCAACAGAAGTGGTTTTGGAGCAAATTGATAAATTAAAAACAGTAATAAATCACCAGGACCAGATGGTTTTCCCCAAGAGTTCTAATGGAACTCAAATATGAAATTTCAGACCTATTAACTGGGTATGTAACCTATTACTTAAATCAGCTTCTGTATCAAATGACTGGAGGATAGCTAATATGATGCCAATTTTTAACAAAGGCTACAGAGGCATCCTGACAATTACAGGCCAGTATGCCTAACTTCCAGAACCAGGAAAATTGGTTGAAACTATAGTAAAGAACAGTATTATCGGATACATAGAAGAGCACCATTTGTTGGGGAAGAGTCAACACAGATTTTGTAAAGGGAAATCATACCTCACCAATTACCCTCTGATCCCACTGAGAGTTACCAAAAGAAACTACAGCATTTGCTCAAGAAACTCCCTGAAAAAGCACAAGAACAAATCCGCACAGACACACCCCTGGAGCCCCGACCTGGGGTATTCTATCTGCTACCCAAGATCCATAAACCTGGAAATCCTGGACGCCCCATCATCTCAGGCATTGGCACCTTGACAGCAGGATTGTCTGGCTATGTAGACTCCCTCCTCAGGCCCTTCGTTACCAGCACTCCCAGCTATCTTCGAGACACCACCGATTTCCTGAGGAAACTACAGTCCATTGGTGATCTTCCTAAAAACACCATCCTAGCCACTATGGATGTAGAAGCCCTCTACACCAACATTCCACACAAAGATGGACTACAAGCCGTCAGGAACAGTATCCCCGATACTGTCACGGCTAACCTGGTGGCAGAACTTTGTGACTTTGTCCTGACCCATAACTATTTCACATTTGGTGACAATGTATACCTTCAAATCAGCGGCACTGCGATGGGTACCCGCATGGCCCCACAGTATGCCAACATTTTTATGGCTGACTTAGAACAACGCTTCCTCAGCTCTCGTCCCCTAATGCCCCTACTCTTCTTGCGCTACATTGATGACATCTTCATCATCTGGACCCATGGAAAAGAAGCTCTTGAGGAATTCCACCATGATTTCAACAATTTCCATCCCACCATCAACCTCAGCCTGGACCAGTCAACACAAGAGATCCACTTCCTGGACACTACAGTGCTAATAAGCGATGGTCACATAAACACCACCCTATATCGGAAACCTACTGACCGCTATTCCTACCTACATGCCTCTAGCTTTCATCCAGATCATACCACTCGATCCATTGTCTACAGCCAAGCGCTACGATATAACCGCATTTGCTCCAACCCCTCAGACAGAGACAAACACCTACAAGATCTCTATCATGCATTCCTACAACTACAATACCCACCTGCTGAAGTGAAGAAACAGATTGACAGAGCCAGAAGAGTACCCAGAAGTCACCTACTACAGGACAGGCCCAACAAAGAAAACAGAACACCACTAGCCATCACCTTCAGCCCCCAACTAAAACCTCTCCAACGCATCATCAAGGATCTACAACCTATCCTGAAGGACGAGCCATCGCTCTCTCAGATCTTGGGAGACAGACCAGTCCTTGCTTACAGACAGCCCCCCAATCTGAAGCAAATACTCACCAGCAACCACACACCACACAACAGAACCACTAACCCAGGAACCTATCCTTGCAACAAAGCCCGTTGCCAACTCTGTCCACATATCTATTCAGGGGATACCATCATAGGGCCTAATCACATCAGCCACACTATCAGAGGCTCGTTCACCTGCGCATCTACCAATGTGATATATGCCATCATGTGCCAGCAATGCCCCTCTGCCATGTACATTGGCCAAACTGGACAGTCTCTACGTAAAAGAATGAATGGACACAAATCAGACGTCAAGAATTATAACATTCAAAAACCAGTTGGAGAACACTTCAATCTCTCTGGTCACTCGATCACAGACCTAAGAGTGGCTATACTTCAACAAAAAAGCTTCAAAAACAGACTCCAACGAGAGACTGCTGAATTGGAATTAATTTGCAAACTGGATACAATTAACTTAGGCTTGAATAGAGACTGGGAATGGATGAGTCATTACACAAAGTAAAACTATTTCCCCATGGTATTTCTCCCTCCCACCCCACCCCCCACTGTTCCTCTGATATTCTTGTTAACTGCTGGAATTAGCCTACCTGCTTGTCACCATGAAAGGTTTTCCTCCTTCCCCCCCCTGCTGTTGGTGATGACTTATCTTAAGTGATCACTCTCCTTACAGTGTGTATGATAAACCCATTGTTTCATGTTCTCTGTGTGTGTGTATATAAATCTCTCCTCTGTTTTTTCCACCAAATGCATCCGATGAAGTGAGCTGTAGCTCACGAAAGCTTATGCTCTAATAAATTTGTTAGTCTCTAAGGTGCCACAAGTACTCCTTTTCTTTTTGCGGTACCTCACCAATCTATTTGAATTAATCAACAAATGTGGACTAGTGTGATCCAGTGGATATAGTGTAACTGGGCTTTTAGAAAAACTTTTAAAGGCTCTTAAACAAAGTTAGCAGTCCTAAGATGAGAGGGAAAGTCCTCTCATGGATCAATAATTAGTTCAAAGACAGGAAACAAAGCATAGGAACAAATGGTTGGTTTTTAGAATGGACAGTGGTGTAAATAGCGGTGTTGCCCAAGGATCTGTATTGGGACTAGTGCTGTTCAGCATATTCATAAATGATCTGGAAAAAGGGGTAAACAATGAGGTAGCAAAATTTGCAAACGATACAAAATTACTCAAGATAGTTGTCACAGTCTGCCTTGGACTCAAGTTAAGGAATCTCACAAACCTGGGTGACTGGGTAATGGCAAGTGACATTCAGTGTTGATAAATGCAAAGTAATGCACATTGGAAAACATAATTCCAACTATATATACAAAATGATGGGATCTAAATGGGCTTTTACGACTCAAAAAAGAGATGTTGGAGTCATTGTGGATAGTTCTCTGAAAATATCTGCTTAATGTGCAGCAGCAGTGAAAAAAGCTAACCATGATAGGAACTATTAGGAAAGGGATAGATAATAAGGTAGTAAATAGCATACTACTACTATATAAATCCATGGTACGCCACACCTTGATTACTGTTGCCCCATCTCAGAAAAGATGTACTAGAAATTGAAAAGGTACAGAGAAGGGCAACAAAAATGATTAAGGGTATGGAACAGCTTCCATAGAGCAGAGATCTAAAAGATTGGGACTCTTCAGCTAGGAAAAGAGAGGATTGAGGGGGAGAATATGATAGAGGTCTATAAAATCATGAATTGTATGGAGAAAGTGTTAATCCCTTCACATAACAAAAGAAATAAATGTCTCCCAATGAAATTAATAGGCAGCAGGAACAAAAGGAAGTACTTCTTCACACAGCACTCGGTCAACCTGTGAGACTTGTTGCCAGGGGATGTTGTGAAGGCTATAAGTATGACAGGGTTCAGAAAAGAATTAGATTAGTTCATGGAGGATAGGTTCATTAATGGCTATTAGCCAAGATAGGTAGGGATGCAATCCTACGTTCTGGGTGTCCATAAGCTTCTTACTGTTAGGTGCTGGGACTGGACGATGGGATGGATCACTTCGTAATTGCTCTGTTCTGTTCATTCTCTCTGAAGCATCTGGCATTGGCCACTGTCAGAAGACAGGATAGTGGGCTGGATGGACCATTGATCTGATTCAGTATGGCTGTTCTTAGGTTCCCTATCGGACCCAGGACATTCGTCAGAACTTGCCTTTCCCCACTCTGCCACGTGGCCTCATGCGCACACTTGACACTGTTCGCCAGGCTTCTGCTTCACTGCCTACAGGCTTGGCTTCTCTCCGTGTACTCAGCAGAGAAGGGCAACATAAATCGTAATGTGACAGTTCCGGTTTTAGACTCTCTCATCTGGTGAACAACACCAGAGAACATTCATGTGGGGATTCCTTTCCTCAATCTGACTCCCAAGGCAACCATCATTAAGGAAGCTTCCCTCTTGAGTTGGGGTACTCGCATGGGCCATCATATGGCACAAGACATAGACCCTACAAAAGTCCAGAATGCATATAAATTTACTAGAATGCTAGGTGGTCCATCAAATCTGTGATGCCTTCCCCTCACTCATCCAATCCAGACATGTGCAAACAATGTTGGACAACATGACAACAATATTTTACATAAACAAGCAGGGAGGAAGTGAGATTTGTCTATCTCTGTGCATAGAGAGGCAGTTGCCCTCTGTAACTGGTGTATCAATCATAGCATAACCTTATCAGCAGCATGTTTACCAGGCATGCAAAACTCCATAACAGACTGCCTGAATAGACATCCTTCCACAAATCACAAATGGGAGATTCACAGCTTGGTTCTTGATGATAACTTTGCCCAGTGGGGAACACTGGCCTGGGATCTTTTTGCCTCATGGGAGAACAGGAAATTTCCTTGGTACTGTTCCAGAGCAGCCCTGGGTAAAGGCATGATGGGAGATGCCCTATTGGTGTCATGGAAGAGTCATTGGATATGCCTTTTGTCCCATCCGACTGATACCACAGGTTCTGTGGAAGGGTCACTTATCCTGTCACAGCTAGATTTCTAAAGGGGATTCTCGGATCCTTTCCACCATTGGTGAAGTTCGTACCTTAATGGACTCAATTTTGCTTTATCGTCACTCACTAACTTCTCCCCCGCCCCCCGAGCTTCTAGCCACATGTGCTGTGGCCCATCCATCCATGAAGGTGTCCTTTCTATAGCCATAACGTCAGCCAGAAGAGTTGGTGTATGGGGAGCGCGTGTGGCAGACCCACAACATACTTCCTTGTTTAAAGAAAAAGACTCATTATTATTCCACTCTAGATTTGTTCCTAAAGTAATTTCCAAGTTTTACATGAGCCAGGAAATCCACTTACCAGTATTTTTTCCAAAATTGCATGCCTCAGATGAAGAGAGACAGCTGCATTCTCTAGATGTCTGAAGGGCTTTTGGCTTTTATCTTCAAAGAAAAAAGGATGTTGGAAAAACGCACCTAAATTATTTGTTTCCATAGCAGAGTGATCAAGTGATCTAGTTATATTGGTGCAGAGACTTTCAAAATGGATCTTGAGTTGTTTGTATTACCCTTTGTTACCAACTGGCTTGTATCCGCCTTTGCAGGGGGTATGAGTGCTCATTCTGCTAGCAGGGGTGCTGGAACAATTTGTATAGTGTGGGTACTGAGAGCCATTGAACCAAACTGTAAACCTGGTATATGATGGAAACCACTTCAAGCCGGGGGTGCAGCAGCACCCCTAGTTCCAGCACCTTTGTCCACTAGAGGGCAAGCTACTTCAGCTGCATCACTGAGAGACATCTCTCCTAGAGATATCTAGGGCAGCTACGTGGAGCTCTTTGCATACCTTAATGAGATGATATGCTCTGGTCAAGTTGTCAACTGCAGTTACAGCTGTGAGGATAGTAGTACGACAGTCACCTAGCACTGCCGCATCCTCTCCCCAACCCCCATCTGACTACGGCTTGTTAATCACCCACGTGTGGAATACACATAGGGACTATCACTCGAAGAAATAGAGGTTACTTACCTGTAATGGCAGTTCTTCAAGATGTGTGGTCCCAGTCTGTATTCACTACCCATTCTCAGTCCCCTCTGCTGCGGATTGTTTGAACTGTGGTAAGAATGGGAAACTGGAGAGGTGTCGGCCTGCACCACTTTTGATGCTCTCTGTTCAGAGCAGGAGGAGAGCTATGGCACATGTGCAGGCCAATGGATGCTGCTCGCAAAAAAAATTCTGGACTCGGGCACATGTGTATCCTACATGTGGAATGCAGATAGGACTACACATTTCAAAGAACCTTCAGTTACAGGTAGGTAACCCTATATGTTTACTTGCCTACTTAATACAAATACAGTACCATTACTTAAGCTGTACAAAAGTTGAATGAAGCTTGCAATTATGTTCATTAAGCTGGCTGTTGCAACAGATATATGTGTGTAGGTTTCATCTAATGAACTTTTTTGCTTTATTTTTTAAGAATATGAAAGAATCTTCTTTTTACTGAAGCATGTTCAAGGCAGTTTACAAACACGACTAATATTTTTACAGAATGTTATTAAAGAAGCCTCAAGGTATGTAGCTACCTAAAAATCTTGTAAAGTTATACTAATAATTTGTATAATAGTTTGTAGTCAGAGGTATGTCCATAATTACTATATATGTCTGTCTGAGACCCACACATTTGTAACTATCATTCACATTTTGATTAACTTATCCTACAAATTAACTACACAAATGCTTCAAATTACAGGCGAAGGTCCTGGGAGGAAATCTCTTCTGTTCTAATTCATCATGATCTATGTAGTTCTTGCTCTTTTTTCCCCCAAGCCTTTATACTTGTACAAACTCAACTCTTTGCTGCTGCTTTTCAATTTAATGTCTTGGAAATGATGACTAACGGTGTTAAAAGCAGGAAATAGATAAATCCACATAAATCTAGCAAGCTGGGGTGTCAATGTCCAGTATACTAGCTTGCTGCATGTATACAGGCCATGTGAACCCTGCTACTTGCACACTAAAACTTCTGTAGTGTGCTTTGACCTACTGCCGTTTGAAAAAGTTCCATAGTATACAATATCCGTGTCCACACAGCCAGTTACTGTGTGGCAACCTGGTACATGGTAGATTTATACCCTGACTTGCTGAGCAGTAAGTCTCTGTAGATTAAACCCTACATGGACAAGAATGGTGTAAAATGGGAGAGAATCAGTCCTGTTCCACAATGTGGAGCAATGTATTGCTGAAGGATGAATTTGAGTGTGCTTCCCATTTCAAAGAGCTGTGTATTGTAACAGTGGTTCTTAACAAGAGGGGTACATCAGTTCATCTAGCTATTTGCCTAGTTTTACAACAGGCTACATAAGAAGCACTAGCAAAGTCGGTACAAACTAAAATGTCATACAGACAATGACTTGTTTACACTGTTCTATATACTATACACTGAAATGTAAGTATAATATTTATATTCTAATTGATTTATTTTATAATTATATGGTAAAAGTGAGAAGCAATTTTTCAATAACAATGTGCTGTGACACTTTTATATTTTTATGTCTGATTGTGTAAGCAAGTAGTTTTTAAGTGAGGTGTAACCTGGGGGTATTCAAGACAAATCAGACTCCTGAAAGGGACACAGTAGTCTGGAAAGATTGAGAGAGATTGTATTATAAAGACTGTGGGCCAGAATGTCAATGATGTAACTTGACATAAACTCATTAACGACAGTGGAATTGTATATAATGCTCAGGATCTGGCCTTATATACTTTGATATGGGAGCATCATTCATCTTGCCCCAGAAAGATGTCCTTCTACTCCTCATGTTGGCTTTTTCCAGAAGGAGCTAAATCCACACTTCCTTAGTCAGAGATTAGATAGATTTAGTGGGTAGTGGGCAAAATCCTGGTCTTTGTGCATATTATAGATAGGATGTCCCTGTCTCTCTAACCATGGGAACAATTCATGGAGCACCTCTACAGCCCCTCTGGCCTCCATGCCTTGCTACACCCTCTCATATGCTATGCCACCCATCCTCAAATCCCCCTTCAGAGGTGTGCTCCAGCTTGTAAGGTGTATGGAAGCCTATGCATAGTGTTTGCTTCCTTACTTTCCCAACACAGTGAAATTAAGCCAATTCTGTTGGTGTTAGGATCTCTTGCAGCCCCTAGTTGGGCTTGATGAATTGTCCATTCAGAATTAGTGTCTTCAAGATGCTGCGTAGTTTCTCTCCTCATTCATCACTAATGGAATAACGCTCCCAGTCAACAGAATTCAGAGGCAGTGACCATAGTTGCTGGAGCCTTCAGCAATAAGCCCTGCCCTTTAGCTCAGGACATCAGTTTGTCTACCTTTGATGGTGGAACATATTGGCAGTTCAGCTTCTCTTGACTATTTTATTCCTTCATTTTTGAGCAGTAATATCTGTACTCGTTCTTTGTTCTCCTCCTCCCCTGGATCTAGTTTTTGGCAGCCTGGTAGTTTCAATCACCTGGCTCTGCCACTGCAGCATCTCCTCTCTGGGACTCCTCTTTCGGTCTCGGACCCCTCCTCCCCCATGTATGGCAGAGCTATCTGGCCAACACTGGGCTAAATCTAAGCAGTGTTCTTAATATGAGGCAGCATTTACAGGCTCTGTAGAGGGTGAATTATGCCCTGCCTGTTCACAGCCATGTGTCCCTTGCAGTGGTAGGGCACAGAGTTCAGAGTTGGACCAGCATGTCTAGTCCTCTCCTCTGCCCTGAGGAGCCATGAATCCAGTGCAGAAAAGCCTGCTCAGGCACTCCTGAGCATTTTTGGAGAGAGTCTAAGGACATTCTTTGGCCCCCTGAAGGGGCAAATTCTGCAACAGTCCAAGGTCAGTGGGTACAAACCCCTGAAAGGATCCAAAGTCCCCCCAGATACTGAAGTGAGTCTGGAGCTTCCTGACAAAAGAATTTCTGCACAGCTCCCCTTCCTCCCACTGTGAACTAAGGGATTTTTATGATGCTATGGAGTAAGTCTCACAAACCTTAGATCTCTGGGTCCCAAAAAGGCAAAAGCAGATATTATCTTTGCAAGGCAGTAGCTAGTATTGAACAAGTGGGATGAAAATCCAGATTGGACCCCTTCTCCTTTCCCTTTTTGCCCTGAAGGAGTGTTTTTGGGGGCTTTCCTCACAGAAGATTTCTCAATGCTCATATTAAGCTGATAGCCCTTCCCTACCCAGAAGCGCATAGAGAAGCCTGTTACTGCTATGCCTGTGAAACCTTCCCTCAGGCTGAAGTGTAATGGAAATTGTACCTGTTCGGCCTTCAGCCCAGGGCCCCTCGCTCTGCCGGGAAAAGGGGCTTGGATTTCAGGCATCAGCAGAATGGGAGTTGTGCCTTCTGTTCATCAGCCGGGAACAGGGGCTCAGAGTGTAAGAGGCAGGAATGGGTCTGTCTCTACCCCTCCCCTTTTTCACAGGCTGGCTCCACATTAAAGTGTAAGGGGCATTTCAGGCTGACTGACCAGAGCAGAGGCATATGAGGATTCCACTCTCCATGAAGCTGTAAATAAGAAATCTCCTCCAGTGTTCAAAATAACTCCCAATTTACTGAACAAAGCCCCAAATTTTATTAGGTTGCCCCTTGGGTGCTAGCCAGAGTGGAGGAGCAAGCAGGCAACATTTCAGGCTTCTAGGGACCTCTAACAAGTTACTTTCTCAATTAAATTATTTGTACCAATACCCTTCCCTGAGTGGCCCTCAGGCCAGGGTGACTAGCATGCTACCTCCCTCTGTGAACAACATGAGCAAATACCACACATGCACCATCAAACACCACCCCCACCAAAAAAACAAAAAAGCCTGCAGGACTTTGTAGGACAGGATGCCAGTTGCTTGCAACTCATTAATAAAATATATTCCATTTCAAGTATTATTAGATGCACAGCTTCCCATAGAAGCCTCTTTTGGAACATCGTAAAATCTGAATGAGGACTTCTGATTAAATCCAAATGTTAAACTAAAATGTATAAAAACAAATTTCCAAAGTTCGGTGCAGAGGTAGCTCCACCAGTTAAAGACAGTCATGTCTTCAGAAGGGGATTTTCTTCCAAATAATAATAATAATAATATTGAATAATAATTTCAAACCCTCAGCTATATCCGTTCAGACCAAAAAATGATTATATTTTAGTAAGGGAAGCCTACTAGGTGGCATGCAAGTGCTACATCGTCTAGGGCAGGGGTGAGCAAACTTTTTGGCTGAGGGCCCCAACGAGTTTCTGAAATTGTGTGGAGGGCCAGTTAGGGGAGGCTGTGCCTCCACAAACAGCCAGGCATGGCCCGGCTCCTGCCCCCTATCCAACCCCCCCGCGTCTCACCCCCTGACAGCCTCCCCGGAACTCCTGCCCCATCCACCTCCCAACCCCCCACTCTCGGTCCCCTTACCGCCCCCCACCGCTCCATCCAACCTCTCCTCTCCTTCCTGATTGCCCCTTCTCCCCTCCCCCCCGGATCCCTTCCCCAATTCAACCCCTGTGTTCCCTGCCCTCTGACCGCCCCGACCCCTATCCACACCCCTAACCACCCCCCCGAATTCCCCTGCCCTCTATCCAACCTGCCCCCGCTCCCTGCCCCCTTACTGCGCTGCCTGGAGCACCGGTGGCTGGCAGAACGGCTGCACCAGGAGAGGCAGCCGCACTGCGTACCACAGAGCACCAGGTCAGGTCAGGCCAGGCTCTGCAGCCCCGCCGCTCAGAGCATTGTGTCACGCGGCGGCATGGCTGCAGGGGAGGGGCCGGAAGACAGACACGCCGCTGGGCCATAGTTTGCCCACCTCTGGTCTAGAGGTATGACTTTTTTGTCTGGAGTGAAACATCTCTGGTTTTTGTCCTGGTCAAGCCCTTGATGTGATTTTGTGAGAAGCGCACTAGCTTGTAATGTGGTAGCTACAAGGAAGCTGTGACACCTGTGAATACCAATCAGTCATCCTAAACACATACTTTATAGGTGAGCAGCTGTTTGGAGAAACAGAGGAATTAGTTGCTGAGAATGCAGAGAAGCCGCAACCCTCACTTCAAAGCCAGCATAGCAATACATTTGTTGCTATCAACACAAACGCTGTCGAGGAAAGGACTATTTCCCCAGCAGAGCAAAAATTTTGAAGGAGAAGCTTCCAAGGATAGATTGATAGAATATCCTCCAAACTAACAAAATCCTCAGCATGAAAAAGAGCATTTGTGTATGAGAATTCACAATTCCTGTACAAGACTCTTCCTTCTGATCTACCCTCTGCATCCAGAGTCTTAAGAAATGACTGTTAGTAGTCACAGGAAGGCACAGGTCATAGGTTGTTATATCAGTCACTTCCTGGCAGTAGTCATCCGTAGCTAGTTATCTCCAAAGGCTAGGGTTTCTGGTGCCACACATTGTCTTCAGCCCCTTAATAGGTTATCCCAAATGTGCCTGCAGAATTTATTTTGTATAACAATTTCGTTTTGTAACAGGTGTGCAGTTCCTTGTCCTTTAGACAATGCAAAATTAGGTATCATTCTCCCATCACATCTGAATGTCCCTTTGTGGGCAAGTAAGTACAAACATGCTGAAAGCCAACCCAATTTTCACTCTAGACCCTTGCACACTCACCGTGGAAGCAAGCCTATCGGGTAGGGAGACATACTTGAAAGACACATTTTCCAAAATTTTAGAGTATACATCCTTTTTAACTCCCTTTTATAGTTCTGAGTGGTGTGTTTGAACCAACCTCTGCCCTAAATGTGACCATACAGGATTGGACCAGCGTCCTGTATGACAGTGGCCAGTGCCACTTCAGAAGAAAGCACAAGAAAACCATGTAGCAGGCAATTTATTGTGGTTACTGGAGAAGTTTGTTGCTTCCCATTGGAGGTTGGCTTATGATTGAGATATGAATGTTTATATCGTTTCCAAAACTAGGAAGTAATCAAAGGACAAACATTTCCAGGCCAGTGGAAATAATGTCCTGGACGGAGAAGAATCTTTCAAGACAGTTAACATAAAGGCCACAGGAAAGGGGAGAATTGAATTCCTCTTCCGATGCTAGCCCAGAAGTCACTTGTAGTAAGGACCAGATCTCCTCTTGAAGCATGGACTCCTTTGTCTGGACTAGGAACAGCTACAGTTAACTATCTGGCTATTGGAAGAGAAATGTAGTTTAGTATGAATTTTCCATTAGCTTCTTGATACATTTTGGTATCTAGACAGAACTCAATCAGGAAAGTTCGTTCATTGATCTGGTCAAATTTACGTTTCTGGTGCAAGAGGAAACAAAGCTCTGGAGGCAGGGACTGCTTCTTTGTTTGCACAGGGCCCAGCACAATGGGGCTCGGGCCTCTCCGCTATACAAGAACTCCATCGTGGTTGACATGAGGAAAAGGTTATTCTTATAGCTCCAGACACCTTTGTTTAAGGGAAGTTCCTCTTTCCGCAGTTCCTGGGACATATTGCTTGTCGACCTAAGTGACACTACTCCAGCTACGTGAATAATGTAGCTGGAGTCAACGTAGCTTAGGTTGACTTATCCCGGTGTCTTCACTGTGCTGAGTCGATGGGAGACTCTCTCCAGTGAACTTCCCTTTCTCTTCTCAGAGAGCTGGAGTACCGGCAGTGGCGTAGCCAGGTGGAGAAAACAGGGAGTGGAGATAAAAAAGACGCCACCCACTTGTACTCACCTGGCGGGGCTCTGGGTCTTCAGCGGCACTTCGGCGTCGGGTTCTTCACTCGCTCCGTCTTCGGTGGCACTGAAGGACACCCGACACCAAAATGCCGCCGAAGACCGGAGCGAGTGAAGACCTGGAGCGCTGCCTGACCTGCTGCTGAAGACCCAGAGCACTGCTGGGTGAGTAAAAATTCAAAAGGCGCAAAAAATTTTTAAAGGCGCCACTTGTGCTCGGTGGGGGAGTGGCCACTGCCCCACTTCTCCCCTAGCTACGCTACTGAGTACTGGGGTCGACCGGAGAGCACTCTGACGTCAATTCAGCAGGTCTTCGCTAGACCTGCTAAATTGACCCCTGCTGTGGCGATTGCAGCAGCATTGATTTCCCCGTAGTGAAGACAAGCCCATAGTTCTCCCATTGTTTTGTTCTAACCCTTAGACCTCCTTTGGAAGGTTGTGGCATAAATGGGTATTCTGAGGGCTCTAAAGATGTGTCTCAAGAATACCAAGCTAGTAATAGAACAGCTTCTATAATGCCTTACTTGTTACCCAGAAGCCAATAACACAGTTCCCTTAAAGCAACCCAGCCTTGGTGCTTCCTCCCAGACAGCCAAGTCAAGTATGCTGAGGATTATTGAAAAACTTGTTCATCATATGAAAAAGTTCTATCAATGCCAGTTAATATTTCACCTCTTACCCAAATACATGCTTACAGCCAATTCTTATTAACTAAACTAAAATTTATTTAAAGAGAGAGTTAAGTAATGGTTAAAAGACATACATACAGATATAAATATAGTTCTTAGACCAGTCTCATAGTAGGGATGATGAGTTGTAGAGTTGCAAAGAGTTCTTTCAGAATTAGTCCATAGGTTCGGTTCAGTGTTCAATATCAGGGTGATCCAGAATGAAAATGGAGACCTCAGTCTTGTGGATCAAGCTTCCCCTGACAAAGCATAAGCACATTGGAGGTGAAAGGATTAGATCCCAAGAGTTTTTATAGAGATTTTTTTGCAACCTCTTGTCAGCACACAATCCTTGGGTGAACAATAGGCTTTTGAAGTAACCTTCTCTTTCCTAAGCATCACTGTAATCAGCTACGTTTATTAGCCCAGAGTAATTATTCATTAAGCAGTTCATAGAAAGTTTACTGCAGATTTCAAAGTGAAATATAGACAATGACATTATCACACCCAAGTTTCATCTAAATGTTAATATTCCCTTTTGATCTTTGAATTAACAGATACAGTAACAGAGAAACCATCTATTTACATGGTTAACATCTAACAAGATTTAAGTAAACACATACAATTAGTATTACCTCTCATTCTCTAACAATACACGTTTACATTTCAAAGCTCTAGTCTATCTAACATGAGCTATTTATTTAGCTATTTATAAGGAATAGCCCTAATTACCATTTATATACTTCTCTAATATGTCTTTAAAGGTTGAATTAGGGTCATTTAGTCTGCAAGTTACTTAACCCTTTCTGGCCCTGTGTCACACCTGCCCATCCTGGCTAATAGCTGTTGATGGGCCTGTTTCCATGAACTTATCTAGTTCTTTTTTTGAAACCGTGATAGTCTTGGCCTTCACAGCGTCCTCTGGCAAAGAGTTCTATAGGTTGTGCATTGTGTGAAGAAATACTTCCTTTTGTTTTAAACCTGCTGTCTATTAATTTCATGTGGTGACCCTTAGTTCTTGTGTTAGGAGGAGGAGTAAATAACACTTTCTTATTTACTTTCTCTATACCAGTTATGATTTTATAGACCTCTATCATCTCCCCCTCCACCCCCTAGTTGTCTCTTTTCCAAGCTGAAAAGTCACAGGTCAGGGCAACTACACCTGATTCCCATTAGTGGTTCAGCAAGAGCACCCATTCTCAGGCTTCTGGATCCCTAACCATTGTCTTTCTTGTGTAGAAACATGCATCTCTCTCCCTTTTGACAGGTGTCTCCAGGCTGAACACTTCCCTGCCTTCACTGTTATTCCCAGCAACATAGACTTTCTAAACAGACCTGGTTGCTTTCTCTTCAGAGACTAATAGTGTAACTGTCCACAGTTAAGCTATCTCACAGTTCTTCTAAGCAAGCATATTTGATTAAAAGAAAAGCACTACAGAGAAAACAATAAAATCTACATGCATGCTAATAAACTTACCAGAAATCACCCTCCCCAACATGGGTTCTGGTAGGAATATTCCTTTAAAGTCTCACCCAGTGGTTTCTCTGTGGTTTCAATTTCATCCAGAGAAGCTGTGCAGCAAAATGAGATTTTTCTGTTAGCAGCCTCTCTCCTCATTTAACTCACCCAGGTGGTCTGGAAAGTGACCAGAATACAAACTGAAAATTTTCTCTAAAGTGAGACTTAAACATATAATTTTTGCCTTAAATTGATTGTTATATTAAGTTGTTGTCTTACTGCTAATAATTGGTTGCTGAAAAGTTTCAGCCATGTTGGAAGAACTCTTCTTTGCTGAAGGGTCGGGCTGCCCCTCTGAGGGGATCTGAGCTCCTCTGCCTGCCCCTCATGTCAAGCCCAGAAACATGGGAGTCTTGACTCTCTGAGGGGTCCTAACTCCTTTCCCTGCCGTGTATGTGTTTGCGTGCGTGCACGCTGGAATTGGCGGGTGGGTAGTGCATGGTGTGGCTGCCTCCCTGGATGGGAAGCTGAGAATAGGCATGCTTGGAACCTGCACCAAGCACATAGTGCTGAGACCAAGGCCAGGAGTTGGGAATAGGCATGCTTGGTGCGTATCACAAACTCATAGCACTCACTGAGAAGTGGGGACAGAAATACCTACTGAGATAAATAAAACAGTTTACATGTCTCAGAGCTTTCTCCATGGGGTGTTCTCATTCAGCTGAGAACATCTCATTGAGATGAATGGCCACTTCACACCTGTCTGAGCTTCCTATGCTGCAGATGGATGTGTGGAACCCCTTCCCCACACACTAGGCCCAGATTCACAGGGATTTTTTCTTTCTACTCTCTCTCTCTCTCTCTCCCTCCCTCCCTGCTTACAGCTGATATGGGCACTTCTCAGACACCTCACCTTCCCACTTCCCCAGGGGCGTGGAGAAGGGTGAAGCTGCTATGTGGGGGAGGAGGGAAAAGGGCAGTAGGGGAATGGGTTTCAAATCAACAGGATGTGAGGAGCTGAGGTCAGAACAATGGATATGATGGAAGGAATTTTGGAGCAGTGGTATGAAGTCTAAGCATTATCTCAAGAAAAAGAAAAGGAGTACTTGTGGCACCTTAGAGACTAACAAATTTATTTGAGCATAAGCTTTCGTGAGCTACAGCTCACTTCATTGGATGCATCCAGTGAAGTGAGCTGTAGCTCACGAAAGCTTATGCTCAAATAAATTTGTTAGTCTCTAAGGTGCCACAAGTACTCTTCTTTTTGTGAATACAGACTAACACAGCTGCTACTCTGAAACCTGTCATCTCAGGAGTATCTTGTGCCCTTCTAGAAAAGAGAGTTCAGCAAAACTCTAACTTCTGAAAACCAGGGAATATAAAATTAATGTGCATGCCAGCAAAACCTTAACTCTGCTGCCCAGGAGCTGGCAGTAGCCAATGGGAATTATCTACATGCACACCAGGTGTAGCTGTACTGAATGTTTAGAGGATTGGTTGGTGCAGTATGGCAGAGCTTGATTGTGATGTGAGATCTGGGGACTTCTGCACCCCTCTCCTTGTCCCCCTCTGTGTGTGAATAAAGGAAAGCGGTGCATGTGTACCTATTGAGATCCAAAATGCTCCTTTTAGCAATGAGTTTGGAAGGTTGTGTTAGTAGCTGTGCACTAGGGTCTTACTGCTATGGGGATTGTCCACAATGAGGCAGGATCCGAGTGGTCTGTGGGTTTAATGAGGGGGTGAGTGAAAGTATGTTAAATGATGTCCTGTGCATAAGGGTGAAAGTGTTTGTAAAAGGGACTGAAATTTTAAAATTCAGCAGCAAGGGTATTTTTATGGAGTGGGCTTAAATGTAGGTATCTCCTGTTCAGTACAGTTCTGTCCTACATTGGTCATGTGCCTATTCCCCGAGCATTCTACAGTGTCTGCAAAGGCAGTGTGCAGATATGTGCATTATGGATGTATTTCGTCATTGCTCAGAGTGTAGAGTTAAGGTTGCATTAGCATATATGTTAATTCTGTATTTCCTGGTTTTTAGAGGTTTGAGTTTTGCTGACTTCAACGTTCTGGAAAGGCACATAATACCGCTGGATAATCTTGACTCTGTTAATTAAGTTTTTGTCAATGAATATACACAGGAAAGAGGGTCAGAATAAATAATTGTGCTATGACAATAGCTTGCTAGAACTTCTACGGACAATAGTGCATATACGGTGAACCTCTGATGTATGCAGTGAATAGTGAAAAGTTTTCAGAGTTAAGGTCTGGTTTTGAAAATTCCATTTCTTTAAACTGTCAGTTTAATATTAACAGCATTATTTTTATACTTTTCCGTTCAGGTTTAAAAAACGAATGCTGATAGAACAACTTGAGGGTTTTCTGGAAGAAATCCATCGCAGATCCAACCAAGTTAACCATATCAACAACAGCTAAGAGATGTTTTTACACATCGAAAAGCCACAGTAGGGCACAGCTGTATTACCTGCATTCATTTTTGATATGCACTCTTGGCTCCAGTACCCTATCTGAAAGACTAAAAGCTGCTCTCTAGTATGATGGGAAAAGTATATGTAATCTTTTTCTTCATTTCTGTTGTTTTTGTAATGTGAAAAATGTCACTAAAAGCGTTTTTATTTAACAAACTAAAAACAGAGAATTTCTTGCTTGTCATTGACTTAAATGTCACTTTCCCTCAGGTTCTATTTTCTTAACCCAATCTTCAAAACTATCATCTCTGTTAAGGTTGAACTTTGCCAAAAAAAAAAAAAAAAAAAAAAAAAAAAGTTGCTTTGTAATTTTCAAAAAAAAGCACATACATTAAACAAGGTAACGTTTTGTATATACAGTTATTTTGGATATATTATTGTAAGTTGTACAAATGTATTTTGAAAAATATTTAAAAGAAGCACTTTTGTTATTCCATCAATAAAAAAACCCTCTATTTTAATCTTTGGTGGTTAGGAATGAGTACAGTTTTCACTGAAGTGGCTCATTTCTCTCCTCCCCTTTTTAGATCTACACAGTTTTATTCAGTTTTGAGGAACCAGCTACAATTTTAAGCCTCATGGGAAATGCTGACTCCTTGGTTCTCAGAATAAGATATAAATTATGAAAAGAAACTAAGAAAGCTGCTATTTGACCACATAATTATGGTGATAAGTTGTCATAGCATCATGTATTTTAAGTCTTATTTTTACTGAACAGCGTCACAGATCTCATGTACAGTATGCACACCAGAGAAATGGCAAAATGTGGGATTATTTAATTTTTCTTTGAGATTTAACAATCTTTCCAGTTATGCCAACCTTATCCTTTGTTCCTTAACGAGGCTGCTTGTGTGCCTAACCCCCTCTCCCTTCCCAGGCCCTGCACTGTAAAGTAAAAGAGAAATTTTTTTAATGTAAAGTCTGCATTGGAAGTAATGTATGTGGTGGTACTGATTCAGTTGTTTAGTTGAGTAGAGACACTCAGGCTATGAAAACTACAAGTGAAGGTGTGAGTATAGCACAGGTATGCCTACCTGTGCTGTTAGCTTTAATTTAGCTCAACCGGGTGACAACAATAGTGTAGACGTGGTGGATCAGATTAGCAACTCAAGTACATAGAGTCCCCAGTGGGCTTGTACTCTGGTGTCCTGGTGCCAATTCCTTAACAGCCTGTCTCTCAGCTGGATTATTTCTTTTGGATGCACTTCAGGCTGCTTGTTTACCTCACCACTTCAGCTTGATAATGTAACTGATTCTGGAACCTAATTCAGTTTTTAATTTTTTGTTTAAAATTTTAATTTCAGGAGCAGAAAATAAACCACCACTTGAAAAATAGCAGATAATGTAAAGCTTTGTGGTGGGTTGGTATTCTCCTCTCAGCTGACTCAGTCTTGTGAGCAAAGAACACAAGTAACTAATACATTCTGTTGGTTTTAGCTAGTCTCCTGTTTACCTTGTGACTCCAACCATTTTTTAAAAAGAGTAAAAGATGCTTTTATACAGCAACAAAATAAAAGCACATTACACAAAATGCAAAAGTAATACATTTTTATTTACAATATTATTTGGTTAAACATTTATCCGCTCTTGTGGATTTTTTGCAAAATAATTAAGTATCCAGTTTTTAATAAATATGCATAGTGTCTCAATTTCACTGAAGGAAAGATGGGTGCAGAAGGAATAAGGGGAGGGTGCATTGGGCACACTTATTCTGAGGGATTTGTAACTCTTCCTATAAAGAGCACTGAACCTGTGAATTAAAATATACACTTTATTAAAATTGCACACTCAAACACTTATGGCCTAACTTTCAAAAAGTGTATACATGTAATTGTGCACCTAATTTGTACATGCAACTTGTTGGTTAATTGTCAGGTGGTCACATACATGAAAATACTGGTTTTGTGGCTCCAATTGCAGTAACTTGCATTTTTAAAAGTCTGTGAAACCAGTTAAGGGCCAGATTAATTTGTTAATTTGCACATTAGATTCAGTTGCTTATTAAATGGTTGGCAGCTGAACAAGAAGCTTCCTTATCTAGTATGATTAAATCTTGGCCAAAATGAAAATGGCTTTGAACTTGACCAAGTAGGTAATGGGTCAAATTCATTCCAATGTATATGTACTAGAGTTACAGCAGAGATGGATTTGGCCTATTGGGTTACTGCCTCATTAGATTCAGTAATTCATCTATGCTTTAAATCACTTAAGATATCATCCCATTTCAGTTTATCAGCTTGTCTTTTTTTTTCTCTAGACAGATATGTTCTAAAGTTGAATTTCAGAGAGGACAGTGGTGCTCTTAACTGTATCGTAATTGGGTCAGGGGTTATATTTTCCAAAGTCTTTGGAAAGTGCCTAGCACATTGCAGAAGATAAATATGAGGGGAGAGTTCCTGGGCTTTTGTTCTGTAGTGAGGCCTATTAACTTGCAGGTGGTAGGAGTTTGGAGCTTGCTGCCTTCCAAATGGATAATAAACCAAATATTAAACATTGGTATTTTTAATAGTAGCTTTATTTACTCTTTTCCCCTCCCCAAAGAAGACAGACTTCTACCAAAAATAAATGTATATTTTTACACTTTTTTATGATAAATAGAAGAAAAAAAATGTGATTTGCAATGCTATGACTGTTTTTGATGCTATTCTGATTAGAATGCTCTTTGGTGGTTTCTTGCTCTACTTGATTTCTCTAAATTTGTATTTTACAGTCCAATTTTCATCCTATTAAGTGCATAGGTGAGTAAAGTAAGTTTTAATTTTTTTGTTCAATTTGCTCACTAAAGCCACTTTTAATACTTACAAGTGGCAACTTTCTTGCTCGTCTCGGCAAGACACAAAGCAGTGGCAGGACAGATTAGGCCCCATGCCTCTCCAAACAAGGAGATGCTTAGATTTGAGGCATAGAGGCAGGACGGGGAGGAGAAACTTGCACTGCCCCTGCATGTGCTTTCCCTTTCCATTCTTTGGATAAATGGATGTTAGTCCCCAGGGCCATCAGAGTGCCTTTGGGCACTAAATTTATGCTGAAGAACAGTCTAACTGAATTCACGTGATTGTCAATTTTTCTGCTTCCACTGTTTGTAGTTGAAAATTTATTCTACAGATAGTTTTTAAAGGAGTTTTATGGAAATTGAAGTCATTTTAGAGAATAGCTCCTTATTTATTTATGGGACACACTAATATTTTTTTACTGTTAGGTGAGTGACTCGTACTGAATAAATGAATTATGTGTACCTGTATTGGCGTGCCTTAGGAAAAAGATGAAAGGTCTGTCTGCTTTGAAAATAGGAGTTCGAGATCTTTTTAGTAGCACCATAGCTGCCATGCAAGAGAGAGAGAACATTCACGTGTCAGTTTGTTTCGCCTTCTCTTCTATAGAGCACTCTCATAAAACTCAGATTTTTACTACCCTAACCACCAAATTATTAATTTGCCCTTACTGTGATAAAAATAAATGTAATGTTTAATTAACCAGCAGAAAAAAATCACCCCAGGTGAACAAGCAAGTAAAAGTTTGCAAGGATGAATTACACAGGTAATGTAGTGCTTTCTACTCACTGAGTAATTACTCCTGCTTGCCTTTGAGTTAAGACTCACCACTGATATTTTTTTCATTGATAGTACTAACACCCGGTCAAGACACTACTGCACCACTTGCCTTGTTCATAACCATCTGTGCATAGAGACAGAGTTTATGGTAAGTTGACAAATGATGCAAATTCTCCCCTTTTTGCAGATGGGAAACACAGGCACACAGAGATGAAGTGATCTGCCCAAGATCACACTGGAAGCTTATGGCAGACCCCTCTGAATTGAATTCTAGTCTCCTGAATCCCAGTGCAGTCCCTGAACTATAAGACTGCTTCTGCTCTGCAGTTATTTTCTTACTATCTATTTAACTTACATTTTTAAAGTTATAAAAATAAAAACTCTGTTTAAATATAATTGATACGTCTGTCAATTAATCACAGTTAACTCACATGAGTAACGAAAAAATTGTGATTAATTGCACTGTTAATAGAATACCAACTGAAATTTATTAAATATTTTTGGATGTTTTTCTATATTTTCAAATATATTGATTTCTGTTACAGCACAGAATACAGTATACAGTACTCTATTTTTATTACGAATATTTTCACTGTAAAAATTATAAAAGAAATAGTATTTTTCAATTCACCTCATACACAAAGTGCAATATCTTTATTATGAAAGTGTAACTTACAAATGTAGATTTTTCTTTTGTTACATAACTGCACTCAAAAAAAAAAATTTAGAGCCTACAAGTCCACTCGGGTCCTTCTTATTCTGCCAATCACTAAAACAGACAAGTTTGTTTACATTTATGGGAGTTACTGCTGCCTGCTTCTATTTACAATGTCTCCTGAAAATGAGAACAGATGTTCACATGGCACTTTTGTAACCAACATTGCAAGGTATTTACGTTTCAGATATGCTAAACATTTGTGTGTCCCTTCATGCTTCAGCCACCATTCCAGAAGACATGCTTCCATTCTGATGTTACTTGTTAAGAAAAATAATGCATTAATTAAATTTGTGACTGAACTCCTTGAGGGAGAATTGTATGTCTCCTGTTCTGTTTTACCCACTTTCTGCCATATATTTCATGTTATAGCAGTCTCGGATAATGACCCAGAACATGTTTGTTTTAATAACGCTGTCTCTGCAGATTTGACAAAATGCAAAGAAGGTACTAATGTGAGATTTGTAAAAATAGCTACAGCACTTGACCCAAGAATCTGAAGTGTTGTCCAAAATCTGAGGGACGAAGTGTGGAGCATGCTTTCAGAAGTCTTAAAAGAGCAACACTCAGATGGGAAAACTACAGAACCCAAAACACCAAAAAAGAAAACCTGCTTGTGGCATCTGACTGAGATGATGAAAATGAACATACATTGGTCCGCTCTGCTTTGGATTGTTGTTGAGCAGAACCCATCGTCAGTATGGACGCATGTCCTCTGGAATGGTGTTGAAGCATGAAGGGACATATGAATCTTTAGCACATCTGGCACGTAAATATCTTGCGTCGCTGGCTACAACAGTGCCATGCGAAAGCCTGTTCTCACTTTCAGATGACATTGCAAACAAGAAGTGGGTAGCATTATCTTCTGCAAATTGTAACCAAACTTGTTTGTTTGAGTGATTGGCTGAAGTAGGACTGAGTGGACTTGTAGGCTCTAAATTAAGGGTGGGCAAACTACGGCCCACGGGCCGTATGCAGCCCTTCAGACATTTTAATCCGGCCCTCAAGCTCCTGCTGGTGAGCGGGGTTGGAGGCTTGCCCAGTCCATGCGTGTCATGGCTCCGTGTACCTCCCAGAAGCAGGGGCATGTCCCTGCTCCGCCTCCTATGCATAGGGGCAGCCAGGGGGTTCTTCATGCTGCCCCTGCCCCAAGCACCGCCCCCACAGCTCCCATTGGCTGGGACCTACGGCCAATGGGAGCTGCAGGGGTGGCGCCTGTAGATGGGGCAGTGTGCAGAGCTGCCTGGCCACACCTCTGCATAGGAGCCGGAGCAGGGACATTCCAGGAGCTGCTTGAGGTAAGCATCACCCGGAGCCTACACCCTTAACCCCCTTCTGCTCCCCAAGCCCCTGCTCCAAGCCCTGATCCCCCTCCTGCCCTCCTAACCCCTTGATCCCAGCTTGGAGTGCCCTCCTAACCCCCTTGGTCCCAGCTTGGAGCACTCTCCTGCACCCCCCACTCCTCAGCCCCACCCCAGAGCCCACAACTCCAGCCAGAGCCCGCACCTCCCCCTCATACCCTAACCTGCTGTCCCACCCTAGAGTCCCCTTCCACACCCTGAACTCCTCATTTCTGGTCCCACCCCAGAGCCTGCACCCCCAGCCGGAGTTCAGACCCCTAACCCCCAATTTTGTGAACGTTCATGGCTCACCATACACTTTCCATACCCAGATGTGGCTTTCGGGCCAAAGTTTGCCCACCCTTGCTCTAAAGTTTTACATTGTTTTATTTTTGAATGCATCTATTTTTTTGTACCTAATTCTACACTTCGTTCAACTTTTATGATAAAGAGATTGCACTACAGTACTGTACTTGTAATGGGAGAATTGAAAAATAGTATTTGTTTTGTTGTTTTACAGTGCAAATATTTATAATAAAAATAAATATAAAGTGAGCACTGTACACTTTGTATTCTGTTGTAATTTAAATCAATATATTTGAACATGTAGAAAACACCCAAAAATATTTAAATAAATGGTATCCTATTATTGTTTAACAGCCTGATTAATTGCGATCAATTTTTTTAATAGCTTGAGAGCCCTAATAATTTCCCAAATGCATTTCTAGGTAGCTACATAGTGTAATTAATACACTGATCAAAAATTAACGTATTTGTAGGCTTTTTAGGATAAAACCATTTGCCAAAAATAATTTTAATTCAAGATGTATATTAAAATACGTAACAAATCAATAAAACAATAGTAAAAGGTTCTATAGCCATATAAATAAGAAGAAAACTAAGAAAGAAGTGGGGCCGCTAAACACTGAGGATGGAGTGGAGGTTAAAGATAATCTAGGCATGGCCCAATATTTAAACAAATACTTTGCCTCAGTCTTTAATAAGGCTAAAGAGGATCTTAGGGATAATGGTAGCATGACAAATGGGAATGAGGATATGGAGGTAGATATTACCATATCTGAGGTAGAAGCGAAACTGAAACAGCTTAATGGGACTAAATCGGGGGGCCCAGATAATCTTCATCCAAGAATATTAAAGGAATTGTCACCTGAAATTGCAAGCCCATTAGCAAGAATTTTTAATGAATCTGTAAACTCAGGAGTAGTACCGAATGATTGGAGAATTGCTAATATAGTTCCTATTTTTAAGAAAGGGAAAAAAAGTGATCCGGGTAACTAGAGGCCAGTTAGTTTGACATCTGTAGTATGCAAGGTCCTGGAAAAAATTTTGAAGGAGAAATTAGTAAAGGACATTGAAGTCAATGGTAAATGGGACAAAATACAACATGGTTTTACAAAAGGTAGATCGTGCCAAACCAACCTAATCTCCTTTTTTGAAAAAGTAACAGATTTTTTAGATAAAGGAAATGCAGTGGATCTAATTTACCTAGATTTCAGTAAGGCATTTGATACCGTGCCACATGGGGAATTATTAGTTAAATTGGAGAAGATGGGGATCAATATGAACATCAAAAGGTGGATAAGGAATTGGTTAAAGGGGAGACTGCAACGGGTCCTACTGAAAGGCAAACTGTCAGGCTGGAGGGAGGTTACCAGTGGAGTTCCTCGGGGATCAGTTTTGGGACCAATCTTATTTAATCTTTTTATTACTGACCTTGGCACAAAAAGTGGGAGTGTGCTAATAAAGTTTGCAGATGATACAAAGCTGGGAGGTATTGCCAATTCGGAGAAGGATCGGGATATTATACAGGAAGATCTGGATGGCTTGTAAACTGGAGTAATAGTAATAGGATGAAATTTAATAGTGAGAAGTGTAAGGTTATGCATTTAGGGATTAATAACAAGAATTTTAGTTATAAGTTGGGGACGCATCAATTAGAAGTAACAGAAGAGGAGAAGGACCTTGGAGTATTGGTTGATCATAGGATGACTATGAGCTGCCAATGTGATATGGCTGTGAAAAAAGCTAATGCGGTTTTGGGATGCATCAGGAGAGGCATTTCCAGTAGGGATAAGGAGGTTTTAGAACCGTTATACAAGGCACTGGTGAGACCTCACCTGGAATACTGTGTGCAGTTCTGGTCTCCCATGTTTAAAAAGGATGAATTCAAACTGGAGCAGGTACAGAAAAGGGCTACTAGGATGATCCGAGGAATGAAAAACTTGTCTTATGAAAGGAGATTTAAGGAGCTTGGCTTGTTTAGCCTAACTAAAAGAAGGTAGAGGGGAGATATGATTGCTCTCTATAAATATATGAGAGGGATAAATACAGGAGAGGGAGAGGAATTATTTAAGCTCAGCACCAATGTGGACACAAGAACAAATGGGTATAAACTGGCCACCAGGAAGTTTAGACTTGAAATCAGACGAAGGTTTTTAACCATCAGAGGAGTGACGTTTTGGAATAGCCTTCCAAGGGAAGCAGTGGGGGCAAAAGATCTATCTGGTTTTAAGATTCTACTCGATAAGTTTATGGAGGAGATGGTATGATGGGATGTGATTTTGGTAAGTAATTGATCTTTAAATATTCAGGGTAAATAGGACTAATCCCCTGAGATGGGATATTAGATGGATGGGATCTGAGTTACCCAGGAAAGAATTTTCTGTAGTATGTGGCTGGTGAATCTTGCCCATATGCTCAGGGTTTAGCTGATTGCCATATTTGGGGTCGGGAAGGAATTTTCCTCCGGGGCAGATTGGAGAGGCCCTGGAGGTTTTTCACCTTCCTCTGTAGCATGGGGCATGGGTGACTTGTGGGAGGCTTCTCTGCTCCTTGAAGTCTTTAAACCATGATTTGAGGACTTCAATAGCTCAGATATAGGTGAGGTTTTTCGTAGGAGAGGGTGGGTGAGATTCTGTGGCCTGCGCTGTGCAGGAGGTCAGACTAGATGATCAGAATGGTCCCTTCTGACCTTAGTATCTATGAATCTATAAATCTAGTTTGATTAGAATGATTTCCTTCGGTCTCCCAATCTAATTATTTCCAAATTTTTCTTTTCAATAAAATGTATGACTAGATTTTCTAGGTTTTTAAGTAACCAGATCTTGTACAATTGCATGTAGCTATAAACATGTTAAAACCAGCCGTGACAGCTCTAGCAGTGGAGTACAGGAGGAAGAGAAGAGAACACGGTGGTGGCTAAAGAGAAAGTTAACCAGGCAGAAGAAAGAGTGATAGAAAAGAACAGTGGCAGAGGCACTATCAAGCTGACCACATTTGGGACTGGAGAGAGAGTGTGTGTGTGTAGAGGAAAGCAGATGGCACTACCCTGAATATGTGCAGTGCTAAGCCTACAAATACTCTGGTCTTGGCCCCCTTGCTCTCTTTGCAGCCTCCACATTTGAAAAATCAGATGCACAACTACAACATGGGGAATAATTGGGTAGGTAATAGTACTGCTGAAAAAGATCTGAAGGTTATAATTCATGACAAATTGGATGAGAGTCAGCAATGTGATGCAGCTGCAGAAAAAGCTAATATTCTGGTGTGTATTAACTGGAGTGTTGTATGTAAGATACAAGAAGTAATTTGCACTGGTGAGGCCTTAGCTGGAGTACTGCATCCCATTCTAGGCACCGCACTTGAGGCAAACGGCAGAGAGTAGAGGAGAGCAACAAAAATGGTAAAAGATTTAGAAAATGTGACTTTTGAAGATAAGTTTAAAAAGGGGGGGGCACATGTAGTCTTGAGAAAAGACTGAGGGGGACCTGATAAATCTTCAAGTATGTTAAGGGCTGTTATTTAAGAGGACAATGATCAGTTGTTCTCCAGGTTCACTGAATGTAGGATAAAAAGTAATGGACTTAATCTGCAGTAAAGGTGATTTAGGTTAGATATTAGGAAATACTTTCTAACTATAAGGGTAGTTAAACCCTGGAATAAACTTCCAAAGGAGGTTTGGACTCGCCATCATTGGAGGTTTTAAAATCCAGGCTGGCCAAATGCCTGTCAAGGGATGGTGTAAGTATACCTGGTCGTGCTACAGTACAGGGGAGTGAATTTGATGACTTCTTGAGGTCCCTCCAGCCCTACATTTCTAGGATTCTATGACAGATTACCTTCCTATTTTTTCAGCCCTTCCTGAACCCATTCTCTGTTTCAGAAAAGCAGTTCTTTTCGGTGGGCCGCCTCCTGCTGAAATTAATGGGACTGTTGTCATTGACTTCAGTGGGACTAGGCCCAGGTGCTATGTCTGCTGATTGCAGTTATACTTAGTCTTTGATAGGTTTCAGAGTAGCAGCCGTGTTAGTCTGTATTCGCAAAAAGAAAAGGAGTACTTGTGGCTTAGAGTACTTGTACTTGTACTTAGACTTGTACTTAGAGACTAACAAATTTATTTGAGCATAAGCTTTCGTGAGCTACAGCTCACTTCATCGGATGCTCACGAAAGCTTATGCTCAAATAAATTTGTTAGTCTCTAAGGTGCCACAAGTACTCCTTTTCTTTTAGTCTTTGATGTAAACATTATAAGTATAAGATGACTTGAATCTTCTATAGGGGATTTTATTGGAAACATTACAGGTGTTAGTTTACCAATAAGGATGAGAATTTAAGTCAAGGAACTCAAAATCTTTTTCTCCACAGCAAAGTTAATTATATAGTGTGCATATGGACACTAGCATCAAGGTAATGCTAGCACAGACATATTGAGCCAGATTCTTAAGTGTGGTTGAGCAATGCTTAGCACTAGACACAAGGGGAATAGACTGGAAACACATGTCTTAAAGCCACCTTTATGCTCCCCTCATTTCCATAGCAGCTGGGGACTAAATTAGTCCCTCCACAAGATGAAGCACCTTCAGAGTATTCTAGCCCAGGATTAAAAAGCTGCAGCATGTTCCAGGTATTCTACCAACACATCCCCTTTGCTGGGATAGCCAGCAGCGAGTGGCATAGACATGAATGTGCCATCTCTATGCCACTGGATATTCCCATATGCAAGGAGAATCCCCAGATGCCATGGTAGGGCTTTTGTGGCAAAAAGAGGATAGAGCAGGAATTGAGGACAATTAACTTTTGAATCTCACTATTTTAAAATTCTCAACATTCAGATGATGATGTATGGTTTTCTATTTACATGTCAATAGTTTTTTTTAAGACATAAATATGAAAAAGCCATTAATTTAAACCACAATCTATGCTGGAAAGTGGGATTTTGCATAGAAAACATTTTTCTTTTAATGTAAAATTCCATCTGCCCCCAGAAACTGTTGCACATGGGAAATGCGACTCCAAATCAAATGAGAAACTAAATCTGCAAAGCATGCACAAAAATGAAACTTCAAATCCTTAACTTTAACATTGTTTTATTTTCCTCAAAACATTGGCTCTATAAGCCAAGCATGGAAGGTCAGTTGCCAAGGGCATCATCTCAGAAAAATTGGGAGAGGGTGACAATGTTGTACCAGCACATAGAACACTATACATGATTATATTATATCCTGCAAAGTTGTGGGGAGGGTGGGGAGTGGAAGACCTAATGGAATCTATCCACCTATTAAAAATAGGGGTGGAGGAGGCAGTAACGGTCCTCCTTGCCCCACAGCAAATGACGCCTGTGTCAATTGCCTTTCAGTACAGTTACTTGAGCATAATAGAAGGTTTGAATTAAAAAAAAAAGATGTTTTTGGGTGCTGGTAGTTCTTCAACGCTTGTTAATCTGAAAAATAGATGGTTGGGTTTTTCTCAAACTATTCCATGTTGCAAGACTAAACTTGAAAAGGAAAATGTTTTAAGAAAGTTATGAGCAACTGAAAATAGGAGGCAGAATGGAAATGGTTTCTTAAATGTGGGCCTGATTCATCAAAGCACATAGGGGTATGTTTAACTTTGGAGTTAATAGGGCTTCAATAAAGCACATTCTTGTGTGCCTTGCTGAATAGGGATGGGTTTAAGCAAGTGTAAATTCCTTGTTATAATTAAAGGCCTTGATTTAACATTTGTTGTTGCTATGATATGGCTCAGATGCAGAACATTACTGAAGTTTGTGTGTCTGATTTACCTGTAGCTCCTGATGCTTTTGCACCTTCTTCTGTCACTTCAATCTTTGCTCTATGAATAGCTTCTGAAATGTAAAGCCCGCCTTGCTCTAACAAACCAACCAAAAGTAAGTATTAATAAGTTATTTGTTTCATTGTAAAATCAACACAACCCAGTTTAAAAAAAAATTGACACTTCTATCTTACACTGCTTCTCATTCCCATAGTATCTGAACTCCTAAAATCCTATAGATACCAGGATAGGTAGGACGGTTTTTGTTTGAATTATTAAATTCAGAGATGAATTTAGACCAGTTAGTTAATTCCTCTTACCTAGGTCTTACAGGATGTATTGGCTATTAAAGAGAGAACAGATAATGCATTTTATCTTAACCAAAAATGATGTCTGTAAATAGAATTTTCAAAGACAATTTCTGAATAATGATCAAAATAAACACCTCCCCATTTCTGTCAAAACCCTTTAACCCATGTAGTTCATTGGTGACTTCTTAGGGCATTCAAAATTTACAGAATGACTGCAGTTAGAATTTTTAATATGCTTTTACAAGCATTATGTTCACAATGCTATCAGTTTGTGAAGTTACTAATTGCAGGTATTGTTTCTAACGCTGCTAGACAAACAGCAGCACACATCAGAATGTTTCCAACAAATGGCACTTATTTCTGCTGCTCTCTACCAAAAACTAATGCTGGTTGTAAACCACTGCAATCCCTCCTTTAACCTTTTCTCCAGTTTAATTTCAATTATTGTAAACTATTTACAAAATGCCATTAACTAAAAAAAAGTTGAATTACTTCGTAAAATTAGCCTGATTTTTTATGGAATGATTAGTTTTCCAAGTATTTTACTGCAATAATGTAAAGTAATAACCTGCTGACTACAACCTACATAGTAGGTACAACCTTTCCTTTTGTCACAGATGTCTTCCACTGAACTCTTCCCTCCATGATGTTAAAATCTTTTCTTCAAAAAGATGGTGGAGAGAGAAACTTTCACCCATGGTGGGATTGGGTTTTACTCTGCTTGTCTGTTTACAGTGTAAATGTGTTGTAGGTAGGTGGTCTGGAGGAATGAGCATGGGCTTGGGCATTGGAAGAGCGTGACTTCTAATCCTGACTCTGTCACTGTGTAGCATAGGGCAAGTCATTTTGTGGGCCTGTGCCTCTATCTCCCCATCCGTACAGTGGGGATAGTAGGACTTACCTTCCAAAGGGGGTTTGGGGGTTAATCATTTGTTAATATTTTTCTATATAAATGCTAAGTAAAGCAATCACTTGTCATTTGGGAGGCAGTGGTAAAGTGGTTAGCGAGAATAGGCCACAGAAGCATAACATCTGGGTTCTGTTCTCCTGCCTATCATTGGCTTGCTGTGTGACCTTAGACAAGTCACTTGACTTTCCTCATGCCTCCATTTTCCCCATATGTGAAATGGCAATAATAACGTTTTCCCAGCTTTTTGAGGCATGGTTTGAAGTTCTGCTATATATAACACTACTACCAATATAAATTATCTACAGTAGAACCTCAGAGTTACGAACACCTCGGGAAAGGAGCTTGTTCATCACTCTGAAATGTTTGTAACTCTAAAGGAAACATTATTGTTCTTTCAAAAGTTTACAACTGGACATTGACTTTTAATACAGCTTTGAAATTTTACTATGCAGAAGAAAATTGCTGCTCTCCCTTTTATTTTTTGAGTACTTTACATTAACACAATACTGTACTGTACATGCTTTTTTTTTTTTGTGGTCTCTGCTGCTGCCTGATTGCCTACTTCCGGTTCCAAATGAGGTGTGTAGTTGACTGGTCCGTTTGTAACTCTGGTGTTGAGAACCCTGAGGTTCTACTGTATTTATTACCGTTTGAAATGCATTCTTCATACTCAGACAAGTTATTGGCTCAGTGCCAGAGTAATCAGGTGAATTTATATGGCCTGTGATACACAGAAGGTTAGACTAGATAATCTAATGGTCTCTTCTGCATTTACAATCTGTGAATGTTATTAAAGGTGAATTGATCCATAGAGTATTTTTCAGCAGCCTCGCCAATATTACAAACGCTGAATAGCTGATAAAGCCTGTATCTCCACAGACAGCTCACTGATTGGACAGTTCTAAACATTTGTGGTTGTCAAAACCTGAAAGTACAATAGCTATAAAAAGATTATATCATTATTTAGCTTAAGTATAGGTCAAGTAACACATGACCATAGGGCAGAAGTTCCACATAAAATCTAGGTCTGGTTAGGGCTGTGCCGCAATCGTGTTGTAGTATCATCTGCATCAAGCTATTTTACCATGTATAAATAAGCACATCAAAATTGATTTAAAACCAAATAGAGCCAAAATATGTCTCTGTACAACAATTAAGAGAGAACATCTGCAGGAAAATTTCATTGTCATGATTGCTAAAGAATTTTTTTTTTCACTTTAGTAGCAGGCATGAACAACTATGGAGGAGAACCTAGTCTAAAAGTTATCTGCCTACCTTATAGAGAACTAACTGCTAGTAAGAACATCAGAAAGCTAGTAAGAATAGAAGACTGATTTCTGTCCCCGTCTGCCAGTGGTTTGCTGTGTGACCTTGAACAAGTCACTTAACCTTTCTTGTATCATTCACAGAGTGAACTTTTTGACAGGTAGTATTAGCTGAAAGATGCAACCAACCCACTATTGTCTGGTCATCAATTTTAAGAATTTTTTTTTTAAAAGTTATTGGGCCAAATCTTGTCAGTGTGTAAATCTGGAGTAACTCCAGAGATGTGTAATGAATGGAGTTTCCACAGAGTTATACTGATATAACAGATCTGAATCTGGCCCCTATTCTCTGAATAATCATTTTGCATATGAGCAAGGTAATAGGAATCAGGCCCACTGTCTTTCTAGAGAGGAACTGCATTGCAATGCATCTTATAAGCATGGGATGAAGTTTAAGGGATAAGATAGCATTCAGTCTGTTTGCTTCCTTCCTGTTCTTTCATCTTCATGTACCCACCGTGTAGACAGCACCTGGGTAAAACTTCAGAGAGGAACCATCCAGAGACTCCAGCTGGCAGGAGCAGGAATAGCCACTGCAGGAACCTTCAGACATTCACCAAACTTTCTACAGGTTTGACTAGACTTTCTCTGCCCAGTGCTCAATGGCTGTTTGCTCTAACCCTCCTCCTACCCATCCCTCACTCCACGCCTGCCCCTCTTGCTCCCTTTTCTCCTGTCCTATCCCCTTCATCCACCTTCCCTTCAAAGTACCCTTTCCCTTCACTTTTCTTTTCACTTAGCTTATCCCTTCCTAACTAACCCTCTTCTCCCTCCCCACCAAAAACAGTGGAACTAAGTGCTGTTTGTGACAATCACATTGTTCACTCTGCTTGTGTATTCTACCCACTCCCCCACCCTGTGTCTATCTTGTCCAGTTAGACTTAAAGGTCTTCAGGGCATGGACACTGCTACTCAGTGTTTATACAGCATCTGACACAATAGGCCCCATTCTTGGTCAGTCCTTAGGCACTACTGTAATAAACATGATTTAATAACACTGAATTAAACGCTGAGTTCTATTGGTAAGTGACCAACCAATGGTTTGATTGTTCTTTCACTAATTCTAGTAATCATTAAGATTTCTTGGTATGAATGGCAACTACCGAGTGTGTTGGGAACAACGAACTAATGTTGGGTCAACTAAGCATCCAAAGAAACTCCCACAAAAACATGTTGAGCAGACAGAATCACTGGTAAAACAAAATAGAACTCTGAGAAAAGTGACACTTAGTAAGATTGCTGAGGATAGTTCTATAAAACCCCAACAGTAGCTCCCCCATTCGGTATTTATTATTATGGGTAATAGTCAATTGCCCTGCTTTTCTCCTTTGTTGTGCCTAAGCCTGTGGGTGAACTCAGAATTAAACCAGAGAGGTGAGGGGAAGGGAAGGACAGGGAAAATAAAGACACCCTTAAATAATAGGTAAAATTTGAGAAAAAGTGCCACTCAAATTTTTCTTAATCAAAAAGCACAATGGGAGTAAGTCATAAACAATACAGAAGAAGCTCCCCAGTATGCTTTGGTCCATTGTATTTCATCCTCCTTAAGCACTCATCCTATCTAAATAACTGTTATACATATTTATAATGTGAACCATCAGTGAATTTTAGCAGCATATTAACACCTCATTTCTAATTAACAAGGCATTCTGTGCAATTAGTGATCATATTATAATGAACACATACTCAAATTTAATAGGGGGTAGAAAACAAAATCTATGCCCTGAGCTTTGTCCCATGGAAGCAAACTTCCATCAGGAACTTCCTCTAAAGCATTTTCCACTGTACCAGAAGATGTTCTTGTGGCTATGCCTCCATTTAATGACAATCACACACTGACAAGAATCATATTAGAAAGGCTGAGAGTCTCACCATAAAATCTCCATTTAAGAGTCTTTGAATGCAAGTGCCCAAGTTGGAATTGTTTACCTTGCTAGAAGTGATATGTATTAGTCAAAGCACATGGACAGTTAGTCTTTTAAAATTAAATCAGGATAAAACTTTCTAGTGAGTAGAATAACATCAGGTTTTTTGAGACCTGGTAGTTAGTCAGTTTCTATCTTAACAACATGTGGTCATGGGATATTGTGGGCTGGGTATTATTATGTTGATTGTTGGCTTGCGGAACAGAAATGAAGGGAGATTACAGGCATGCATAAAGGTTGTTTGTGTGACTGTCATCAAGACTCAGACTAAAGAGACCTGTGGTTGTTACACCAATGTCACTGACTGTGGAATGACTATTTAGAACCAGTAATAAATGCTTGATCTGCAGTGATCCTTGTAGACTTGAGCCGGCACCTAAGCAAACACATTCCAGCAATGTTCTGTCTCACTGGCTTTAATCTTTAAAAAATCTTTCCCCACCACCAAATTTTGCTTAACCTAAAATGCAGTAGTTTGAAAGAAATTTCAATTCTACAGTAGTTCAATAGAATCTGGATTGTGTTTTTAATTTTCATGGAGCCAGAAGTAATTAATTAATTCATACAGAAGGATCGGCTCTCTTGAATCAGTCAAACAAGTATCATGTAAACATCTACAATACATCTATACACTGAGTGATCATTTCCTATATAGGGAATAATCTTACCTGAAATACCTTTAAAATCAGCCTCAGTTGGATCAAACATGTCTGTAATTCCCAAGGCAGGTAAAACCATTTTTAAGTCAAAGTGACTTTGAATTCTGAATCTAAAATTAACACAGTAGATTTCATTTAAATATATACATGAACTTTGCATTCACCCCCATTTGTGCTTTCTTTTTTAAAAAATTGTCATAAATTTGGTTGTAGGTAGGAATGCATCTGCAAAACATTAGCTTGGAAAAAGAACATTAATGCACAAAACATTTTTCAGTGTTTCCATTAGTGTGGGGAATGTATTTCAGGAGGTATTTCAGGAGTTTTTCTGTGCTGATTGATGTGCTAAGTACATCCAGGAAATGCCCTCCCTCTTTTGCACAGAGATGGTACATCCTAACATTCTATTTGTTTGAAAAATGCTGTGGGGTCACGTGCAAATTCTGGCAATAGTGAAGGGCTGGAATGATGGAGAGTGTGAACTTGCCCTGTACACAGAAGAAATGCAGTGATTGGTAGAGCTGGAGCTCATATAATATCTCTAATACTAAAAATACATAGTAAAATACTTTGAAATATTTAGACAACTCTTTTTTAGAAGTTTTCTTTACGAAGCAAAAGAGCAAGAATAGGCACAAATAATTTTCTTCCCTTTGTACATTTTTAAAGCATTATTGTACCCCAGATAAACTTCTTGCATATAATTAGGACTTGTAGAATCAAATTCAGGTTGTTTTTTAAATAATGGTTCAATTTTAGTACATAACAGCTGTTCTCAAACTGGGAGTCAGGATCCCAAAATGGGTTGCAAATCCTTTTTAATGGGGTCACGAGGGCTGCTGTTAGGCTTGCTGTGGCCTAGGGGCGAAGCCCTAAGGACTTCAGCCCTGGGTGGTGGGGCTCAGGTTAGAGGCATCCCATCTGGGGCTGAAGCCCTGGGGCTTTGGCTTTGGTCTTCCCACCCAGGGTGGAGGGGCACAGGCTTTGGCTTTGCCCCTCCTACTCCTGCCCAGGGCAGCAGGGCTCGGGCGGGCTCAGGCTTCGGTCCCCTCTCCTGGGGTCATGTAGTAATTTTTGTTGTCAGAAGGGGGTCGTGGTGCAATGAAGTTTGAGAACCCCTGGTCTATAAGATATGTATAGTATTTGGCATTTCCGAGCCCACCTCTCTTGGCTAAAGAAGGGAGAGAGGGTGCTTTACTGATCATGTGATCAGGAGACTAGAGTTGAAAGTGTCCTACTAAAAGGACAGGTGTCCTATATGTCATTGCTTATGCCAACAATAATGTACACAACACAACTCTGACAATAAAAGATATGTATGGTTAGAGGATGGCCAGGCCCTCGAGAAGGAGTGTGTCACTTACCTAGGTAGAAAAATATCCATCTTCATTCTCTTTAAGCTGTTGGCCCAAACAGTGATGATTTTAGCTGAGAGATGTGACTCAATCTTGGACAGAGATGTCCTCCTGTCACTGGGTAGCACCACAAACATACTGACTGTCTCCCCCAGATAAGGCAACTCTGCTACACTGAACCGCTCCAATGATGCAGTGTGGAACTGACCTACAGGTTTGAAAACATAATCCTTGGCATCGCTCAAGGGAAAAAGCAGTTCTAAGGAACTTTAGGTGGCTCAAGGCACTAGTACCAGCATACAGAGCCTTTCACCACTAAGTCACTGGCTTGAATGTGGACCAGGTAGTTAATAAATGAAGGTCACTGGCTCACGTGAACTGAGTTAATGGTCTTAATTCACTTCCGAGCTGACAAGTGTCCACATCACACATTTGCTAACACAAAGAGTGATAACTGACATCCTTTGTGGCTGTGTCAGTGGCCAGCCCAGTGAAGCATGGTGATTTAGCTGTCTGTTCACGCTAATGGTACTCCCTTTGGGTCAGGGCTGAGGAACTTTGATGAGAACGGGTGAGTTTACAATGTGACTGGTCTTATGACGGCTCTTTTTGAATAAATAGATGACTTCATTCTCCAGCTCTTTCAATGTAGCACTTTTCAGCAGAACTACACTTACTAGGAAAAAAGAAAAAGCAGTTCCTGTTTGACTCATTGAGAAGTACTTTGCCCAATACTCTCATCCATACACCCAAATCAATAGCACAGGTTAAGCCGCTTTCAAGAAGCGCACAGCTTTATTGAACTACAAAGCATTTAGAACCTGTCAAATTCAAACAAAAATCTTTAAACCTATAAACACAAAAGAGGATACAACTTAATGGACCTTCAAATGAATAATTGGTTAGGGAACAGGGTACAGTATTCATTAATTTAGGTGTCATTAATATTAACTAGTTGCTGGCTGCATAACATAAATGCATATAAAACTTTTTGCAGTGCAACATCACAGCCCTGCTAAACCCCCTTTAAGGAGCCAGTGTTCCAATGGAATAATGGCATGTCCAAGAAGAACTCCTGCAGTGGTCAACACAGAGAAGGAGTTAAATATAGCAGCTGATGCTTTAAGAGTAGAGTGTTTGGGGTTTTTTGACTCAATGATCATCAGTTTTATTTGCAGTCTCACAACTACTGGTATGAAACTATAATGTCTATATAAGCAATTGGCTGCATATCATTACAAAATGTCAGTAAGGTTTAGTTGGTAGTGCTCATTAGTTCTGAAAATCATGGGTTCTAGTACAGCAGTAGGATTTAGATTCTCACCGAGGGTAGCCTTTGCAATATGCACAAGAGAGGGTGCTGCACTGTTAATGACACTTTTCTATCTGTGAGATGTTAAAATATCAACTTTCCTTTCTGTCGTCCTCAAATGGCTCTCCAGGCGAAGAGATCCCACACTTTTCAGATTGAGCAGGGAAAAATCCCAGTGTTTTGCTCAACATTCTGTCTCTCAATGAGAGTCCAATCCTGCTCCCACTGAAGTCATCAGGAGTTTTGCCATTTACTTTAGCGAGGGAAGGTCTGAGACCCAAAACAAGATCTCATGTTCAAGCCTGTGCTTCTGTAGGGCATTACTGGCTCCTACTTTCACCTTCAATCATCATTAAACTATAGTATAGAATAGAAGAAGTTTGGATAGAAGCATCGCACACACAGGTTTTATGTGTCAGAGAAAAGGTCTATTTCTGAGCTATTATATTTTGGCATTTTTCCAAAGCGCGCTCCTCCTTGTTTGTGCAGCACCTCGCACATTGCAGGCAGTGCTGGCAGTAAATAAATTTAAAATGTATGTAGTTTACAATATTGTTTCATATGTCAGAGAGAGCATGAAAAGTAGTTACCATAATTGACTTCAGCCGTGTGGTACATTGTGGACACTTTCATGGTAATGCCATTTGCAGTGGTAAAAGGCAAGGACTGAGTATCTGTGAAAGAGAATTTTTTTTGCCACATGCTTTTGAAGTACATGGTGCTCACCACAGCCATCTGGGTAAGTGATGAACCAACTGTATCCAGATGTATGCAGTCTGTTTCTCCACCTGCATAAGAAAAGGAGAAGATGAATTATATTTTCTTTCTCTCTCTCTCTCTCTCTCACACACACACACACACACACACACACACACACACACACACACACACACACACACACATTGCAGAGGGAATCCTGCATATCTTTCTCTCGTTTTTTAAGTGACATACATAGGGCCAAATTATCAGATTTTTTTTTAACTCTTCTGAACCCTTTTGTCCTGATGTGCTACAAAAGTGGCCAAGTCACCAGAGGTGAGCATTCTACCTCCAACAAATTGGGTCAGGCCGACATCAGGTTCATACTTTTGTTCATATTTGAGCTCAGAAAATTAGTATATCCCTTACTTTTTCTTGGCATTCACTACATTCAACATTAGTTATACACATACATGTTTTTAAAGAGATGGAAGTATGTCGATCATTGGCTTACTCTGGTATGGCAAATGCTCTCTTACTCAACAAGTTTCATAGTTAAAACACTGTTGCTATCTTTACTTTCTATGTTAGACAGTATATTTATAGTAAGTCTTCTGCTCTACTAAGAAGAAGATTGCCACATTTGGGGTCAGGAAGGAATTTTCTCCCGGGTCAGACTGGCAGAGACCTTGGAGGTTTTTCACCTTCGTCTGCAGCTTGGGGCATGGGTCACTTGCTGGTTTGAACTAGAATAAATGTTGGAGTCTCTGTAATTTGAAATCTTTAAGTCAAGATTTGAGGACTTCAATACCTCAGCCACAGGTTATAGGTCTATTACAGGGGTGGTAGGTGAGGTTCTGTGTCCTGCAATGTGCAGGAGGTCAGACTAGATGGTCATGATGGTCCCTTCTAACCTTAAAATCTCTAAGAAGGGTAAATGTTCAGAGTCTTAAATGACTGCATAACTTCTTCTAGCAGTAATGAAAAAAGTGTGACTAAATCTATGTGCAATAAATTGAACATGAAATTATGCCCAGAGAGTCTGGTAGTGTCAATGATAGAAAACAGGCTTTTGGCAGGTTATGTCCCCTTTGCCATGAAATAAGGGCTCTAGTGTGAAGTTTTCTAATTGATCATGCCATTTTATTCACCTCCCTACTATGAAAGCCATTGGCAGTGTCAAAAAATATAGGAAAATTTTATCAAAGTGCGAGCTGACATTGTCAACAATGACAGGTTTCAGAGTAGCAGCCGTGTTAGTCTGTATTCGCAAAAAGAAAAGGAGTACTTGTGGCACCTTAGAGACTAACAAATTTATTAGAGCATAAGCTTTCGTGAGCTACAGCTCACTTCATCGGATGCATTTGGTGGAAAAAACAGAGGAGAGATTTATATACACACACACAGAGAACATGAAACAATGGGTTTATCATACACACTGTAAGGAGAGTGATCACTTAAGATGAGCCAAATCAGACGTCAAGAATTATAACATTCAAAAACCAGTTGGAGAACACTTCAATCTCTCTGGTCACTCGATCACAGACCTAAGAGTGGCTATACTTCAACAAAAAAGCTTCAAAAACAGACTCCAACGAGAGACTGCTGAATTGGAATTAATTTGCAAACTGGATACAATTAACTTAGGCTTGAATAGAGACTGGGAATGGATGAGTCATTACACAAAGTAAAACTATTTCCCCATGGTATTTCTCCCCCCCACCCCACCCCCCACTGTTCCTCTGACATTCTTGTTAACTGCTGGAATTAGCCTACCTGCTTGTCACCATGGAAGGTTTTCCTCCTTCCCCCCCCTGCTGTTGGTGATGGCTTATCTTAAGTGATCACTCTCCTTACAGTGTGTATGATAAACCCATTGTTTCATGTTCTCTGTCTGTGTGTATTTAAATCTCTCCTCTGTTTTTTCCACCAAATGCATCCGATGAAGTGAGCTGTAGCTCACGAAAGCTTATGCTCTAATAAATTTGTTAGTCTCTAAGGTGCCACAAGTACTCCTTTTCTTTTTGCGAATACAGACTAACACGGCTGCTACTCTGAAACCTGTCATTATGCAAGGCACTGAATTTAGCCGTATAGAGTGGAAATCTGTCAACTTCATGAAAAAACTCGCACAGATACAGACAGACATCATCTTCCTCTCCAAATGCAAACAGATGGACATCATACCGAAAGGACTGAAGGTAAAAAATCCATTACAATCTACATACCACACAGACTATGCTGACAGCTTGTGCCACACACTCTCAAGGAAACTGCGGAACCACCTGATTAACATCCTCTACAGCAAACAGGGAAAGATTAAGAATGAGCTCTCAAAACTGGATACTCTCATAAAGAACCAACCTTCCACACAAACTTCCTCGTGGCTGGACTTTACAAAAACTAGACAAGCCATTTACAAAACACACTTTGATTCTCTACAAAAGAAAAAGGACACTAAGCTATCTAAACTACTATATGCCACAAGGGGCCACAACAATGGTTCCCGTAACCCACCCAGCAATATTGTTAATCTATCCAACTATACTCTTAGCCCAGCGGAAGAATCTGTCCTATCTCGGGGCCTCTCCTTTTGCCCCTCCACCCCCACGAACATGATACAGTTCTGTGGTGACCTAGAATCCTATTTTCGACGTCTCAGACTCAAGGAATATTTCCAACACACCTCTGACCAACATATTAACCCACAGAGACCTTCCTGCCAACACTACAAAAAGAAGGATTCTGGGTGGACTCCTCCTGAAGGTCGAAACAGCAGCCTGGATTTCTACATAGACTGCTTCCGCCGACGTGCACGAGCTGAAATTGTGGAAAAGCAGCATCGCTTACCCCATAACCTCAGCCATGCAGAACACAGTGCCATCCACAGCCTCAGAAACAACTCTGACATAATCAAAAAGGCTGACAAAGGAGGTGCTGTCGTCATCATGAATAGGTCGGAGTATGAACAAGAGGCTACTAGGCAGCTCTCCAACACCACTTTCTACAAGCCATTACCCTCTGATCCCACTGAGAGTTACCAAAAGAAACTACAGCATTTGCTCAAGAAACTCCCTGAAAAAGCACAAGAACAAATCCGCACAGACACACCCCTGGAGCCCCGACCTGGGGTATTCTATCTGCTACCCAAGATCCATAAACCTGGAAATCCTGGACGCCCCATCATCTCAGGCATTGGCACCCTGACAGCAGGATTGTCTGGCTATGTAGACTCCCTCCTCAGGCCCTTCGTTACCAGCACTCCCAGCTATCTTCGAGACACCACCGATTTCCTGAGGAAACTACAGTCCATTGGTGATCTTCCTAAAAACACCATCCTAGCCACTATGGATGTAGAAGCCCTCTACACCAACATTCCACACAAAGATGGACTACAAGCCGTCAGGAACAGTATCCCCGATACTGTCACGGCTAACCTGGTGGCAGAACTTTGTGACTTTGTCCTGACCCATAACTATTTCACATTTGGTGACAATGTATACCTTCAAATCAGCGGCACTGCGATGGGTACCCGCATGGCCCCACAGTATGCCAACATTTTTATGGCTGACTTAGAACAACGCTTCCTCAGCTCTCGTCCCCTAATGCCCCTACTCTACTTGCGCTACATTGATGACATCTTCATCATCTGGACCCATGGAAAAGAAGCTCTTGAGGAATTCCACCATGATTTCAACAATTTCCATCCCACCATCAACCTCAGCCTGGACCAGTCCACACAAGAGATCCACTTCCTGGACACTACGGTGCTAATAAGCGATGGTCACATAAACACCACCCTATATCGGAAACCTACTGACCGCTATTCCTACCTACATGCCTCTAGCTTTCATCCAGATCATACCACCTGATCCATTGTCTACAGCCAAGCGCTACGATATAACCGCATTTGCTCCAACCCCTCAGACAGAGACAAACACCTACAAGATCTCTATCATGCATTCCTACAACTACAGTACCCACCTGCTGAAGTGAAGAAACAGATTGACAGAGCCAGAAGAGTACCCAGAAGTCACCTACTACAGGACAGGCCTAACAAAGAAAACAACAGAACGCCACTAGCCATCACCTTCAGCCCCCAACTAAAACCTCTCCAACGCATCATCAAGGATCTACAACCTATCCTGAAGGACGAGCCATCGCTCTCTCAGATCTTGGGAGATAGACCAGTCCTTGCTTACAGACAGCCCCCCAATCTGAAGCAAATACTCACCAGCAACCACACACCACACAACAGAACCACTAACCCAGGAACCTATCCTTGCAACAAAGCCCGTTGCCAACTCTGTCCACATATCTATTCAGGGGATACCATCATAGGGCCTAATCACATCAGCCACACTATCAGAGGCTCGTTCACCTGCGCATCTACCAATGTGATATATGCCATCATGTGCCAGCAATGCCCCTCTGCCATGTACATTGGCCAAACTGGACAGTCTCTACGTAAAAGAATGAATGGACACAAATCAGACGTCAAGAATTATAACATTCAAAAACCAGTTGGAGAACACTTCAATCTCTCTGGTCACTCGATCACAGACCTAAGAGTGGCTATACTTCAACAAAAAAGCTTCAAAAACAGACTCCAACGAGAGACTGCTGAATTGGAATTAATTTGCAAACTGGATACAATTAACTTAGGCTTGAATAGAGACTGGGAATGGATGAGTCATTACACAAAGTAAAACTATTTCCCCATGGTATTTCTCCCCCCCACCCCACCCCCCACTGTTCCTCTGACATTCTTGTTAACTGCTGGAATTAGCCTACCTGCTTGTCACCATGGAAGGTTTTCCTCCTTTCCCCCCCCCGCTGTGGGTGATGGCTTATCTTAAGTGATCACTCTCCTTACAGTGTGTATGATAAACCCATTGTTTCATGTTCTCTGTGTGTGTGTATATAAATCTCTCCTCTGTTTTTTCCACCAAATGCATCCGATGAAGTGAGCTGTAGCTCACGAAAGCTTATGCTCTAATAAATTTGTTAGTCTCTAAGGTGCCACAAGTCCTCCTTTTCTTATTGTCAACAATGTTTCCTGGAGCAATCAATTTCTATCATAAAGTCCTATTATAGTTCTGTTGAGGAAGATAGAGGAGACTTTTCAAGAGCAAATAGTATCAATTTCAACATGCATGTTTAAAATCACATTAGTTACCTGCTAATCAAGTTGATGGCCAAATTCATCCCTAGTATAACTCATGCAAAATCAGTGGCATGAACCAGTGATTAATTTGGCCCAGTAATTCTAATGGCTTACAGTATATTTTTCATTAAGATTGGATTTAGTTTCATTAAACTTCCTAGTCATGTAAAGGAATAAAGTTTGCTAATTTCATCTTCTGTTTTCACTGTACAAACGAATGGGTCAATACTGTAAACACCTACTACTGAGTGTACTGGAAGTATTCATTGTGGTGAATACTACACTCGGTGATAGCTGGGAGAATTTGGTTCTAGCTAATTGTTCTTAGAACATCCCTGCTAGGTTGATATTATTATCCCCATTTTACAAAGCAAGGAACAAAGGCAGACTGGTTAAGGGCTTGATCCTGTAATCCTTTATTTAGGTACCTAGAATACTGCAGTCTTGCCCAAGGTATGCTGTGAAGCAGTATCGGAATTGTGATTGGAGCACAGGCGTTCTTGGTTCCCAGTCTTGTGTTCAAGACTGCTAAGCTATGCCTTTCTGTATAGAGCATAGTACTAAACATTATTACATTTGGTTAAATGCTAGAGTGCTAGCTGCTGGTATCTGTATAGTTTTTATTATTACAACTGGGGCCTAAATAATCATCTCTATTAGTTGTTGTTTTACCTTCAATGTTACTGGTAACCCATTCATTTATCTGTGCAGCAGTGCTGTTAGGCTCACTGAAGTTGATTTTTTGGAGGCTGCTGTTTGCCCAAAGTGCAGTATGTTCAATGAAGTCAGGAGACAGGTGAACTCCAGCTTGCACAAATAGGGCACATGCCAACTGAACCACAGGGCCTTGGCTAGAGTTGGTCACTTTTTCATATCTGGTATGCAAGAAGTCCTGCACTTTTGGATCTGCCAGACAGGAGAAAAATCAATGCTGTAATTCTCATGTTGAACTTAACAATAGCAAAAATAAAGTGTTAATGATAATTCATTGCCAAGAGAATTGTCAGCACTTAACAAATAGCAATGGACCATTTCTTCCTATGTGATTTCAACAGCACTTAACATAATGCTGATTGGGCCCTCTGGATGCTACAACGATGTAAAATAATTGAAAATTCAAGTATGTGAAACTATTAGTGAGGCGGAGACTATTGCCTAGGGATACCCTGCAATACGTTGTATATACCAAGAGCTTTTTGTAGCAAAAACACAGATGACATTAATAGAAAGAACAAAGGTCCACCAATGTTAGCTCCTCCCTTGCTGCAATCACAGGAAATGCCTATTTGGACATGATCACTTAATTCTAATGGATGGACACTGCTCCAGAGGAAAGTGAAGAAAGCCTAAGAGCTACCTTCCAATATGCCCTGGTGGAAAAATTCCTTCCTAAGTTAAATTTGGCTATTATTTCCATTCTGTGCATGTGAGCAAGAATCACTGTAGCTACAGATCTAATCTATGTATACCTGCAGGTGCCACGGCTGTTCAGGTAACTGCCCATCTTTTTAATAGGAAGTTGAAGAGAATTCAAAACACTGATTAAATTCAGAGAAAGAAAGCCTCTCTGTGTATTTAACCCAAGCTCTGTAGCGTTACTACTTGAGGCTGTAGGATAGACATTACCTTAGAAATTGCTATACTGTTGCTACACTAAGTAGTTGACCTTACATTACAGTCTGTCTGACTTTTCTATTTACTCTTGTTTTAAAAAAATACTCTTCTTCTTCGGGGACCTCTCTGCATCCCCACTTATGTCTTCTGCTGCTGCAAGAGTTGAGCTACCGAACTGTGTAACACAGCTGTAGCCACTTGTGGGAGGAGAGGAGGACAGTAGTGCTTGTGCTAGCATGACATCTTTGGCTCCATCTGTATAAGAGAGTGCGTCCCTTGTCCATCTCAGTTCCTTCTCTGCTGCCAGAGACCTAAACAGAACTCTCTCTCTCTCTCTTTATTGTTAGCTCTTCCGTCAGCCCTTTTGGCCACAGCTTTGCACTGGGAGCTCATGTTCAGTGGTTTATCCACCACAACCCACAACTCTTGTTCAGAGTCTCATAGATTTTAAGGCCAGAAGGGACCATGGTGATCATCTAATCTGACCTCCTGCACATTGCAGGCCACAGAGCCTCATCTACCGACTCCTGTGATAGACCCATAACCTGTGGCTGAGTTACTGAAGTCCTCAAATCGTGATTTCAAGTTACAGAGACTCCACCATTTACACTAGTTTAAACTTGCAAGTGACCTGTGCCCTATGCCGCAGAGGAAGGTGAAAACTTACTGGGTCTCTCCCATTCTGACCAGGGGGAAACTTCCTTCCTGACCCTAAGTATGACAATCAGAGCCTGGGCATGTGGACAAGACCCACCAGACAGACACCTGGGACAGAATTCTTTGGAGTAGCTCAGAGCCCTCCCCATCTAGTGTCCCATCGCCAGCCATTGGAGATATTTGCTAATAGCAGTCACAGATTGGCTACATGCCATTGTAGGCAGTCTCATCATACCATCCCCTCCATAAACTTACCAAGCTCAGTCTTGAAGCCAGTTTGGTTTTTTGCCCCCACTGCTCCCCTTGGAAGGCTGTTGCAGAGCTTCATTCCTCTGGTATTTGGAAATCATTGTCTAATTTCAAGCCTAAACTTGTTAGATCCATTTATTCTTGTCAGCTTTGGCGCTTAATTTAAATAACTCCTCTCTCCCCCTGGTATTTATTCCTCTGATGTATTTATAGAGTGTCACTGCTTTCCAGGATGGAGTCCCCCACCTGGTAAGCACAGCTGATGTCTTTGCAAATATATGCATTTACATTTAGCTATATTAAAACTTGTTTGCTTGTGCCCAGCTTACTAAGTAAGCCAGATTGCTCTGTATCAGTGATCTGTCCTCCCCCAATTTTTGTGTCATTGCAAACTTTATCAATTAAAACTTTGTTTTCTTGATCATTGATAAAAATATAAAATAGTGTAGGGCCAAGAATCAAGCTTTGTGGGGCCCCCAATGGTAACACAGCTGCTCAGTGATGATTCCCTGATTACATTTACATTTTGAGACCTAGCAGTTAGCCAGGTTTTAATCCAGTTAATATGTGCCATGTTAATTTTATATTATTGTAGTCTTTTAATCAAAATGTTATGCAGTACCATGTCAGATGCCTTACAGAACTCTAAGTATCTATCAGCCAAACTTACTATCTCTTCAAAAATTATATCATTAGTTTGACAGAATATATTTTCCATAAACCCATTCTGATTGGCATTAATTATATTACCCTCCTTTTGTTCTTTATTAATCAAGTCCCATAGCTGCTGCTCCATTATCTAGCCTGGGGTGGATGTTCACAGCGAGTTCAAGCAGTACTGTTGTAGTCCAGAAAGAGTGCCACCTTGAAGTTTAAGACTAATATAGACACAGTTTATGTGCTGAACCAAAAGTAAAGGGTTAATCCCATCCTGTGTGGGAGTCCCTGCAATTTTAGAGTTTCTCTTGCATTTATAATCACAAGGTCTAACAGTAGCTTCCCTGAAGGATCATTTAGCAGTTATTTTTTCCTGTCATAATTTTGTTAGACACAAACCTTTATTCTCTCACTCAAGTCTCCATGTTGTGTAAAGAAATGGCTAATGCCTTTCCTACTACTAGAGGGCCTTCCCAATCCTGGGACTTGAACTTAATCTTAATGATATTGATGGGTCCACCCTAAAAGCCCTGTCCCAAACCTTCTTAGAATACCTGTTTATCAAAATGGTATTTTTCAAAGCCATTAGCTCTGCTAGGAGGGTTAGCAAGCCCAGTACCTTGATGGCCTCAACTCTACACAGTAGTACCCAAAGAAAAGGTCATTTTGAGACCTCGCCTCAGTTTTATGCCTGAGGTATTCTCAGATTTTCATCTGTTGCAGTATATTTTCCTCCTCATTTTCTTCCCCAGACAAGTGGAAGAACCATGCTCACCCAGGGGAGTCTTGGATGCCAAAAGATATTTATACTTTACAGCACAGGTCTCTGTCTGTATCTATCTCTACTATTACCTGTGTGGGACTAAGCCCTTTGGAAGATCAGACAGATTGTTTCCTATGGGGAGAGGTATAAGGAGGAGCCTATTAGTAACAAGCTCTTTCCCACTTGATTAAGAGATGTATTGAAGGTTTACTATTTCGCCCGAAAACCAGTACCTCTTGGCTTAAAGACATACTCTACTAGGGCCACAGTTGCTGCTGTAGCTTTTCTGAGGTAGGTTCCTATTGTAGAGATTTACAAAACAGCTATATGTAATTTTGACACACTTTCACTAAGCGGTTTCAGAGTAGCAGCCGTGTTAGTCTGTATTCGCAAAAAGAAAAGGAGTACTTGTGGCACCTTAGAGACTAACAAATTTATTAGAGCATAAGCTTTCGTGAGCTACAGCTCACTTCATCGGATGCATTTGGTGGAAAAAACAGAGGAGAGATTTATATACACACACACACACAGAGAACATGAAACAATGGGTTTATCATACACACTGTAAGGAGAGTGATCACTTAAGATAAGCCATCACCAACAGCAGGGGGGGGGAAGGAGGAAAACCTTTCATGGTGACAAGCAGGTAGGCTAATTCCAGCAGTTAACAAGAATATCAGAGGAACAGTGGGGGGTGGGGTGGGAGGGAGAAATACCATGGGGAAATAGTTTTACTTTGTGTAATGACTCATCCATTCCCAGTCTCTATTCAAGCCTAAGTTAATTGTATCCAGTTTGCAAATTAATTCCAATTCAGCAGTCTCTCGTTGGAGTCTGTTTTTGAAGCTTTTTTGTTGAAGTATAGCCACTCTTAGGTCTGTGATCGAGTGACCAGAGAGATTGAAGTGTTCTCCAACTGGTTTTTGAATGTTATAATTCTTGACGTCTGATTTGTGTCCATTCATTCTTTTACGTAGAGACTGTCCAGTTTGGCCAATGTACATGGCAGAGGGGCATTGCTGGCACATGATGGCATATATCACATTGGAAGATGTGTACTTCTGGGTACTCTTCCAGAAGTCACCTACTACAGGACAGGCCCAACAAAGAAAACAACAGAACGCCACTAGCCATCACCTTCAGCCCCCAACTAAAACCCCTCCAACGCATCATCAAGGATCTACAACCTATCCTGAAGGACGAGCCATCGCTCTCTCAGATCTTGGGAGACAGACCAGTCCTTGCTTACAGACAGCCCCCCAATCTGAAGCAAATACTCACCAGCAACCACACACCACACAACAGAACCACTAACACAGGAACCTATCCTTGCAACAAAGCCCGTTGCCAACTCTGTCCACATATCTATTCAGGGGATACCATCATAGGGCCTAATCACATCAGCCACACTATCAGAGGCTCGTTCACCTGCGCATCTTCCAATGTGATATATGCCATCATGTGCCAGCAATGCCCCTCTGCCATGTACATTGGCCAAACTGGACAGTCTCTACGTAAAAGAATGAATGGACACAAATCAGACGTCAAGAATTATAACATTCAAAAACCAGTTGGAGAACACTTCAATCTCTCTGGTCACTCGATCACAGACCTAAGAGTGGCTATACTTCAACAAAAAAGCTTCAAAAACAGACTCCAACGAGAGACTGCTGAATTGGAATTAATTTGCAAACTGGATACAATTAACTTAGGCTTGAATAGAGACTGGGAATGGATGAGTCATTACACAAAGTAAAACAATTTCCCCATGGTATTTCTCCCTCCCACCCCACCCCCCACTGTTCCTCTGATATTCTTGTTAACTGCTGGAATTAGCCTACCTGCTTGTCATCATGAAAGGTTTTCCTCCTTCCCCCCCTGCTGTTGGTGATGGCTTATCTTAAGTGATCACTCTCCTTACAGTGTGTATGATAAACCCATTGTTTCATGTTCTCTGTGTGTGTGTATATAAATCTCTCCTCTGTTTTTTCCACCAAATGCATCCGATGAAGTGAGCTGTAGCTCACGAAAGCTTATGCTCTAATAAATTTGTTAGTCTCTAAGGTGCCACAAGTACTCCTTTTCTTTTCACTAAGCGCTATTTGTTGGACTTGGCATCCCGCGGCAATATTTCTTTTAGTAAGGCAGCGCTGCAGTCTGCTTTTTCCTTGAACTCCTTGCCCGCTGTCCTCTGATGGTGGCACCATTTGCTAAACCCACATTCGTGGGAATTCACAGAGGCTCTCAAAGAAGAAAGTTAGTAACTGCTGTTCTTTAAGAGTTGCCTCTGTGCAGTCATATTACCAACCCACCTTCCCCTTTGTCTCAGCGTTCTTTGTATTTCCGGACTCTGCAGGCTAGGGAGAAGAAACTAAGGCTGTCGCGGAGGTGCACTTCCTTTTATAGATGGAGCCGATGATGTCATCCTAATAGGAGCACGCTACTGCACCACCAGTGGACATGGCTTTATTGTACAGTCCTCGACACTAGAGGCCCTAGATGCCATAAATGTGAAGGCATAGAGGCAACTCTTGAAGAACAACAGTTATCAATAAGTAACCCTTCTTTTATACATTCTTGGTTTTGGTTTGGTCATCATGAAGTTTTTGAAGTTTTAAAATACAATAATGCTTTGCATCTAAATGAATCTAAAAGCACCATGTAAGAATTAGGGTGGTGGTGTAGCATTAAAATACAATCCACTAAGGTTCATTTGATCTGCAAGAGGAATGCTGGGGGAGGGAAAACTCTGGAGCTTCCCCTTCTGGAATTTTCTCTAAATCATTCTGTTGAGGGGACGTGCACACATGCCTGATGCCCTTAAATCTCTGATTTTGGGACTGTGCTGGAAGCACAGCACTGACATTAAAGAACCCCTTTGCCTCAACATTGGCTCCGGGGCTTCCTGCTCTCCCCTCAAATGAAGACCAGGTGCCGATGCTTCCTATGTCCACAGCTGTTTCCAGAATCCCTTCTGAAAGGGAGAGGGTGTCCACTGCAACATGGAGCAGCCCTTGGGCTGCACTGATTTCTCCATGGAGTTAAGGGTGTGCGATGTTGTTCCCAACCTTCTCCTGCCCCATACAACAGCCCAAGACCCTGTGGAGTGTCCTTTGTGGAGTCAGGGGTAGAGGAGAAGGATGCTGTGGAAGTGGTATACCCAGCCTACCCCATATAAAGAAAAGAAGAGATCCTGGGAGACAAGTTTCCCCTTGGGCTGAACACAAAAAATCAACTTGCATAAACCTAAAATACACTTAGCGGACCCTGTCATGTCCAATTTGACTTTATACAGAGATTTTGCTTAAATTTATTTTTACAGAATCTAAAACCACTAGAAATGTGTCAATGAAATTCTCTGTGTCTAACAAATTCTAATTGAAGCCGGTTTTTGTAAATGGATTAACATCCCCCTGAAGTGTTTGCAACTTAAACACAGCAGCACTTTGCTAGTGCAGGAGAACCTCGGATAGTGATTGGCTTGAATTAACTACAAACAAAAATGAATATTACTAGCTTCTTTACCAGTTTTCAAAGGGGGAGAAATCCAAACAGGAAACAAACAGCATAAATGGGGAAAAGCAAAGTAGATTTTTCAAAATATTCTTCCGGTTTTAATTATCAGAGGTGGTGTTTATTATTATTATTATTTCATTGTGTTATAGCAGTGCTAGAGACCCAATGGAAATAAGGGCCCCATTGTGCTAGGCACTACTACAAACACATAATAAACAACCCCTGTCTGAAAAAATTTCAATCTAATTGGACAAGACAAAGTGTGGGAGGGGAAACACAAGCATAAAGAGCTGAAGTGACTTGCCACAGATCACACAGGAAGTTAGTAGCAGAATCAGGAATAGAACCTAATTCTCCTGATTGCCAAACCTATGTCCAAAGAACAGGATCCTTCTGCATCTCAGTTAGGACATTTTAAGTATATGGGGCCAGATTCTCAGATTCCAAATTGGCTAGTTTACACCACCTGAGAATCCAATCCATGATTTTTAACCTAATGGTGTCCCTTTAATAACCTGCATGAAGACTAATACAGCTTAGTTTTAAAACTTAGCTCTGTTACTCTTTAAGGGGAAAATATTGAACTCCTTGAACAGATGTCAAGAAGATTCAGATTTTTGTAGATGTAAAGTGCCTTTCTCATGTGTTTTGCATTAGTATGCTAGTGTTTGGCAAGCTCCTATGTGGATGTAAGAACTCAAAGATGGTAAAATAAGAAGCAGATGTTATATGAGATGCAGTATTCTCAGCTTGTAACCTTAGTAACACCAACAATCTTAGCTAACCAAAGTTCTGAATTTTTACTTGTAGGCTAGTTTAAAACTGCTTTCAAATATTTTATTTGATGTTTATTATTCAGACAGACAAATCTTTAGACATTATTTTGCTCAAACAGCCCATGCTAGAGCAGATATTGGGAAAGCTGCAGAACATTAAAAGAGGTTATTAAAGCCAGGGAAAGTTGATTCTCCCTAAAGAATGATTGAACTTTCAATGGATACTGATGGCTATCAGTGTAGTTTTTGCCAGATTGGTGCATTTTTGTACCATATCACTCATTTTAGTTAAAGGCAGAGCTACAAAAATGTTAGCAGCAAAGTATAATAGAGGAATGCAATTTTCTATCTGCTATGTACGTCAGTGACTTGGTTTTACTTATCTCAAGGAAAATATTTATTTGATCTATTTCTGCTGGATTTAGCCAAACATGTCATTTGGGAAACCGGTTTTCTTTCTGGAAGTTCATTGTTGCTGCAGATTGGTAATAGTTGCCATTCTGATTTATTTTCACATTAAACACAAGTAAGTTTACATGAAGTCAGAAACTTATGTGGTTTGTGATGTATACAACTAAAACGGTGAAAAAATGCCAGCCTTTTCTCAGGGATATTCCGTTTTGTTAATATTATCCACAGCATGGAAGGAAGGAAGAAAAGCATTGAAACAAGTAATAGGTTTCACCAATAAGTGAAAAATCTCTTCAGTGCTGTTTATCAATTTTTATATGGATGGGACAATTGCCTTAATTTCATTATCTAGTCCATTTTCTAAAGTTCTCTCAATAATTAAGTCCCTAAGAGGCAAGATGTATGGCAAACAGTAAGGTAAAATGCTTCCATAAATGAGAATTGGTTAAAAATGACTTTATTGAATTATAGCAAAATGGCATCATTGCAACTAATATCTTTGTTTGATAGGGTATTTGTGCTGTAGATACTGTGTGTGACAACCAGAGAAAATATATAGCACATATTGGTTTTATCTGTATATAATAGCTGGGTTGAGCTGGAACGGTTACTTCTGAGTACCAATGCTTCACAGAAAGGCAATAATAACTAAGTAAGGTTACAGAATACAACAGCAATCTCTATAAATTTTAACTTTTGCCTTCATTTGATGAAAATAAATGTCATGCTTAAGAATACTGATAGCTCTAAAGCTGGCTCAGTATGTATAAGCTACAAATTTTGAAGATGAGACATCTGTTTTCTATAACCAGTGCACAGATCATGAAAAATAGCTATGGATATATTGTGTCAGGTGGTAGGATTAATCTTTGGTTAAAATGGAAAGAAAATCCTGAGAATCCAACATTAGTTTAGCTCGAGTTGCATGTTCCTTCCAGATCTTCATTTATTTTGTTTTAAAGTGCAGTAGAAAGAGTGAGCACTGATCAGAAAGAAGTAGGATGAATACATACATATCAACTGGTTAAACAGTTCCTACAGTTCAGTCAAATATGGGGAAACAATGCAGTACAGAACAATGAGCTCTTACAGATTTTGTTAATTAGAAGTTTAGCTCGATTGTGCAGTTTCTCTTTAGGGAAGCTGTAGTGTGAATTTATGATATAATGCAAAGCAGTCATTGCTAAAAAATAATTTGTCAAAGTGCACATTACCGTGGATGTTGTATCCAAGAGCATTTTCCAGCTGCATAAAGGTGTTTCCTTGAGCTCCAAACTGCAGTAGCCCCAAAGAAATGGACACACTTGCTGGTGCAACTATCAGGTTAGTTCTGTTCTCTGGTTCTGCTAATCGCTGGTAGAGATTGATGTCAAATTCAGTTTTCAACTCCTTTAGCTCATCATAGAGGTCACAGCTTCCATTGGTTAACAAACAAGAGTATAGAACAAGCACAGTGAAGACAACGGGCAACATGAAAGCAAACTATGGAATATCTCCCACAGATAATTACACCTGTAATTAAAAATGTGAACAGTCAGAAAATGATAGGGACGGATGACATGTGAACTATTGCTTTACACGCTCATAAAGCTGAGACTTACCATGGAAATAAATACTGGTAACAAACCTACCAAGGTACAGTCCAATTGGTGTCATCCTTAAGGAAAATATCTTTGGATACTGATGTGCTTTCACCAGCTAACAATTTTCAGTCTTCAAGACCATAGCCAGTATAGCAGCTCTCATTTGATGGTTGACTATTACAATACATGTGACCCAGATATGCACCCACAAAAATTATTCATGTTCCATGGTATAAAAAGCAGCTGTCCAGCATATTAACTACCTGTTCAATTCTGATTTTGATTCCTTAATAAATATTAAGCTACAATTTTGACCCTTGAGTGCTTACAGGCTCTGTATCCATCAGCTGCTACATCCATAGTTCGGTACCTAAATAAAAGTGATTGATTTTCAAAGGTGCTGGACATCCATAGCACTGGTTGACTTCCATTGGGAGCGATGGTATTGAGCACCAGGCTTGAGAATTTTGGCCTTAGCGTGCAAAAATCTGCAGCCAAGGCATCCCTCCTAACTACCATCATAGAATACCTCTACTGCAAATGGGGTTGTATTTGCAAAAGAGCTCTGTGATTGCTGACAGAGTCACTGCTTTGGATTTTTATGTGTGTGTGGGGGGAAATCCTTTTTTTTAATCAGGTCTGACGTAGTACGAGATTAAAACTATTTAGAATGTTTCCCAAAAAAGGCAATAAATCAACCCTTCAAATTGCTGAAATGAGACAGTAGTTTTCCACACACCATTTTAGATTCTGAATATTTTATACAAATGTGTATTTTTTAAAAAAGTTACTCCGGCTTCAGTTTAGGATTTCACACAAATCTCTTTCTGTGCCCTTTGCTCTAGAGAGCACCTCTAACTCCTTATGTTTACTCACAGTTAGCTGTATTTAATTGCCTTGCCGTGTCCTGTGCCTCTGAGCTGGAGCTCTGTATGTACTTCTGTCCCCTTCTTTAATATGTGATGGAGTAAGGTTTAAGTCATGGGACTGCATTTAAAGGAATAGTCAGTGATTGCAGTCTCTATCGGCGATGTCTGTACCACTCTGTCCAAATTCCTGTAGGCTACAGACTCTAGGTAGAGCCAGGCAAAGAGGCATGTCACTGATCAGCAAATCCAAGGCAAGGAACAAAAAGATACAGGAAAAGCTTTATCTGGCATGTTGGGGGGAATGGGGGGGGTGCCGGTTAGTCAAAAATTCCAATTAACTAAGAGTTATACTTACCAATGGAGGGAGGGAGTTTGAGTGCGGGAGGGGCCTGAGGCTGAGGGTTGGGGCGCAGGAGGGGATACGGGGTGCCGGATCCAGGCAGCACTCACCTCAGGCAGCTCACCTCAAGCGGCAATGTGTCCCTGCTGCTCCTAGGTGGAGACGCGTCCAGGCAGCTCTGCTCTGCTGCTCGCTGCCTCCACCTGCAGGCACCACCTCCACACCCCCATTGTCTCCGGTTCCCAGCCAACGGGAGTTGCAGAGCCAGTGCTCGGGGCAGGGGCAGCGCACGGCACCCCCGTGGCTGTTCCTCCGCCTAGGAGCAGCAGGGACATGTCGCTGCTTCTGGGGAGCCAAGCGGAGCCAGATAGGGAGCCTGGCAACCCGATTGAAGATTTGTATTGGGAGATATCAGAAATGCTGCTTTCTAGAGCTTGCCCTTTTGGTAAAGTGCCGGATAACACAGCTTTTACTGTACATATGGAGATACAGTCAGCAACTTCCTTTCAAGGGCCTTGTGACCTGCTTTTGCTAAGCAAGGCATCTCAAAACTCTCATCTTTCTTCCTCCCCTTTTTATGAGTTCCATTGATTCCTCTGGCACGAAGGGAAGGAGACCTAGTTCTTTGTGTACCAGGCACACAGTTAGTTTTTCATTTTGAAACATTATTCAGAAATCCCATGCAATTAAAGGTCTTCGTTGTCCATGGTATTTTTTTTCAAAAAGAAAAGGAGTACCGGTGGCACCTTAGAGACTAACAAATTTATTAGAGCATAAGCTTTCGTGAGCTACAGCTCACTAAATGCATCCGATGAAGTGAGCTGTAGCTCACGAAAGCTTATGCTCTAATAAATTTGTTTGTCTCTAAGGTGCCACCGGTACTCCTTTTCTTTTTGCGAATACAGACTAACACGGCTGCTACTCTGAAACCTGGTATTTTTTTTTAACATCATTCCAAACTTTTAAGGGTTTCATCTACTCCTTGTTGTTTTTCTTCCTGAGAAGAGATTAGAAGTGATGAAACTAGCTTTGAATTAACCAGAAGTACAATACCGACAATTACCCCTTTTAAACACAATTTCAAGTTTTTACAGCTTTCCAAGTATGACAGGGCCAGATCCTGCTCATATTATTCACTCATAGAAAGCAAAGAGATATCTTACCTAGGGCAAGCAGGATTTGGGTCTATAATTTGTAAGAAAAAAAATTACTCGAGACCATAAATGAATTCTAAACTACACGTCACTGTAACATAAAATTCCCTTATTTGTGACCAAATTTCTAGGAAAAACTGTGTAAAGATCAAACAATACTGAGCAAAGCAGCTATATTAATGCAATAATTACATTATTATTATTACATTAATCTGTAATTGTTTTCTTCTTATCAAGTGAGGACTTAAGGGTAAATGGAACTAGTGCCCAAGTGGAAATCAGACTAAAGGCTGGTGTACACTGAAAAATTACTTTGGCATTGATACATTTCTCAGGAGTATGAAAAATTCACACCCCTAAGAGACATAGTTAAATCTACCTAAGCCCTGCTGTAGACAGCACTAGGTAGATGGAAGAATTCTTCTGTCTATGTAGATTACCTACAGCGAAGAAGAACTGTGACTGTAGTATTTCAAGTGTAGACATAGCCTGCATCTCTCTTCATTATGCTTATCTGTCATTATGCTACTCAACTCTTTTTGTTGTTTTTAAAATGAAGGTGAATTTAGCGCAATTTTAATTTAAAATGAAGGGGGAGGTGCTGGCTTGACAGTTTGAAGTTCTCAGTTGTAGGGTGAGACAGTAAAGAAGGGCAAAAGGATGAGTATTCGTGGTCATTTAAGCTCCAGTTTTGCTAAGCATTTAAGAACTTGCCTAATTCTAAACATGAGTTGTCCTATTGATTTCAATTATATTATTCCCATGCTTAAAGTTAAGCACCTGCTTAAATGCTTTGCTGAATGAGGGCCTTAATTCTTGGCCCTCTGACTACTGTACATCTGGATTTGGATTGGTGACTGGGTGTATGTCTACATGGGAATAAAAAACCCGCAGTTGGCCCGGGTCAGCTGACTTGGACTCACAGGGCTTCTGGGCTGAAAAATTGCTGTGTAGATATTTGGGCTCAGGCTGGAGCCCATGTTCTGGGACCCTGAGAGGGTGGAGGGCCCCTGAGCTCAGGCTCTGAGCCCAAGCATCCACACGGTAATGTTTAGGCCCTCAGCCCAAGTCCTGTGAGCCCGAGTCAGCTGACCCGGGCCAGCAAGGGCTGTGCTGTGGGCCTTTATCCCCATGTAGATGTACCCTGTGAGGTTAAAGGCTCTACAGTGCATCCCAGTGCATCCATGCCCTGTCCTAGCAGACTCTTTACACATTAAGGCTTAGGGAAGAGGGTAGGAAATGCTAAAGCTATTTTATTTCTCTTATAAAATATTAACAACCTTTCTGTGCCCATTCCTTTCATAGCCAATCTATCACTAAGCATTGACAAGCACAATATAATATTTACCATCACCTGCTCTAGCGTTTATAAATTCCCACATTAAATATCATTCAGAATTGACTGACGCAAACTGCCTATACACAGCAGATAAGTGAGAGACCACCAAATTCTGATGTAAACTTTATCGAGCCTGAACCCACCTAATACGTTGATGCTACTATCATTAGAATACATACACTTGGATGGGAATCGCAAGAAAATTTATCTGACCCCACCTGGTGGATTGTGGCTCTGCAATATCATATTGTGGAGGATCAAAGGAGGAGGATTAGGGTACGTCTACATAGCAGTTAAACACCCATGGCTGGCCTGAGCCCAAATGACTACACAGCAATTTTTAGCCCTGCAGCCTGAGCCCCATGAGCTTGAATCAGCCTGTATTCCACTTTAGACATACCCTGAAAGGCTGAAGCTCAGGACTTTACCTAAGGCTTAGCTTGGGCTGTGGGCATTGTGGAGCAATTACTAAGGTGCAACCAAAGAAGGTATTAAAATCCACCAGTTAGGAAATGCTAAAAGACTCTGGGCCTGCTTCTGGACTGCTTTGCACCTTGTATATTCATTTACACCTTTGCAAAATTGATGTCAAATGCTGGTATTCTGATTTGGTAGTGTTTTACACCCACGTTGCACAGGGCTAAATAGCTATGGAAGGTGTGTGGCAGTGGAGAATCAGGCCCGTTATGATTAAGGTACAACAGACTATAAGTTCTCTGGAAAAGAAGAACAATAAAAAAACATACTGGCTGATGTGGCATCACGTGGTGCTGAGACATAGATTCATAGGTATTAAGGTCAGAAGGGACCATTATGATCATCTGAGATTTTCTAAAACCCTATATTAGTATTGAAAAAGCAGGGAAGCAACCACACTGGAGGACTCAGACTTGCAGGGAAAGATAGTGGCACCAAGAAAATGAAGCCAGTCACAGTAATAATGGGAAATAAGATGAGCATTTATAAATGTAATGGGAGTGGGGGGGAGAGCACATTCATTAGTGATTGAGAAGAAGGATGAAATGAGGGACAACCCAAAAATACAGTAAAGATATTTAAACAATTAGAATAGAGCCTATAAATACCTATTGCTAAGGAGCAGATAGGAAAATACTAGGGAAATAAGAACATGTATACATCAGTTAATCTGGATGTGCATCCCAAGGTATTATGGAAATTAGTTGGCAATTGTTATTGTTAAATTATGGAGAAGGTACCAAGGAGGGAGGAATTATTTAGTGTAGGACAGTGGGATACAAGGAAGGAGTAATGCACTGAACTGTAGAAAGGAAAAAAATAAGCCTGACTTTCAGGAAATACATCCTGATGCTGAGATACATTAGACTGTGGAATAGTCTCCCAAGGAATGCCCCAACATTTGGAACTCTTAGGAGTAGCTTGGACAAAACATGGGAAGTAGGCTGGAACAATCCTGAATTGTCATGGGGCTGGACTGGATGATCTAATAGGGGCCATCTGTGTCTTATGTCTGTGGTTCTGTGCTGAGCCCCTGGAGGTGAGAGCATGCCATGTGTTATAGCATTGTCCAGGGAACAAATCTGGCCACCTGTCGGAGCAGCACTGAAGGGCTTTGGAGGGAGATAAGTCCATTTCTTTTCATTAAAGGAGTAAGATCACTGTGACACAGGGCCTGGGAAGGTAAAAGGCAGCACCCTGTGGCACCACTCTCTCCACCGTCGCCACCTCTAGCCAGAGAAGAAATCTGGGGAATTTGTGAATAGGAAAATACCAGAGAAGACAAGACTGGGTATAGGGAAGAGTCGGACAAAAACTGCTCCTGGAAGGCTCAAGGGACTGGTAATAGACTGCAGAGTCTTTCACCATCAGGTCATCAGTTTTTCTCCTTTATGTTGCCAGCAGATGACAATTCAATGTCCTGTAAGGACACCATTGTGGATAGACACACACCACAAAACCTATCACAACTGGCATTAATTGGTACCCTTTCTGGTTATGTCACAAAGTCAGGGGGGTAGAGTTGTCCAAGAGCAGAGCGAATACAGAGACTGAGTGGATTGGCAGCTGAGGTAAGCCTGGAAAGGCACAGAGCGAGCTCGGAGGAGAAAAGGCTAATTCAGAGCTGTTGGTCTCAACATTTTCCTCTTCCACAGCTTCTCCGGGACAGATTCTGTTCTCATTTATATCAGTGTAAATCCCAAGTACTGCCATTGACTTCAGATGAAGTTCAGAGTTAATACCTGATTTATATTAATGGAAGTGAGAGCAGAATTTGGCCCAGGGAAAGCTTGAGAGAGAAAAAGCTGAAACCAACAGCTCTCAATTATGTTTTTCTCTTCAGAGCTTTCTATTGTTCCCTCTCTTTATCAGAGCTTCTTTCCACTGTCATCTCCCTCTGTTCTAGGACAAGTCTGTAAACCGTGGAGTTACACTGTCACAACCAAGAACAGGTATTGGCCTTCTGTCTCTCTCTCTCTCGGAGTTAAACTAAGCCAAAGATAGCTTTCTTTCCCCCTTCCCCACGCAAATATCCCTTGTCTGCTGTATTCCAGGGAACGTTCCTCAGGAAACACCATCAATAGATATGTTAAAATATCCTGTGAAACCTCTAAAGCAGCAAAGGAGATTATGGCACCAGAAAACAAAGAAACTGGGTGATTCCACGGTATTGATGTGTAGCGGGGTGTCTGCTAATATTTATGCTCACAAGGTCCAAAAAGTTTCTACTGCCATCTCCCACTCTGTTGCCCACTTTTTGGGGAAGAATGTGAGAGCAAAATCTGATTCTTCAAATGCTAAGTCTTATGGAAAAGTCCTATAAAATGTAATAGGCTTGTGTACAAACTACTGTAAAAACTAGTCACGTAATACACCATGAATAGCGTCTATAGGTTTGTTTTTAACCAATTTACATAATTCTGTAACAGGGACACACTCCCCCATTACATTCTGTATAATGGTTTCAAACAAAAATAACTCAAACTCTGCAAAGTTGATCAATTATTATTAAATTCTGTAGAACTTTTCCATTCAGGGAGCTTAGGAAAGTGTTCCATGCCTAGAAAACTGAACTGCTGGCACACATGATCACATTACATCAGAGTTGTAGCACTTTGGGCCAGATTCTGCTTGGCCCTTCTATGGGTGTATAGATGGAGGGGCAGGGACTTTTGGTCTTTGCACAGCTATGTAAGTACTATATTAAGTAGAACTGTAGTTCTGCATTCAGGAAGCTCAGAAACTGCTCCATTCCTATTCCTCTGGGAGCATAGTGTGGAGGATGGCTGGGAATATGGGGGAGTCATGACCATAACCTCCCGTTCACTTGTCTGGGAAGTGGGACTGGCTCACTCAAAGAAGTAGGTTGCACCACCTAGACAGACGTCATAGCGGGAGTGCGTCCCCTGTGTGCCTAAGGCACTGCAGGAGCATTCTGCATCTGTGAGACAGAACACACCTTAGTGCCCCATCTTGAGCAGAGAAGGTTTGCACCAACCTCCAACCTGGCACTGTTCCTTAAAGGCACAGTTAGCCCTTTACTGGTATTTTCATTTAAATGGATACATGTGGATCAATAATACTTCAATTAAAGAGACCTAAATTTCAATAGCAATTTATTTTTTCAACACGCACACTGGCGATCTATCTTCCTATGCACACAATCCAGCCATAGGGCCAACTTCTGCTCTCCATCCCATCCGTATAACACTGCCCAAGTCAATGCACTGAATCATTGAGATTACACAAGTGTAACCAAAATGTGACTAATAATTTCCCAGGGTAGATGTGCTAATGCACAGATGTGATTACTTAGGCAGTGTGCATAGCTAGGTATTCTTACTGCACTCTTCACTGTGATGTCTGAGCACCTAACCGAAAATCACTCTGTCTATCCTTGGCTCTCTCTAGTTTTCTCACCCTTCCCAACAGTGTATCTCAAAGCCAGTTTTTTTTTAATTTGGGGGAAAGCCCTGAGGCAATAATGGGTTTTACATATCATCCTGGATGTGTCAAGACTGAAGGTGGTTCTCAGCTCTCATGGAAGGGCTTTCCATACCTACAAGAACATTCTGTCTCCTACTGCAGGGGTTCTCAACCTTTTTCTTTCTGAGCCCCCCCACACCCCCAACATGCTGTAAAAAATCCACAGTTTACCTGTGTCACAAAAACTGGTTTTCTGTATATTCAAGCCAGGGCTGGCATTAGGGGGAAGCAAGCAGGGCAATTGCTAGGGCCCCCCGGGAAGCTACATTGCTCAGGCTTCAGCTTCTGCCCCAGGTGGTGGGGCTCTGGGCCCTGAGCTTCAGCCCCATGCAATGGGGCTTTGGTCTTCTGCCCTGGGCCCCAGTGAGTCTATTGCTGGCCCTGCTTGGTGGACCCCCCTGAAACCTGCTCATGGCCCCCCAGGGGTCCCCAGGCCCCTGATTGAGAACCACTGACCTACTGGTACTAGTCTTACTGTTGCTTGACCATTTGAGTACCGCTGATGATTACTGTTGATGTGGTAAGGCCTGAACTTTGATTGAGAGCTGGTCCCTGAGATAGTCTGGACCTGAATCATCAAAAAGAAGCCTTTGAATTTGAGCCAGTATTTGGTGGCGAACCACTGAAGCATCCAGAATCCCACCCTAATGTGTTTGCATCCGTGGGCTGCTGCACGCTGAATAGGGTGACCAGATAGCAAGTGTGAAAAATCAGGACTCTTTTTTTCCCGAGGGAGGAGGGTGAGTTGTGTATATACAACAAAGCCCCTAATATTGGGGAGGATCCGATAATAGTGGGACATCTGGTCAATCTAATGCTAAACTAGCAGAGCTTATCCAAACCCACTCATTTCATTGCAAACACAGAGCTTTGCTGTTGTTGCGATGGAAGGTCACAAATGAGTAGTTCACCGTGGTGAGGACTGCTTCCATCAGGAGGAATCATAGCCTTGTGATCAGCTATAGCTGGATGGAAGGTTTATTAGCAACTGTAACTATTTGAGTTTTCAGTAGCAGCAAAGAAGACTCTTAGGCCAGAGTATCATATTGATGATTGGAGAAGAGTCTCTTATGGTGTTATGGTGCTCGCTTTCTTACTTCCCGATATTCTTGTGCATTTGATCAACTTCTCTGGGTTACAGAACAGTGTCTTACTGATGATAAGTAAGATGGATGAATGCCTGGTTCATTTAAGTGAGACTAATCTCCCTACATTTTTCTGATTAAGTGATATAAAAATTGAGTTTCCTTGGGCACAACTGTCCTCTAAATAGGACCCAGAAATTGGTCAAACCTTAAAATGAAGGAGAGTTTTCATACATTCTGTAATAGGCAGAATTCAAAAAAGAGGCGAGAAAATCCAGTAAGGGGAGACATGTTTGAGTTGGTCAAACTTATTTGAATTTAAAAAGTCTCGATCCAGGGAAGAGTGAAAGTTCGGTATGTTCTTATTTTAACTGAATTAGTTCTCCTATCCCTGCATCATAGGTGAGTATGGCTTAGTGATCTCTGCTGGGAAGGTACAGTAAGTGTGACTTACAGAAGGATCTCTTAGCTCTTCATTCTTCCTTAGTGTATAAATTGACCTTCATAGATGTGTAGATTGTAAGGCCAGTGGTCCCCACTGTGATCATATAGTTTGACCTTCTGCATAGCACAGGCCACCGAACTTCCCCAAAATAATTCCTAGAACAGATCTTCTAGAAAAACATTCAATCTTGATTTAAAAATTGTCAGTGATGGAAAATCCACCACTACAGTCGGTAAATTGTTCCAATAATTAATTACTCTCACCATAAAAAATTTACAGTGTATTTCTAGTCTGAATTTTTCTAGTTTCAACTTCCAGTCAGTGGGTTGTATTATAGCTTTCTCTGATAGATTAAACAGCCCATTATTAAATATTTGTTCCCCGTGTAGATACTTATATACTGTAATGTAACACTTAATCTTTTCTTTGTGAAGATGAATAGATTGAGCTCCTTGAATCAGTCACTATAAATCACTGTTTTCTAATCCTTTAATCATTCTCGGGGCTCTTCTCTGAATCCTCTCCACATTTATCAAAATCCTTCTTGAATTGTGGGCACCAGAACTGGACATGCTATTCCAGCAGTTGTCGCACCAGCGCCAAATACAGAGGTAAAATAACCTCTCTAATCCTCCTTGAGAATCCCCTGTTTATGCATTCCAGGATTGCATTAGCTCTTTTGGCCACAGCATCACACTGGATACTCACATGCAGCTGATTATCCACAAATACGCCCAAATCTTTTTCAGAGTCACTGCTTTCCACAATAGAGTCCCCTATCCTGTCAGTATGGCCTACATTCTTTGTTTCCAAATGTATGCACTTACATTTAGCTGTATTAAAATGCATATTGTTTGCTTGCACTCTTTTTACCAAGCGATTTAGATCACTCTGAATCAGTGACCTGTCCTCTTAATTATGTATCATTCCCCACATTTTTGTGTCATCCTCAAATTTTGCCAGTAATAATTTTATGTTTTGTTTCAGATCATTGATAAAGATGTTAATAGCATAGAGCGAAGAACCAATCCCTGAGTGACCCCACTGGAAACAGACCCCTTAATGACGATTCCCTGTTTATAGTCACATTTTGAGACCTATCAGTTAAATTATTTTTAATCAAGTTGATGTGTGCCATGTTAATTTTATATCATTCTAGTTTTTTAATCAAAATGTTGTGCAGTACCAAGTCATTCTCCTTACAGAAGTCTAAGTATATTACATCAATACTATTACCTTTATCAACCAAACTTACAACTTTATCCAAAAAAAATCAAGTTAGTTTAGCAAGATCTTTTTTTCCATGAATTCATGTTGATTTGCATTAATTACATTACCCTCCTTTAGCTCTTAATTAATCGAGCTCTATATCAGTTGCTCCATTATCTTGCCCAGGATTGATCTCAGGCTGACACGTCTATAGTTATCTGGTCATCCCATTTACCTTTTTAAAAATTAGCCCAACATTAGCTTTCTTCCAGTTTTCTGGAACTTCCCCAGTGCTCCAAGACTTATTGAATCAACATTAACAGTATAGTTAGCTCCTCACCTAGCTCTTTTAAAACTCCTGTATGCAAGTTATCTGGACTTGTTGATTTAAAAATGTCTCACTTTAGTAGTTTCTGTGTAACATTCTCAGAGATAGAAGTGGAATAGAAGCTGTTACCATCACCATATGATGAGACTACTGCATCTGTTGTCCCCCTGCCCCCAAAAAAGAACAGAAATATTTATTGAATGATTCTGCCTTTTTTTGCATTATCATTGATAAGTCTACCATTTCCATCTAACAATGCACCAATACCTTGTCAGGATTCTTTTTGGTTCCTAATATATTTTAAAAACTCCTTGTTATTGTCTTTATGTCTGCTGACCATAGAAGTCTTCCTGTGTACCTTGGCTTCTCTTATAAATTTTCTACAATTCCTAACTTCTGATTTACATTCATTACTATCAACTTCCCCTTTCTTCCATTTGTTATATATTATTTTTTAATTTTTTACAGCTGCCTTCATATCCCCTCTAAAGCATATTGTTATTTTTTAACAGCACAGCTTTCTTCCTCAGTTGTGGAATTGTTCTTTTTGAGTATCTAGTAAGGTGTGCTTAAGTGATTCACAATTATCATTCATATTTTGCTGAATAAATTCTTCCTCACAGCTGATTTTGTTCATAAATTGTTTTAAGTTTTGTGAAATTGACCCTATTAAAGCACCAACTATTTATATTATTGGTCTGACTTTATTTTGCTTGTACATGATAAATGTGATCAAGTCATGATCAGTTGTACCTAAGCTACCAGTAAAATTTAGATTTGAGATAAATTTCTCTTTATCTGTTAGGTCATATTGTCCCTCTTTTTACTCTCCCCTTTTGCTACTAGTTTAACCCCCTTCTGACTTCTCTAGCCAGCCTGTCCCCTTCTACTGATGTGGAGGCTATGCAGACTATACAGCCCCCTCTCCTCATAGAAGGTGGACCAAAGTCCCACAAAACCAAAGCCCTGCACCATTTACCTAGCCAGTGATTAATGTACAGAATCTTCTGACTCCTGTCTTACCTTGCTCATGGGACAGGAAGGGTCTCAGAGAAGACTGCTTGGATATTTTTCTGTTCCATGCAGTGTGTTATGGAGATCTTGAAAACTGAAGGCTTGTCTGGTCTCTGTGGACTCTGAAGATACCATGGGACCCTTTATCAGAGTGATGTTTTGCCAATGACAAAAATCTCCTGTCTCATTACTGAAACATTCCAATTGTCTGCTCCAGTTCAGAGGTGGCTGCATCTCAGATTTAGTGTCAGCTTCTTAGTTTGTCAAGTGCCATTTCCCTCTTTGCAGATCCACCATTTTGGTGTTCATTTGCACATGCGAAATACATCCATGGGAAGAGAATCACTGTGATGTGCAATAGATATGGAGGACAATAGTGTCTGAAACCAATAAACAGGAACCATAAAATTTGGGTCTATCTGTGGCAGCACATTGTTCTCCCAGAAGAATATATGGACCGAGCAGTTTAAATACTCTTTATTGCTGACAGGTGAATCTCAAAAACTTCAGACATCCATTTTAGCTCAGAGAATCCTTCTGAAGTCTGAGTGTTTATCTAAATGACCATAGCAGCACTTTTTCAGTATACCACACTAAACTTGGGATGGAATCTCCTGTCAGCAAACTGCCCCATGTGATTAATGCATCTGATTAGCACTAGAATCGCCTTCCTAATTTTTTTGATGATACTTCCAGTTCCTACTCAAACCAAGAACCACAGAGGTGGTTTTTTTTTAAAATTGTTTTAAAATATTTTTTTAATCTTAAAAAATGTTTGGGTTGTGTTCTGACAGAAGATCCAGGCCCATTCTTATTCTATCTGAACTGATATACCCACCTCTAATATTTACTCCATATTTTCACCTATATGTTTCATTTCTAATCAAACGTATGGGTGGATGGATATTAGTGTATAGTTTGTTAATTTAAAGCAATACATAAATAAAACTGTAATAGCACCAGGATTGGTTTTTTGCTATGCTTGACCCCACACTTTATGTACAGCCTTGTAGAAGGAGGATTTGGCTAAGAAGATGAGTGCCATATAGTAGAGGAAAGCTGAGATATGAACAGGGCCGGCTCTAGGTTTTTTGCTGCCCCAAGCAAAAAATTTGCCGCCCCAAGCGCCAAGAGCGCAACTGCCCAAGAAAAAAAAAAAGGGATGGCTGGAATGCCGCCCCTAGAATTGTGCCGCCCCAAGCATGTGCTTGCTTTGCTGGTGCCTAGAGCCAGTCCCGGCTATGAACTTCCAGAGTGAATGAAGGGGGGAAATGCAATGGAAACAGCATCCATTGCCATACATCGATCCAGCCTAGAGGATAAAACAGAAAAGTGATTGGTGCCAATTTACTGACATGTTTGGAAGTAACACATTTATACAGGATGATTGGTACTGGAAAAGGCAGTTTCAGAAACTGTACAGGGGAATCAGAGTTGAACAGATGCGCAGTGTGGAGTGAGGTGTGTAGCAAGAATAGCAGGGTAAGCACTGCTGTCATTCTTCTGTATCCTCTTCAGTGTGGGCTGTAGTTTAAAAGCTACAATCTGGCCCTGAGGGCACTGTGCTGTACTATCGAATACTTAGTATTGACCCATAAGTCTTGCTTGTAATATAAGACTGGGCTGGACAGAGACAAAAAATGAATATACGATGGTATGAGCAAACCTTTGCAGGAAAAAAAAATCTCTCCAAAAACTTAACAACGTTGTATAATTGAATAGAAAGGGGTCCAAACACCCTTAAACTCCAGGACAATTCAGATCTGAGTCATAAAGTCACCAAATGGCAGCCATTTTCATGACTTTCTCATCTCTTACCTATGCAGGGTCCTATACAGCACCCATCATCCTAAAGCCCAAACCCTTGAGCCACACAGCCCTTGGGGACAAGTTTGGATCCAGATTCAAACTTTGCATCTCCACTCTTATGACCCAGTCCTGCTGCCAGTGAAGTCAATGGCAAAACGTTCATTGTTTTCAGTGGGAGCAGAAAAAGGGACTTTAAGGATCAGCTTACAGCTCATGGAAAAGCTTTGAATAATGGTCTATTTAATAACAATCCTGCTGGTGTCATATTTTGTGCAGTTTCAGGGGAGAGGGTGGGCAAGGCTCTTCTTTCTTCTTTTATTACTAGGTCAGTTTACGTCAAAGCTGGGTCTTTATTCTTTAGGAGCTGATCTGTTCCTGCAGCTTAGACCCAACTTGAAGTCATAATCCTTTGTTGGTGACATCACAGTCATTGCCACAGTGATCAAAGTGATGTCACAAAAAGAAGATTACAATTTTAAATGCGGAATAAGCCTCAAGAGTAGACGAACTCCTAAGGAACTAATAGCCTGTTATTATATAAATGTCCCTAATAATTATATAATTGTATTAGGAATAAAAAAAGAAGAAAAGATGTACAATATAACGGTATTGGCAGAGATGTTTCTAAATGTTCAAAGTTTTCCATGAGAATCAGAGTTTTCTTATATTTAAAATTCTATATAGTTTTTCAAAGTTTTATATTACTATTTAGCTTGTTTAATCAATTGCAAAATCTCTTCAAATTTTAAAATGTTTATTACATTTTAAATCAAAAGGAAAACACAAGTTCTGTACAATCATTAATTTGATATATCCACTAAAGAATTACATATCAACACATAAGTAAAATATACCTTTTATCTAGGGACTTGTTACAGAATTTGCACATATGTATATATAAAACTATTCTCTAAAAGAAAATATGCAAACAAGAAACAATCATTGCAGCTTTTTATGAGCTTGATTATATATGACCTACATCTTAGCTTTTAAAATGATATATAGAAATTACAATCGCATTCCACAGGCAGTACCAGAGACTGTTTATATATACTAAGCTATCTGATTATTATATTGTTTTATTTGTATGGTAAATAGGAACCATAATAATGGAAAATTAGGACAAGAATACCCTAGATGAAGCTTCTCAGTAAGGTATTCATTGCAAGAATAATTTAGACATTGATATATAGTTTAACAAGCCCAGGGTAATTTCAGATCTTTACTGAGAACATTCTTTGCAGATGTCCCCAATACACTGGGTGGTGTCAAAGCATGGTTTTCCATACTCAAATAATTATTAAAAGTTTCTACTTGGGAATTTTAAAATTGATTTTCTTGCTTTGTAATGATAAGATTAACTTTAAAAAGATTTTATACCAATGCTTCTGACCACATAGTTTGCATCTCCAATAGCTTTTTACATTATGCAAGTAGACATTTAAGATACTTAATACTTTCTAACCTCTAGTGCCCTATTTACACAGAGACAGGCAGTCACCATGGATTAATCTGATCCTAATTAACCTCAAACTCTTCTGATATTTGGTCATTGCACAGTAGCGTGCTGCCAGGTACGCAGAGGTAAACTGAGCTGGATTATCTGCCAGTGTATGTGCTTCATGGAGGGAGGTCTAACACTTGGTATTTTGAATGAGTTATGTGCATAGATGGTTTTAAATCGAGAGCATGGAAATTGCTGTGCAAGGTTGGAGCCACAATGAAACTGGAAACGACTGCTTGTCCGGGCTTTGCCTAAAGTCCTTTTATCTATCTACATTAGATTCTTATGTGTGGCATCTATCACTGTGGCAACTAAACACAACACAAAATCAAGAGCACAAAAGCCCAGAGAAAAAGGCATTTTCTTTCCATTTCTCAGGGGGGGAAAGGAATGTGACTTTGTATTGGAATAATTTTTCCTTCCTTTTTGCCTTCTTTCTTTAAGTGGACATGTGTGAGACATGCTTTCATCTGAACTCTGCCAGGCTTGGCTTTTGTCTGATCTCTTCTGGCAAGGAATTCTAGAGCCAGGGTCACAGGCAACATGAATATCTTTCATAAAAATGGAATATATCCCTGTATATTTTATGCTAACAGAATGACTCTCTCTCTGTATATATATATATATATATATATATATATATATATACACACACACACACAGTGTGCGTGTGTGTGTGTGTACACACAGTACATAGATAATGGGTGCATTAAAGATCACATATTAGAACTATGGCCAAGCAGCACTTCATGGCAATAGCAGGAATAGATCTCAGATCCTCCTGCTCCAAAGCACTTGAGTTAAAGGAGAATCTCTGTAAGATGAAACAATGTCAGGACTCTTTCAGTCTGTGATAAAGTCAAGTTCTAGCTACACTGCTGCTCAGCACAATCTTCGGTCTCAAATCACAGGTGTACAGGAGAATTTCCCCGACGTGTCAGCAATACGAGATTTATGATCCACAGTTGAGCAGTTCTAACTCCAGCTAACTCCTAACATAACAGAAGACTAGACTGAACTGTTTTTTGGTTTTTATTTTCCCCAGCTATATAGAAGCATTTAAACCAAAAGAAAAAAAAGAAATGTATGAAAAGACAATGCACTAGAGAGAAAATGACAAGCTATAAAAATCATACAATGTTGAGATTTCTTAGGGTTTGTCTACACTTGGAGCTGGAGGTGTAATTTCTGGCTTGAGGAGTCATACCTCAACTAGCTCTGATCGAACTAACATGCTAAAAATAGAAGTGTATCCATGGCAGCACAAGTGGCAGAAGGGGCTAGTTGTCCTGAGTACATACCTCTGCTCTTGGATGGGTATGTACCCAGGGTGGCTGGCCCCTCCTGCTGCTTGCACTGCTGTGGCCACACTGCTATTTTTGGTGGACTAGCTCTATCACAGTTGGTGAGGGTAAGTCCTCTGGAGCTGGAAATTGCACCTTCTAGCTCGAATATAGATATAACTTTAGAGAGAAACAGTCCAAGCAAAGACATGAACATGCCTTCTGAGAGCAAATGAGAAGAAGTAGAGAAGAAAATATGAATGAAGTGCAAGATGGAGAAAAAATCCAGGTTGCAAAGGTCTAGTGGTACAGACCAGAAGAGGTGGTGTACTCCAGGAAATCAAATTATTTGAAATCTCTCCCGAGACCACAAATCCTGATCCCCAAGCATGGTAGAGTCCCATGCTTCTCTCTCTTATCTGTGTCTATCCCACCTTAGATTCATAGATACTAAGGTCAGAAGGGACCATTCTGATCATCTAGTCCGACCTCCTGCACAGCGCAGGCCACAGAATCTCACCCACCCTCTCCTACGAAAAACCTCACCTATGTCTGAGCTATTGAAGTCCTCAAATCATGGTTTAAAGACTTCAAGGAACTGAGAAGCCTCCCTCAAGTCACCCATGCCCCATGCTACAGAGGAAGATGAAAAACCTCCAGGGCCTCTCCAATCTGCCCTGGAGGAAAATTCCTTCCCGACCCCAAATATGGCAATCAGCTAAACCCTGAGCATATGGGCAAGATTCACCAGCCAGATACTACAGAAAATTCTTTCCTGGGTAACTCAGATCCCATCCATCTAATATCCCATCTCAGGGGATTAGTCCTATTTACTTAGGACCAGTGGCCATGGGTTTTCTGTGCTCCTTGGGCTGATGGCAGGTGTTAGTCCTTAGTTTACTGATCACTAGCGCTCAAATGGACTCTCAGCGCATGGTGATTCCACCTAGTGGTTGGGTGAATATATTAATATACAACCCCCATGACCTCTAGGCCATAACAAATAGCAGCAACCAAGGACCAACCAACCTCTGTATTTGGCACTGGTATAACCGCTGCTGGAATACTGTGTCCAATGCTGGCGAACACAATTCAAGAAGGAGGTTGATAAATTGGAGAGGGTTCAGAGAAGAGACATGAGAATTGTTAAAGGATTAGAAAACATGCCTTATTGTGAGCATTTAAGGAACTCAATCTGTTTAACTTTAAAAAGAGATCGTGAAGGTGTCACTTGATCACAGTCTTTAAACACCTACCTGGGAAAAAATATTTGAAAATGGGCTCTTCAATCTAACGGACCAAATCAAATGGTTGGAAGTTGAAGCTAGACAAATTCAAACTGGAAATAATAAGTAAATGTTTAGCAGTGAGGGTAATTAACCATTGGAACAATTTAGCAAGGGTTGTGGTGAACTCTCCATCACTGGCAATTTCTAAACAAAGATTGGATGTTTTTCTAAAAGCTCTGCTCTAGTTCAAACAGGAATTATTTCAGGGAAGCTCTCTGGCCTGTGTGATACAGGAAGTCAGACTCACAGTGTTCCTTCTGGCCTTGGAATCTCTGAATCTATAAAAATGAACTTTTTTAAATACTTTATTAGGGTAAAGGACAGGGGAACCGAGGCATGAACAGGGTAAACTGCAGAGCAATAATCAAATAAAAATATCCCTCTGATATCTGAAAACAGTTCAAGTTCTGCAAAGAGTATACAAGCAAATGGTTGAATCCTTAAGTGTGTTCACAGTTCCTAGATGGTCACGGTATCCAGTGTTGTCATGTCAAAGCTGTATAGGGCTGACTGAATACCAGTAGCACAACGATCAAAGGAACATTGCAGGCCTAACCATTGCTTGTCACACCCCTTCAAGTTCAGGTGAGTTTTCACCTGGCTGTGCACCATCATTCTCTTGCTAGCAGCTGACATCTAACAGGGATTTCCTTGCCAATGGACTTCCTATCTAGCTAGGTGAAGTATTCCCAGTACTCACTGCTAAAGCTGCAATACAGATCCCTGTCTGGGTGGAGAAGGTCCTGGGTGGCTCAAACCTCGGCCTTCCCTTTGCTTCTGGAGCAAGGGAGGCCTAACAGGTGAGGCTTGCAGATGGTTCTCTCCCTCTGGGATATGGCATCTTGGGTCTCTGTTTCTTTCTCTGGGTCTGGCTTGTGACTGGTGACTGCTTAGGTAGAAGACCTGGCTTCTCTCCCTGCCTGATGCTTTCAACAGCCAAACTGTTTCAGAGACAGCTGTGGGGGGAACAGCCCTGAGAAGCTGGGGGCTTCTGGTTAGCTGGGCTCTTGGCTGAGAGGCAAAACTGGGTTCTCTCCTCTCCTCTGCTGAGAGCAACTCCTGAGGTCTGTCTCATTCTCCTTTTAGCAGTTGACACTCAGCAGTCAGCATCCTTGCTCCAAGCCGTGTGTGTCCATCAGCAGTACACATGTGCAGGCTGTTGGGGCCTGTAGTTGGTTGCACTGGCATGTCAGTGAGACTTGTTCTGGTCCAGAAATGCCTCCTCTGTCCCAAGCCCCACTGCTGTTTGGGGTCTCAAGCTCAGGCAAGCAGTTTCCGTTTTGGCAGCCCTGGTGCTGCTCTGTCTATGTGACGAGGGGTCTACATATATAAAACTATAATGGAGTTTTAGAATTGAAACTGAAGGATGCTATGCACCGTGGCTCTAAGATGTCAGATTGCTCTGAGACCAGTCGCGATCCTGGAAGATGCTGAATGCTGTTACCTCCCATTGCTTACTGACAGGTGAGGGCACTCAGCTCTTTGCAGGATTTAGCCCAGAGTTGGGTAAAGGGGCAGAAATAAAATCAGTTACCTGGTGCGGCAGAAAGTGTTGATCTACAAAGCACATGGTGCTAAGTGGGAAAGCTGGAGTCTTTGACCACCTGAGCTATTATTTAAAACACATTTTCTGTCTCTCTTATTTGCATGCATTTGGGCTAATTTCCAGATATGAAATTAGCCAGATAGGCACTTGAGCAGGAGCTCAAGAACTGAAAATAAAATTGATTGCTGCCTGACCAGGAGAATGGGTAATAAAAACTAAATGAAGAGGTTATTTTTTCCCCAGGAGAGGAGATACTTCAAAGACTCTCTCAAAGCCCTTTGCTCAGTGTTACTGAGACACCTTCTTACTCATTCTGCTTCCATTTTGAAGGGAAGATTGTGGTGATGTTGTTCAGTACCTCTGGATATTGCTGAGTCATACTGGAAATGATCAGCCATTTCTCCCATACTCTCCGTAGCCTGCTAGTGAGGGTATTGGCCTGGGACATGGGAGAGTTTTTCATCTCAGTTCACTCTGATTTCAGCAGAATAAGGACTTGAATCTGGCTTTCCCATATCCCAGGCCAATACTTACCCATGGAGGCCTCTCTCTCCCCATTGGTCAGGCCTTTTGATACCTCTTCCGAATGTAAAACCTCAGGT